>NC_034180.2:27263507-27574220 GCF_002021735.2 Oncorhynchus kisutch | reverse complement strand
CACTTTGAGCGACTCAGGTGAAACAAAGACAGCCAAGCCCTGATCAGTCACCATACCTGTTGTGTCTGTTTAGGTTGCAGGATGCCATTTCTGCCTTTCACAAACACACGTCTTGAGAGAAGCCCTTTGATCTGGGACGGTTGCATGACTCAAGGAAGCGATTTCCCTGTCAATCATCAGTGTGTGTGTGTGTGTGTGTGTGTGTGTGTGTGTGTGTGTGTGTGTGTGTGTGTGTGTGTGTGTGTGTGTGTGTGTTTGTGTGTGTGTGTGTGTGTGTGTGTGTGTGTGTGTGTGTGTGTGTGTGTGTGTGTGTGTGTGTGTGTGTGTGTGTGTGTGTGTGTGTGTGTGTGTGTGTGTGTGTGTGTGTGTGTGTGCGTGCGTGCGTGTGTGTGCGTGCGTAACTATGTGTCTGTTCACTGACACATGCCCCGAGGATCTTTCACTTTCTTAATGTTCCATGAGAGGACAGAGGAGTTAAAATGCCTGTATAATGAGCTGAGGAGAGAAGAACGGAATGGAGAAGAGAGGAGTGGTAGCTTTTAGAGGTCTAGGCCGGCTAATCGTGGCTATACTCTTAAGTGCATTCTACCATCCTCCCTCTGTCCGTCCATCCATCCATCCCTCTCTCTCTTTCCCTGTAGTGCTTTCTGGCCTGATCCTGCCCTGGGGCCGTACTGACCCTTGACCTGACTGGCCCAGGCTGGCTACAGGCCCCTCGTTTGTTACAGGCTTTATCCACTGACAAAGCAGGCAGGAAGCTGGCAGCCACCCAGCAACCCCATGGGAGGATGACCATCAGCTAGCTCAGCTTACCGCTTATTAGACCAGGGTGGGGAGTGTGTGTGTGTGTTTGTGTGTGTGTGAGGGTAGGAAGTAAGGGTATGCAGTGTGTGTATGGAGTGTGTGTATGGAGTGTGTCTGCATGGAGTGTGTGTGTGTGTGAGGAGCAGGGGGAACCTAATCAGAAACGATCGTAACTGACCTTTTTTTTCATGCACGCCGCCGGTTTTCCTAACTAATGAAACGCAAAGAAGAAAAAGCCTGGAAGCCACAAACGTCCCCGTCTCTGGGCTAACCCGATCAGCTACGCATGTTAGTGACAATCAGGCAGGCGTCCAGGCGAAGGACTCAGGGGACCTCGCAGCGTATTTCTGTTCTGACCGCTCATCTCCTGTCTTTCCCTCTCCCTCCCTCTCTTCCTCTTCTCCTGCCTCAGCCCAGTCATCTGAGTGGCCGGCAGAGCTCACTAAAACATTAGATCAGACACTCCAGTTCCCTCTCAGCACTCCATAAAAGCTGGGGTAATTCATACTTCATTTAAATACATTGCCATTAACAAAGCTGATGAACTTTTACTCCTTAAATCTAATGGGCCATTTTGCCTGGCTGCTGCTGGTACTCCCCCCCCCCCCCCCCCCCCCCCCTCTCTCTCTCGCTCGCTCTCTCTCTCTCCTCTCTCTCTCTCTCTCTCCTCTCTCTCTCTCTCTCCCCCTCTCTCTCCCCCTCTCTCTCTCTCTATCTCTCCCTCTACCCCTCTCTCTCCCTCTCCCCCTCTCTCTCTCTATCTCTCCCTCTACCCCTCTCTCTCCCTCCCCCCCCCTCTCTCTCTCCCTCTCCCCCTCTCTCTCTCTCTCTTTCTGCCATTGAGAGGCCTATGTTAATCCACACGCAGTCAGTCAGTGACTCAGTGTATGACTATCCACTACAGTGATTGAGGTAGGGGGGAAAGAAGGGGATTTGGAGGCTTTTGTCTGACCTCTGCCACAGACAAGCAATGACACGCACCCTATTCTGTGGGACTGCTGGGAGATTTGGCGGTCTCACTCTCTGTCTCTCACACACACACACGGACCCCAAAGTGCAGGGGAGGGTCATTAACCACTGGGTCTAGAGCGAGGCACGATGGCTCCACGGCACGGAGGCTGTTGACAAGCGTCTGTGTTCTTTTCAACAACTCGTTGAGCCACACCCCTCCCCTCCCCCCCACTTCCTCCTCTTCTCTCCTCTCCTCTCCCCCTCCCTCACCCCTTCCCTTCTCAGGAATGTAACACAACCGCTCGCTGAGGTAACCCAAGCCCCTCCCTTTCTCTCTTTCTCGTTGAGAGAGAGAGCGAGAGAGAGAGAGAGAGAGCGAGAGAGAGAGAGAGAGAGAGAGAGAGAGAGAGAGAGAGAGAGAGCGAGAGAGAGAGCGAGAGAGCGAGAGAGAGAGGGGGGCAGACTGGAGGTGTAAGACAGCTGTTGTTGTTTTTTCTCTTGCCCTCCTTCTGTCTTTCTCCCTCTCTGTCTCTTGCCCTCTTTACATTTGCCACCACTCCTCTGCATGTACTGTGGAATAATTAATGAGTCAATTGAGCTGTGGAGAGAGAGAAGACTTTGACCAGCAGGGGCAGGGGATTTTATTAAGCTATAGTAATGCCTCCAGTACAGTACTGACTGTAGCTCCACTACCTATTCTTCCAATGAAGAGGGGGCATCCAAAGCACGACCACCACCCCAAACGTGGACTTCCAATATGGGAACTCCGCTCTTCTACGCTCTCCACCTAACTGGTGTTTTCTACCATTCCAGTCCTACTCCACCCATCCCCATCCCCATCCTCCTCTCCTCTCCTCTCCTCTCCTCTCCTCTCCTCTCCTCTCCTCTCCTCTCCTCTCCTCTCCTCTCCTCTCCTCTCCTCTCCTCTCCTCTCCTCTCCTCTCCTCTCCTCTCCTCTCCTCTCCTCTCCTCTCCTCTCCTCTCCTCTCCTCTCCTCTCCTCTCCTCTCCTCTCCTCTCCTCTCCTCTCCTCTCCTCTTCTCGTCCCAGCCCCTCCTGATGGCAGTGGCAGGATCAGGGGCCTGACTAGCTGACCTGTCTGGTGATTGATGATAATGTCTCAGGAAGTCATTTTCCCCCACAGAGCCCTGCCTGCCACCCTGCTGCCTTTCACCAAGCAGGCTGAACCACTACAGAGGTGACCCAGCCCATCACAGACACAGACACACAGGCCCACTTTCAACTTTCCGCCTGCACAGGTCCGCCTGCCCCCCCCCCCCCCCCCCCGGTGGAGGACAAAGGGTGTAGTCAATACCAGGATCAACAGAGGAATAAGTGGGGTTGGATGTTAGCGTCCATAAGAATGCTCATCCATGGAGGATGACAGTGGTGGATGAAGGATAGTAGATCGTGGATGGGCTTTGGGATGAGAGTCGAAGGGAGAAGGCCTTATCTGCCTGACCATCTTGTTGTTAAAATCAACAGTGGACATCTTGAAGTGGACCAGGCGGGTGATGGCCCCGGCCCCTAACTCTGGGTGCTGAGGATGGTTCCATTACTGTCAGTGGTTACCAGGTCCATTATGGCAATTAGGAGCCCTTCTAACACTAGGAATCCCTCTGCCTGCGCTGCAATTGCTAACATCTGCTAACATCAGCCTCCTTCTATGTTCGGTACAGTTTTCTTTGCTTAAACACACATCTTTTTACAGTCCCCGCTGTATTTTTCTTCTTTCTCCACGGCACACTCCACTTTTATTTACTTAATTCCACTCAAATTGTGCCTTAAAGAGATCCCTCTCGGTTTGAATCCAAGTAACTTAAAATGTGAAGAGAAGTGAAGAGAGAGAGAGAGAGAGGAGAGAGAGAGAGAGAGAGAGAGAGAGAGAGATGCTTTTCCATAGGCTCCAATACTTTTCATATGGTAGCAGGAGGAGAGAGAGGGGAGGGAGGGGAAATGGCGTGGAGATAATCAATGGAAGAAGGACCGTTAGCCTATTCATCTCCCCCAAACGATTGTGGGTTAATACACACTCTTGCATAGGCAAACAGGGCTGTGTGGCGAGCACATCTGTCTGCCTGGATGGGCTACTTAATGAAACAAGGCGGCCTCTGGGTGCAGAGATGAATGGCTTTCCTAAAACGAAAATGGACTCTTCGAACAGTGGCTGAATCCCAGGCTGAGATGCAGGTCCAGATGACACGGCTCTATACATTCAATACAGTGGAGACTCCAGCCTGTGTCCCTGAGAGACAGGCTTTAACAAAGAGGGTGCCAGGTAGGAGAGAGGACATGGCCACCAGAGCAGCTCCCCACGGTGATCATATCAGGGATCCCCTAATGCGAACAAGAGTTTGACTGATCTGGGAGAGAAAGAAGAGAGTGAGAGAGAGAAAAAGGAGACGTACAGTAGAGAGATAAAGAGAGGGAGGGAGGGAGGAGCTGAGCCACCTGGGGCTGATGAGTGGGACTTGATGTGTGTGTGCATTTGTGTGTGTGTTGTGGCTACCACTGTGTGTGTGTGTGTGTGTCTGTGGTGACCCCTGGTCAGGGAGTCTTGTAACAGGAGCTCACCTCCGGTTCTCCTCTCTCCTCTCAGTGTGCTGAACAGGCACCTGAAGACAGGATTAGCCATTGTGACCCAGCCCCAAAGGTAACAGAGATGCACCACCGGGGACGGGCCTGAAACACACACTCCCACGTGCTGCAGGCAGGACCCAGCCAGATAGGCAGGAAGACAGGATGACAGAGGGGAAGGAAGGAGGAGAGGGGAGGATTTGAGATAGGGGGGATGGAAATACAAACACAACAGGACACTAACAAGGGGAAGATAGTAGGTATAGTATAGTGTGGTATCAGCCTGGGTTTGCTTAAGATGTTGTCGTTAAGGTTTTTGTCACAGGGGAAAACACAAAAGCAGTATATAAGAAGGCGCCCTGGGGTGGCCGAGATCCTGCCTGTGTGGAAATTGATGCCTGTCACTGTGTCTATGATTCACCCCTGCCAATGTGTGTGTGTGTGTGTGTGTGTGTGTGTGTGTGTGTGTGTGTGTGTGTGTGTGTGTGTGTGTGTGTGTGTGTGTGTGTGTGTGTGTGTGTGTGTGCTCTGCTGTGACGAATGAGCGCCACTTAATTTGCTCCTGATTATGCGGGTTGCTGGTCCTCTAAACCTCTTTGAACTTGTAATTGCCGCTGGTTTCAATAATGAACATTAAGGAAGGATTCAGAAAAGTGTGGATAATTACAGGTTTCCCCCCCTTTTGACTTCTTCATGCTGGATAAGGAAGATGAGGTTAAGGAGGAGGAGGCGGAAGAGGTATAGGAAGAGAAACAAGGAAAGAGGAGGAGGTGCAGGGTTGCGAGGCATGTGGTGTCGCGCCAGGCTCTCTTTATCTAAATAATTGTACAAGCTCGGTTTATGAGCTTTAGCAAGAGGGTCCAGCCCTGGGGATACGGGGGTACTAGCTCGCTCTCCCCCTCAATCAATATTCACACAGATTCCCATCTGGAGCCAAGGCCTGCTCTACTTAGATTTGGATTTATTTCCTTATTTTTATTAGATTTGCCTGCCTTCTTTCCTCAAATCTCTTTTTTTCTTGGGTATCTGGGCTATTTTCTGATACAGCAGGTGGCAGGGCTCTGTATCGTACACGCTCATCTGTGTAGACTTACATGATTTTAGGAGATGAACTAGGCCTGCTAGATAACAGATACATGGCTACATCTACACACCCTCAGATTCACATGGCCTTATGGAGCTATAGATGGACCAATCCATTGTGGGTAAAGGGCTGACACATGGGGATAGGCTATAAAAATCTGTCAAAAAAGTGTCCGAGGGAGGAAACCGCAAACAAATTGACCCACTCACTCAGTTTCCATCCTCCACATAGATTGTACATTGGCGGATATGAAACTGCATGCCCATGGTGTCAAAGCGAGCCGTATTATTGAATGGAAAAGATGAAGAGGGGAGGAGCGCGAGGGGAGTTGAGGTGAGAACAAGAGGCTCCCAGTTATAAGGACCCCACTGTGAAGGAATCCCCTGCCTGGAATAAGCACATAGCAAAACAAAGGCAATGGAGGAGGGGAGGGAGGAAAGGGGAGGTGGAGGAAAGGAAAATCACACAACAGAATGTCAGGAGTGGGATTTGGTAGACTCAGGGTCCCATGACAAACCAAACAGAGGAACAGTACCAGGTCTGTTTTTGATTTCTGCCCGATGCCTCCATCCTTTAACCTCACCCTCCTCACACCTATTTGTGCTTCTCCTTTTCCTGCATTTCCTGGTGTGAGATAAATACCAAGGGGGGGGGGGGGGTTATGGGCTGCTCTGAGGCCTGCAGCTTAGAGGGAGAAAAACTACAGTATCTCATTTAGCTGGTCACCACCAACACATCACAGGCCCATGATTCAACTGACCAAGGGGGATATCGATAGAGTGCAGGGGGCTTTTCCCCATTTTTCCATTTTCCCATAACCCCCTCTGGCTTGGTAAATTGCATGGCTCAGAGGAAAATGTGATAGGGGAGAGGGAAGACAATGTGAGGTTGGGAGAATGAGAGGTCTGACAAAATTACTCTGAGAAGATTCAAAAGCCTCAAACCCATTCCTCTAACACAGTCTGCAATGGAGAAGATAACCACATAAAACAAGGACAAGGAAAACCTCAGATAATCTGGGCCTCTCCATCTGTAACAGTGCCAGTCCTGGTTTTGAGTTTTCCCACCATTGGGGCACCGCATACAGTAGCGCAGACTGCCCTCCTTCCTCCTTCCAAGTCCATTACATCATTCACCTCTTTTCACCAAAAGAGTAAGCTAGGCCTGGCCTTAGCCAATGGATCAATGTTATGACTGCAGCAGTGGGCTAGGCCAGTGGGTGGGAGGGAGGCGCAAGGGTTGAGGGGGTAGCTGAGGCTTGTTTTTGCTGAAGTGTGAGGCCTTAGAGGAGGCAAGAGGAATCTCCAGCTATGGAGCAGTAGTTTATAAATCCTTCACTCCTCAGCTCTCCTCTGTTTGTCTTCTGCTCAGGTCAGGGCATGTGCAGTAACCTCGACAGGGTATGGGCCCCTGGTCTTGCACAAAGTGGCCCCTAGCACTGTAGACACCCATCTGAATGTGCTTAAGATAGTCCCTGGCTTCTCTTGAAGAGATTAATATTAACTAAAGATGCACTGAACTAACTAGCTTTATGTCACAAATTGGGGCATTTCTGAGACAAGCTTTCGGTGGCTGTAAACATCAGTGGTAACATACATGCACGGGCCTCTTGCAATTGCACTTGTTTTCCTTTTGTTGTCGTTTTGGGGTGTTGTTTTTACTTTTTGGGAGAACATGTTGAGGGTTGTTCTTTTTTTGTTGTTGGCAGGCGCTGCAGAGTTTCACATGGCTTAATCCCCTCCTAACAGCGTCAACAACGTGTTGTAAACATCCCCTTAGCGAAAGCACTCATTTCTGCTACTTCATTAAACAAGGAGCGTTAAGGCACGAACAGCAGGCCTGAGCATTAACAACAGGGAGGGACGGAGGGAGGGAGAGGAGCGGAGGAGAGAAGGTACGAGAGGCTGCCTGTTAATAACAGGTAGGGTAAACTAATAAATAGCACACAACACTGTTTATCTAGAGAGACAATAAGGATCTATGTGAGGCATTGACACAGATATACAGTAGGTCTGTAACAACTGCAAGAGAGCTGTGCTGTATTCTGTATTCTCTATCAGTGCCACCCTAGATTGGGATCTGTGAAGTGGAACTATGACAGATCTAGATTAAGGGGGCCAAGTGAAAATGTCTAATGTTCTCGCGTGAAACAAGTCACGGCTATTACCCCCTAATGCTCCACTAAACCTGTGGAGCAACCAGCCAGCCAGACTACATGGCTGTGCGTACTGTAAACAAAGCTTTGTCAATCACGACACACCAACACCACTGGGCATTGCTGTAAAAAGGCTCCGCCATGAAACAACCAAAGGTTGATGTGGCTTTGTCATATAATTATACGGCCCAGAGTCGCTGGATTCCGCCTTCTAAACTTTCAGGGAGTTTTTTTCTCTCTCTGTCGTGTATGAAAAAAGGTCTCGCTCGTTCTTGTAAAACCCTGGTAGACAAAAAGTGTTTCCTATAGTTGAAATGAAAACATTTGTTAGGGTCCAGTTTTTGGTTGTCATGGTTTTATCTTCTAGTGGAAGGTTTAGTTGTATGTCTTTATCAATGACTGACTGACGGTACAGTGGCTTCCCAGCTTCACAGGCCCATGTGAGAACCAGGCTAGCGAGGAACAGATGGTAGACCGAGCTGAAGTGACTCGTGCCCTCGTTCCAGGGTCGCTGAGCTGAGCAGCATTAGTTAGAGGAACAAACTGTGGAACCAAAGGCCGCGCCCCACCATACCTGAAGCTCCCCTTCACTCATTATCCTTGACTTCAGTGACTTCCAAAACACAGCCACTCTCCTCTTTCCTGATGTATTATCGCTTCACTTTAGTTTTTGTAAACTTCAGATAGAGACTCCATATATATACACTTAATATGGCAACTCAAGCTTTCTTATAGGCGTATAAGCCTGGGGTCATGTGGTATGTGTAAGCATACACACACACAGGGTTGTGCAGTGGCGGTGAACCAAACTGTTACCTGGGTTGCCTCGGCTGACTGGAGAGCTGACTTCTTGGCTCCGAGGCAAATGAGCACATGACAAATTAGTGTGTGGGCCTCCTTCAGCCCTGAACCTCCGTGACTCCTTAGGAACCTCATCAACCCCCCTTTCTCCCTTACACCCCCTTCTGAACCTCACAAAACACAAAACAAAATAAAATGAAACCACTACCGTCGCAATGAATACCCAGAGTCGTACAAAACATACTCTTTATCTCCTATAAACATACAAAAATCGTGGAATAAAAATACATTGTGTAGGCAGCAAAAATATGGTATAAACAGTTTTAAAAACAGTGCTGTAAAATGAGAACAGTTGTGTATTTCAAACTGCTTGCAGATGTGGGATATACCAGGGAAATGGCTCTAGTGGTGGCCCTAACAATACACATGGATTAGAAGGACTCAAACAGACAAACAGACATACAGACAGGGGACACAACAGAGAGAGATGTTTAGTCTGCTCAAACACAACCGGCTGGCCCTCTCTTTTCGAAGGCAGACTAGTGCACTTGTTTATCGTTTGGGACAAACACCAGTTACCAAGCTTGGCCAACTCTTCCAAGACCATGACTCCAGAATGACCTAGCTAGCCAGGCTCTTTTATGTCCCTCTCTCACTCTAAAGGGCTGGTTCACAGAGCCACTCCCATCGGGGCTCGACCTGGAGAAGACACCCGGTCGCCATGGAGACTAATGCTCGGTTGAGGGGGAGATTATTCTGTGATCATTTGCTTGGGATGCTTGTGGTGCTGATGTGATGCACTACTTATCTTCTCATCACGTTATCACTAATCATCACATCACTACTCATCACTTCATCACTACTCATCTACTCATCACGTCATCACTAGTAATTTACTCATCACATCATATCTACTCACAACGTTCTACTCATCACGTTATCACTACTCATCTACTCATCCTAAGATCCAAGATGGCGTAGCAGTCAGACATCTTTGTCCTGTCGTGTCCCTTGTATATAGCGTTTTTTTACATATTTTTCTTCGCATATCTTTTAAAATATTTTGCTAAACCTCAACATCTAAATACTCTCCTGCAACCCGCCTCACCCAATGTAGCGTGGATCTGCTTTTTTTCCCGCTAAAGTATCTATATTTACTTCGGATCTGGAATCCCTCAACTGAAACTAGTCCGCTAACTACCAGCTATCAGTCAGCAAACCATTGCTAGCGGTCATCAGCTAACCTTCAGCTCGAATAGCTCTCGCCAGTTCGAACAACGTGACTCTAACCAGAGCATATCGGACCTATTATTTTTATCCCCGGATTCCCACCGCAAACTGAACATTTTCATCTGGATCAACAACAGATGGCAGGGTAGCCTAGTGGTTAGAGCGTTGGGCTAGTAACCGGAAGGTTGCAAGTTCAAATCCCCGAGCTGACAAGGTACAAATCTGTCATTCTGCCCCTGAACAGGCAGTTAACCCACTGTTCCTAGGCTGTCATTGAAAATAAGAATTTGCTCTTAACTGACTTGCCTAGGTAAATATTTATTTATTTATTTTTTAAAGATCCCCTATGACTGGAATTCCGCTGAAGGCCTATTATGCTAACCAGCTAGGCCTGCTAGCTACCTAGAGCTACTTGGAACCCTACTAATTCCATGACCGGTCTATTGACGTCACCGCATGAAGAGGCAAAAACAGACTTAACCCCATCGCGACATCCCCCAAAGGCTAATTTTCTAGCCCCTGCTATCTGCTTGCTTGCTAACCCGGCCTGCTAGCCTGCCCCAGTCTACTAACTGCTAGCTTGTTTAGCCCCGGTCTGCTAACTGCTAGCTTATTTAGCCCCGGCCTACTAACTGCTAGCTTGTTAGCACAGGCCTGCTAACTGTCTGAATCGCCGTGTCCCCAGCCAGCCCAACCACTCACTGGACCCATATTTATTTTAATTTGATTATACCTTCTGGTAACCTGCCTCACCCAATGTGATACGGAATCGCTATTATTTTTAATTTTAGAAAACATTCAAGAACCTCCAGAAGCTAACCAGCTAATTAGCTACAAGCTGTTTAGTCATTGTTAGCCACTGCTAGCGGCTTTTACCTTCTGCACAGCCAGCCCTGTTTTTAGCCTGGATAATACTCGCCAGTCTACCAGTCTCTCCACAACAAAGCCGGATTCCTGCCGTAATCCCTGGACCACTACTTCTGATCTTCACAGCTAGATTGCACCCAGTACCGAAGCTATCCCTGAGGCCCACCTACCGGCCTACTCAGCTGTTCACCCAAACCCCACTCATACACGGCTAGAGCCCAATACTCCACCGGATCCTTGCTGTAAACTCTGGACCTTGGCTAACGCCACTGCCACGAAGCTAGCACCAGTTAGCCGTGAGCCAGGCACATCTCGCTGCTAGCAAACTACATTCTACAAAACCTCTTTCGCCATCTGGCTTGGATTCTCTGTCGACACAGCCCCCCGCCGCACCACCACGACTGGTCTGCCGAAGAATACTCCATCCGCTGTGCCTTCAACCGGCCTCCATCTGAGCAGACCCCCCCTACCACCCCCGGGCTACTAACTTTAAATTCTGTGTCGCCCGTGTGCTAGCATAGTAGCGGCTTCCCTGTTCCATCTACTGCTGCCCCCTGGACACTATGAACACTTGGCTACAAAGCTGATGCCTGCTGGACTGTCCATTAATCACGGTACTCCATTCTGTTTATTTATGTTTTATCTGTCGGGCCCAGCCGCGAACTGTGTCTAGTTAATCCGACCCTCTCTGCCTAGTCATCACCATTTTACCTGCTGTTGTTGTGTTAGCTGACTAGCTGTTGTTGTCTCACCTGTTGTTTTAGCAAGCTCTCCCAATCAAGACCTGCGATTACTTTATGCCTTGCTGTATGTCTCTCTCAAATATCAATATGCCTTGTATACTGTTGTTCAGGTTAGTTATCATTGTTTTAGTTTACAATGGAGCCCCTAGTTCCACTCCTCACACCTCTGATACCTCCTTTGTCCCACCTCCCACACATGCGGTGACCTCGCCCATTATACCCAGCATGACCAGAGATACAACCTCTCTTATCATCACCCAGTGCCTGGGCTTACCTCTGCTGTACCCGCACCCCACCATACCCCTGTCTGCACATTATGCCCTGAATATATTCTACCACGCCCATAAATCTGCTCCTTTTATTCCTTATCCCCAACGCTCTAGGCGACCAGTTTTGATAGCCTTTAGCCGCGCCCTCATGCTACTCCTCCTCTGTTCCTCGGGTGATGTGGAGGTAAACCCAGGCCCTGCATGTTCCCAGGCACCCTCATTTGTTGACTTCTGCGATCAAAAAAGCCTTGGTTTCATGCAAGTCAACATCAGAAGCCTCCTCCCTAAGTTTGTTTTACTCACTGCTTTAGCACACTCTGCCAACCCTGATGTTCTTGCCGTGTCTGAATCCTGGCTTAGGAAGGCCACCAAAAATTCGGAGATTTCCATATCCAACTATAACACTTTCCGTCAAGATAGAACTGCCAAAGGGGGAGGAGTTGCAATCTACTGCAGAGATAGCCTGCAAAGTTCTGTCATACTTTCCAGGTCTATGCCCAAACAGTTCGAACTTCTAATTTGAAAAATGAATCTCTCCAGAAATAAGTCTCTCACTGTTGCCGCCTGCTACCGACCCCCCTCAGCTCCCAGCTGTGCCCTGGACACCATCTGTGAATTGATCGCCCCCATCTAGCTTCAGAGTTTGTTCTGTTAGGTGACCTAAACTGGGATATGCTTAACACCACGGCAGTCCTACAATCTAAGCCCTCAATCTCACACAAATCATCAAGGAACCCACCAGGTACAACCCTAAATCCGTAAACACGGGCACCCTAATTGACATCATCCTGACCAACTTGCCCTCCAAATACACCTCTGCTGTCTTCAATCAGGATCTCAGCGATCACTGCCTCATTGCCTGTATCCGCTACGGGTCCGCGGTCAAACGACCACCCCTCATCACTGTCAAACGCTCCCTAAAACACTTCTGCGAGCAGGCCTTTCTAATCGACCTGGCCTGGGTATCCTGGAAGGATATTGACCTCATCCCGTCAGTTGAGGAAGCCTGGTCATTCTTTAAAAGTAACTTCCTCACCATCTTAGACAAGCATGCTCCATTCAAAAAATCCAGAACTAAGAACAGATATAGCCCTTGGTTCACTCCAGACCTGACTGCCCTCGACAAGCACAAAAACATCCTGTGGTGGACTGCAATAGCATCGAATAGTCCCGGTGATATGCAACTGTTCAGGGAAGTCAGGAACCAATACACGCAGTCAGTCAGGAAAGCAAAGGCCAGGTTTTTCAAGCAGAAATGTGCATCCTGTACCTCTAACTCCAAAAGGTTCTGGGACACTGTAAAGTCCATGGAGAACAAGAGCACCTCCTCCCAGCTGCCTACTGCACTGAGGCTAGGTAACACGGTCACCACCGATAAACCTGTGATAATCGAAAACTTCATTGCCGCCATTGTCGCAACCCCTATTACCAGCCTGTTCAACCTCTCCTGAGATCCCCAAGGATTGGAAAGCTGCCGCGGTCATCCCCCTCTTCAAAGGGGGAGACACCCTGGACCCAAACTGTTACAGACCTATGTCCATCCTGCCCTGCCTATCTAAGGTCTTCGAAAGCCAAGTCAACAAACAGATCACTGACCATCTCGAATCCCACCATACCTTCTCCGCTGTGCAATCCAGTTTCCAAGCCGGTCACTGGTGCACCTCAGCCACGCTCAAGGTACTAAACAATATCATAATCGCCATCGATAAAAGACAGTACTGTGCAGCCGTCTTCATCGACCTGGTCAAGGCTTTCGACTCTGTCAATCACCATATTCTTATCGGCAGACACAGTAGCCTCGGTTTTTCTAATGAGTGCCTTGCCTGGTTCACCAACTACTTTGCAGACAGAGTTCAGTGTGTCAAATCGGAGGGGATGTTGTCCGGTCCTCTGGCAGTCTCTATGGGGGTACCACAGGGTTAAATTCTCGGGCTGACTCTTTTCTCTGTATATATCAATAATGTTGCTCTTGCTGCGGGCGATTCCCTGATCCACCTCTACGCAGACGACATCATTCTGTATACTTCTGGCCCTTCCTTGGACACTGTGCTGTCTAACCTCCAAACGAGCTTCAATGCCATACAACACTCCTTCCGTGGCCTCCAACTGCTCTTAAACGCTAGTAAAACCAAATGCATGTTTTCAACCGTTCGCTGCCTGCACCCGCACGCCCGACTAGCATCACCACCCTGGATGGTTCCGACCTAGAATATGTGGACATCTATAAGTACCTAGGTGTCTGGCTAGACTGCAAACTCTCCTTCCAGACTCATATCAAACATCTCCAATCCAAAGTCAAATCTAGAGTCGGCTTTCCATTTCGCAACAAAGCCTCCTTCACTCACGCCGCAAAACTTACCCTAGTAAAACTGACTATCCTACCGATCCTCGACTTCGGCGATGTCATCTACAAAATAGCTTCCAATATTCTACTCAGCAAACTGGATGCAGTTTATCACAGTGCCATACGTTTTGTTACTAAGGCACCTTATACCACCCACCACTGCAACCTGTATGCTCTAGTCGGCTAGCCCTCGGTACATGTTCGTCGCCAGACCCACTGGCTCCAGGTCATCTACAAGTCTATGCTAGATAAAGCTCCGCCTTATCTCAGTTCACTGGTCACGATGGCAACACCCACCCGTAGCACGCGCTCCAGCAGGTGTATCTCACTGATCATCCCTAAAGCCAAAACCTCATTTGGCCACCTTTCCTTCCAGTTCTCTGCTGCCTGCGACTGGAACGAATTGCAAAAATCTCAGAAGTTGGAGACTTTTATCTCCCTCACCAACTTTATTAAACATCTGCTATCTGAGCAGCTAACCGATCGCTGCAGCTGTACATAGTCCATCGGTATATAGGCCACCCAATTTACCTACCTCATCCCCACACTGTTTTTATTTTATTAACTTTTCTGCTCTTTTGCACACCAGTATCTCTACCTGCACATGTTAATCTGATCATTTATCACTCCAGTGTTAATCTGCTAAATTGTAATTATTCACTCCTATGGCCTATTTATTGCCTACCTCCTCATGCCTTTTTTTTTTACTATGTTACTGACTTGTTTATTGTTTATTGTTTACTCCATGTGTAACTCTGTGTTGTTGTCTGTTCACACTGCTATGCTTTATCTTGGCCAGGTCACAGTTGCAAATGAGAACTTGTTCTCAACTAGCCTACCTGGTTAAATAAAGGTGAAATACTACTCATCTACTCATTATCTACTCATCACGTCATCACAACTCATCTACTGATCACGTTATCACTACTCATTATCTACTCATCACGTCATCACTACGCATCTACTCATCACGTTATCACTACTCATCTACTTATTATCTACTCATCACTACCCATCTACTCATCACATCATCATTACTCATCACATTATCACTACTCATCTACTCATCACTATTAATCTACTCATCATCTTCTCATCACGTTATCATTAATCATTTACTCATCACGTTATCACTAATCCTCTACTCATCACTTTATCACTAATCATCTACTCATCACGTTATCACTAATCATCTACTCATCTACTCCTCACGTTATCACTAATCATCTACTTATCTACTCATCACGTGATCACTACTCATCATGTTATCACTACTCATCACATGATCACTAATCTTCTACTCATCACATTATCATTACTCATCTACTCATCACGTTATCACTAATCATCTACTCATCATGTTATCACTACTCATCACGTTATCATTAATCATCTACTCATCACGTTATCACTACTCATCTACCCATCACATCATCACTACTGATCTACTCATCACGTTATCGCTACTCATCACATTATCACTACTCATCTACTCATCACGTTATCACAACTCATCTACTCATCACATTATCAACACTCATATACTCATTATCTACTCATCACGTCATCACTACTCATTACTCATCATGTCATATCTACTCATCACATTATCACTACTCATCTACTCGTCACATTATCACTACTCATCATGTCATCACTACTCATCTACTCATCACTATTCATCTATTCATCACATCATCACTACTCAACACATCAGCACTACTCATCTACGGATCACGTCATTACTACTCATCTATTGATCACGTCATTACTACTCATCTACTAATGAGTCATTACTACTCATCTACTCATCACATCATCACTACTCATCTACTCATCACTATTCATCTATTCATCACATCATCACTACTCAACACATCAGCACTACTCATCTACTGATCATGTCATTACTACTCATCTACTGATCACATCATTATTACTCATCTACTCATCACGTCAATACTACTCATCTACTCATCACGTCATTACTACTCATCTACTAATCACGTCGTCACGTCATTACTTCTCATCACGGCATCACCACTCATCTACTGATCACGACATTACTACTCATCTACTCATCACTTCATCACCACTCATCTACTCATCACGTCATTATTACTCATCTACTCATCATGTCATTACTACTCATCTACTGATCACGTCATCACGTCATTACTACTCATCACGTCATTACTACTCATCTGCTGATGACGTCATTACTACTCATCTACTCAACACGTCATTACTACTCATCTACTGATCACGTCATTACTACTCATCTACTCATCACGTCATCACGTCATTACTACTCATCTACTCATCATGTCATTAATAGTCATCAACTCATCACGTCAATACTGCTCATCCACTCATCATGTCATCACTCATGTTAACTGACAGGGTTGATACTATAGGTGCCATCTCTCTACTTCCGCTTTTGTTGCCTATTTTACCATTGATAGTTATGTTTGTGTAACTAATTTTGCCCTGGATCATGGCAGTCATCATGTCACAATGACATGACACTCATTCCTACCCTGCTGCATCTGATTTACAGATGTCTTCATACACTCATGATTGTAGGAGATAAAAAAAATACCCATGATATAAATAACTAATTCTTCTCAATGACACAACGTTTCACAACATTCAGTCACACTTTTTTGACAGTGAAAGATACCAGTCATATCTAAGGTTCCAGTGAATATGCAACAGGGCTCTATACGAAACACAATTCAAATGAACCCACGTGAAAGTGTTCGGCTCAACGTACGACCCCCAAACTGACCCTGGGATATATCACTTCCCTTTCAGACAGCCCAGGGTTGCAATACACTTGGCTTAGCAGCTTAACAGCATTTCCCCAAACACCCCGACCAAAACGGTGCATGGCCCAGCACAAAACCTGAGATGCTTGATGCCTGCCTGAGAGTGCAACCCCTTCCTTCATAGACTGCATTACACTTATGGGTGAGTGCACGCAAACGCACACGCACACACACACACACGCACACACACACACACACACACACACACACACACACTAGCCCCACTACGTCTGCTCCTGAGGTCCCCTATTTATTTTTATAGGTGTTTGAGGATTTAGGTTAGTCAAAAGACAAGGCCAGGCCGGGAGTGGTATCTTTGAATGTGAGTGCTTCCTGTTTTCATTGCCTGGTTCGACCCTTGCCTTAGCAGGTTCTATTTGGGGCTAACAGAGGGCTAGCAGGTTGCTACAAAAGCGGAAGGCTGAGGGCGCCAAAAGGCTAATTAGGAGAACTTCACCAAATGAAGGGGCAGCCCATTTTACTGCTATGGAAACGCTCCAGCTAGCAGTTAGCCTAGCAACACAACCTCACTCTCTGTCTATCTCACCCTGCCTATGTCTTCCCTTTTCTCCCTAGAGCCCACCTCTCTCTTTCCCTCTCCTCCGCTCCTTACATCTATCCTATCTTCCTGTTTCTCCATCCATCCCTTTCTGCCTCCCTGCTTTTGAAGTGCAGTCGAACATTTTACCCCTAACAGTGAAGTTTACCTTTCTGATAACATAATCTCCCTGTAGTATTGAAAAGCTTATACCAACAGTCTGGTATTTCACTTCCCTTAATGTGACTGGAAGACATCCAGAAACTCAGAAAGACAGAGGGAGAGAAAGGGAGGGAGGGGAGAGGGAGAGACTGTCTCTGGCCCTCTAGTGCTAGCTTACGCCAGCTGATCTCAGCAGTTTGCCAATTCCACACAGGGCATAAAAGAAGCCAGCTCGCATGCTTTCTGCTGCTATATGAATACATACATGAAAGAGGCTTATCACACTCAAACAAATAATTGCCGGCGTATTCATTACGTATAGAAGATATCAGATCTCGGGTGCCACACACAAAATGCTGTGTTTCATTCTCCCTGGGCTGACTGAAGACCGCTGAAGGACTGAGGGGCAAGTGGCAATTGAAGCAGGCCTATTTTCCATATCTGATTGTGATGAAGAAAGCCGCCCTGCGATTTCTCCCATGAGAGTGTGAGGTCAGGGGGAACCCAGGAGGGGGGCGAGGAGGGGGGGGGAGGGGAGGGGGAGGCGATTTTGTTATTCTGAATCCGAAAGCCAACAATTGTTACTGTTGGCCTGTGTTGTTTTTCGCGGTGTGAAGGGGGTCCCGTCCTTTTGAGCCCTTTCAGAATTAGGTGACAATGGCTGGATGTAGAGAACATATGTAGGGAGACCCCTGTGGTCGCTCTCATGGTGGAGAAGCTAGCACGCTGGAGAAAATACAAGCCCCACTACCTTTCACTCTCTGCCTCAGTTAATGAATGTGTCAATGGAAGAATGCTGCAATAGGCCATTCAGGGGCCAAAGTCCCCAAGAATTCGCCCCTGCACAAACGCATCCTGAAATGGAAAGTACATTTGCCTAACAAATTAAAAGAAAAGGCGAATGGGTGTGTGTGTGTGTGTGTGTGTGTGTATGTGTGTGTGTGTGTGTGTGTGTGTGTGTGTGTGTGTGTGTGTGTGTGTGTGTGTGTGTGTGTGTGTGTGTGTGTGTGTGTGTGTGTGTGTGTGTGTGTGCGTGCGTGCATGTGCGTGTGCGTGTGTGTGGATGTGTTGGGGGTAGAGTAAAGTAGAGGGGCATAATTAAATTAGTCTTCTTTTTTGACTTAGAGAAAATGAAGTTAGGTTAAAATGGAGGGATTATTGCTTGTACAAGTCTGGCCTAGGCAGCTCACAACAGACAAATCAAGATTTGAGAAAACATCTCAAAGCAGGAGAGGTAATAAAGGAGAGTGGGAAAAAAAGGGATTTTGAAAGCTTTACTTCTCTGAATTAGAACAACTGCCCCTGGATCCAATCTCTTGTGTCTCCCCTTTCCACTCTTTCAATGCAATTTTAAAACAATTCTAAAGGAAATTGGTGGAGAGGCTGAAAAGCTTTCTTTGCTTCTTTCTCTGCTTTTTTGGAGCAGGGGAGCATTGGAACTGTGAGAGGCCTTCAAACGGGCATTCCTCGAGTCGCCAGGAAAGAAGCCTAATGATCCCTCAATAAAGTGAGAAATGTCTAATTCGACCAAATTGCCAAAAGTATGTGGAAACCCCTTCAAATTAGTTGATTCGGCCCTTTCAGCCACACCCGTTGCTGCCAGGTGTATAATATCGAGCACACAGACATGCAATCTCTATAGACAAACATTGGCAGTAGAATGGTCTTACTGAAGAGCTCAGTGACTTTCAACGTGGCACTGTGATAGGATGTCACCTTTCCAACAAGTCAGTTGGTCAAATTTCTGCCCTGCTAGAGCTGCCCCGGTCAATAGGTAAGTGCTGTTTTTGTGAAGTGGAAACGTCTAATAGCAACATAGTCTCAGATGCGAAGCGGTAGGCCATACAAGCTCACAGAACGGGGCCGCCGAGTGCTGAATCGCGTAACGTGTAAAAATGGTCTGTTCTCGGTTGCAACACTCACTACCAAGTTCCAAACAGCCTCTGGAAGCAACGTCAGCACAATAACTGTTTGTGGGGGCTTCATGAAATGGGTTTCCATGGCCGGGATCACCATGCGCAATGCCAAACGTCATCTGGAGTGGTGTAAAGCTTGCCGCTATTGGACTCTGGACCAGTGGAAATGCGTTCTATGGAGTGATGAATCACACTTCACCATCTGGCAGTCCGACGGACACATCTGGGTTTGGGGGATGCCAGGAGAACGCTACCTGCCCGAATAAATAGCACCAACTGTAAAGTTTGGTGGATAAGGAATAATGGTCTGGGGCTGTTTTTCATGGTTTGGGCTAGGTCCCTAAGTTTGTGAAAGGAAATCTTAACGCTACTGCATACAATGACATTCTAGGCGATTCTGTTCTTCCAACTTTGTGGCAACAGTTTTCTGTTTCAGCATGACAATGCCCTGTGCACAAAGAAAGGTCATAAATGGTTTGTCGAGATCGGTGTGCACAGAGCCCTGACATCAACCCCATCGCATACCTCTGTGATGAATTAGAACGCCGACTGTGAGCCAGGCCTAATCACACAACATCAGTGCTCGACCACATTAATGCTCTTGTGACTGAATGGAAGCAAATCCTCACAGCAATGATCCAACATCTAGTGGATAGCCTTCCCAGAAGAGTGGAGGCACTTATGGCAGCAAAATGGAGACAAACTCTATATTAATGCCCATGATTTTGGAATGAAATGTTTGATGAACAGGTGTCCACATACTTTTGGTCACGTACTGTAGTATGAGCGCACCAAATTAACCAGGTGTGTGTGTGTGTGTGTGTGTGTCTAACCACCATGGTAGGTGGCCCCCTGAAATGTTCAACCCTCACTATCTTCCCTTTTTTCCCTCCTTCACACACAGGACAACCGTCTAACTTCAAGCTCACTGTCAGCATCCAAACGAAGCCCATTCTATTCTGCGGGTTGGGGAGAAATCTCCAGCCAAGGATATGTAGCCTAGCCATGAACTGTGCTGTGTGGTGGTACTGCAAGGCTAAGGGCTGTGCTGTGTGGTGGTACTGCAAGGCTAAGGGCTGTGCTGTGTGGTGGTACTGCAAGGCTAAGGGCTTTGCTGTGTGGTGGTACTGCAAGGCTAAGGGCTGTGCTGTGTGGTGGTACTGCAAGGCTAAGGGTTGTGCTGTGTGGTGGTACTGCAAGGCTAAGGGCTGTGCTGTGTGGTGGTACTGCAAGGCTAAGGGCTGTGCTGTGTGGTGGTACTGCAAGGCTAAGGGCTGTGCTGTGTGGTGGTACTGCAAGGCTAAGGGCTGTGCTGTGTGGTGGTACTGCAAGGCTAAGGGCTGTGCTGTGTGGTGGTACTGCAGCTCCACTGCTCCTGATAGAAGTGATTAAAGCACTCCTGATTATCCCTGACCAATATGTAATGGATTTACAGCCCTTTCAATTAGGCCGTATTTGCTAGCCACTCATTATTTGGGCTTTGGTTAGGTAATCAGGGGGGCAGAGGCTTTGGGCAACGCAGGCACAGGGAGTGGGGGGCACCTGACCCTCTTAAATGAGAGGATCAGGATCATCCTGGGGTTCTGACCTGCCCTGGCTCACTACCTTCCTCCCTCATTCTTCTTCTCCATTCATACATCCCTCCTTCATCCTATCACTCTGTCCATGCTAACTATGCCACGTGGTCAGCAGGCACCAGCTTGTGTGTCCCGTCCACCTCTCTGCCTGAAATCAGACCTCCCGGTTAAAAATCAATACAGACCGCCGTTCTGATAATGTTCTGACATCAGAGAGGGCGGTGGGACATGACAACCCTACCCCCCCCCCCGCACACACACTCCCTTCTCTTGGACCATGCTGCCTGGCTAGCTTTATCACCTCAGTGCACACAAACACTGTTCAGTGACTCCTGACTTTACAGTGGCTTGACAGGGACCCTCGCTAATAATAAACACAAGCGCGCACACACACACACACACACAGATATTAATTTCTAAAACTATCCACAGAATGAATGTGTCCTCTGAATATTTAATCCAAAGCGTAGTGTCACTCTTTGCCTACTGAAGTGAATGAGCCGTTGTCAGAGGTTGTCTGATTTAAGTGTTCGGCAGAGAGAGAGAGAGTGAGGCAAACAAACAAGCTCCTCTGTGTTTTGGTGAGAAGCCAGCTTAACATGCAACCTCTCAACCTCAAACAACGGACAGAATATAGGCTTTACTTAGCCGGACAAACTTCTCTCTTGGAGGAGAGCCCAAGCACTTCCCCAGTGTTTCCGCAGATCATGTATGTAGACATTTGCGCAATCTTGAACAAACTTTTTCTGGCTGGTGCTCGCATTGCCTTCATTGTTTGTTTTTATAACAAATAATAACTTTGGACATGTGTGCATTCCTATCAAAGTAAGTGCCTTATTTTCTGTATATTTTTGTCATTTCTACTGTACAGTAGCATACAGTATGTATGTATATATGATGTATCTATGTATGGAGCATAATGTATTTACAGTTTTATTCACATGTTTTCAAATACTGGTGACAAATAATGCATTCCGATTATTGCATACATTGTAATGGACACCTATGTGTATAAAATACTTTTTTGAAGGTTGTACTGATTATGATGCGCTATTCTGTTTGCCAGCTATGTGTGGCGCCATGTTGACATTATACAATGCAATCTGGGTGTCACGTAAACGTCTGTCAGACCAAAGATGTTATAACTTCTTTGGGATAGGGGGCAGTATTTTCACATCCGGATGAAAAGTGTGCCCAAAGTAAACTGCCTGCTACTCAGACCCAGAAGCTAATATATGCATATTATTAGTATATTTGGTTAGAAACCACTCTGAAGTTTCTAAAACTGTTTGAATGATGTCTGGGAGTATAACAGAACTTATTTGGCAGGCGAAACCCCGAGGACAAACCATCTAGGGAAACATTTCTTTAACCTGTCTAGGACATACATCCCGCTAGGGGAACGTTTGGCCGGAAATTGCCTGATATGTCATTATTAAAAGTAGGGGGGTAGCCTTAATAGGTTTTAAGGTCACTCTCTTTTCAATGTGTTTTCAATGGGAATCTAGAATTTTAAGGCCCTTGCTTGCATTTCCTATCGCTTCCACTAGATGTCAACAGTCTTTAGAAATTGGAGGATGTTTTTTTCCTTTGAGAAATGAAGAAGTAGCCCTGTTCAGAACGAGGGTCGAGTGAAGTGTGCTGTTTGTTAGAGGCGCGTGACCTGAAAGCACGCTCCACTTTGTTTTCCTCCGGTATTGAACACAGTTTATCCCGTCTTAAATTTTATTGATTATTTACGTAAAAAAATACCTAAAGTTGTATTAGGAAAGTTGTTTGAAATGTTTGGACAAAGATTACAGGTAACGTCTGAGATATTTTGTAGTCATGTTGTGCGAGTTGGAACTGGTGTTTTTCTGGATCAAACGCGCCAAATAAATTGACATTTTGGATATATATAACGATGGAATTAATCGAACCATTTGTGATGTTTATAGGACATATTGGAGTGCCAACAGAAGAAGCTCGTCAAAAGTAAGGCATGAATTACATCTTTATTTCTGAGTTTCATGTCGCGCCTGGCGGGTTGAAATATGATGGTCTGTGTTTGTTTGAGGGGGTGCTATCCTCAGATAATAGCATGGTTTGCTTTCGCTGTAAAGCCTTTTTGAAATCTGACACGTTGTCTGGATTAACAACAAGTGTATCTTTAATTTGGTGTATTGCATGTGTGATTTCGTGAAAGTTGAATATTTATAGTAATTTAATTTGAATTTGGCACTCTGCCATTTCACCGGATGTTGGTCAGGTAGGACGGTAGAGTCCCATCTAGCTTTGAGAGGATATTGAGGTGAAGGAATGGTTCACTCATCTTTCGAGTAAACTTCCGTAAGTGAAGTTTACTGCAAACAGACCAAACTTATCTTGTCTCCTCTTCTTATCTTTGGCTGATGCGAAAAAACAAACGTGGTGGCGCGCACAAATGTCGGATTAGTTTAGATTTTTAACAAGTGTTTTACTCAATTATTTCGATCAATGGAGAGACCACCATAGCTCATTCATATTGTGGTTTCTGCCAGCCAAGAGTTAGCTAAATATGACTGCTTTATGACTGTGTTATGTCAGTCTTTTGGCAGTTAGAGCTAGGACTGATGTAGGCTACATTTTCCCGGTTTGGATGATGTTTGTGCAAAATGTTTCTGTGAAAAAACTGTGTAGCTGTCAGTGTAGAATAAACACAGAGCCAGTATTGTATTGAAAGGCAATGTGATGTGCAGTATGTGCCAAACCAGTGGACAGGGCTGCTGATGTTACACTAGCTAGGCGTCAGCACTACCTCCACATCTCAGAGGCTCTTCAGCAGAGCAAACTAGCTTTGTCTGATTGAATTGACCCGGTCACTCTGGACCAATGACAGGTGAGTGACAGGCGAGCGTGACAAGTCAGTGACAGGTGTGTATGTGTGCGTTTGTGTACGTGTACATGTACATGTGTGTACACTTGTGTATATGTGTGTCACAGGAGCTTGCTGACGGCAGCACGGCTCATAATAAAGGCGGGAACGGACTTATTCTGCTCCAGTCATTACCACGAGCCTGTCCTACCCAATTAAAGTACATCAAACCTCCTGTGATGTGTGTCCACTAGGGCTGTGACGATATCAGATTTTTTTTCCCCATGGCAAAAATAAAAACAAGAAGCAGACCAAAGTCCTTGGTCCTTTAAAAACCTGGTGTATGTAAAATATTGTGTGCTGCAGCTTGGAAAATAAATACATGTGACTCTGGATGACAACAGGATGTTTGTTTCCAACATTAGGGCTGTTTTCCTAAAGAAGTTCAATATTTCCTTGCCAAAATACTAACGAGTATCGCGATACTGGTATTGTTCCAGCTAGGGCTGTTACGGGTGACCGTATTACCGCCACACCGGCGGTCACGAGTCATGACCGCAGGCAAATTCCATGTGACCGTTTAGTCATGTTAATTAGCCTTCTACAATCTCTGATGCTGCTGATGGTTATTAGAAGCCTACCAAACCTGCAACTGCCTGGTCCCTCTAATCACTCTGACATCAATGCAAATGTAATTCAAAATCAAATCAAACACTTCAAGAGAGCCCATGAGCTTATGTTGTGCAACGACTCTGTAGGCTATGCAATTGCATGAGAAAACAGAGTTTTGAGGGCCTCTAATAAAAAGAGGAGGATCCCATCAGCTTTCTATAGGCTAGGCCTACAATATATATTTCTCATCTTTCCTAATATTAAGCACATTGCATCACTTTACTATCTGGCTGACATGAAAATAAACCAAGGGAAAAGCGTCCTCCATTCGCTATTTAAGTGCATAGATGACATGTATTTTTTTCCCCTGCCCCTGTTCTGAGACAGGTGCATGATAATGGTCCACTCTAAATCAAAACTAATTTCACGCATATATTATTTAGTATATGTAAAGACAAAATTAAATCAAGAATACTCTGATGGGTGACAATATTAGCCTATCACTTGTGAATGATATATTATCACTTGTGAATGATGCCCAGCTTGTGTGCAGTAAGGCAAGAAACAGCGCATGCCCAGACTATGTTTTGAATATTTAGTTCTCGCACAGAAGGACAAGTTGACTAATAGAATAGGTCAACTTTTAAACTATGGGGGAAGTAGATTGACATAGGCTAGTGCTTTTGCTGTTCGTTAGGCCTACTCATCTTATTGGCTGACGAAATGTAATTGAGGACAGTTCTTCTAACATCTTCCATATGCACCTCGGAATTCAATAACAAGGATGTGAGCAGGTGCATCCCCGATGTGTCTGTCTTCACTTATAGCCTACTTTCGGAGCTGAGATAGACGCGTGTGAGAAGAACCCGATCACATGACAGACATTGGCTAATAAGAATTGAGAAATCTAAGAGAGCCATGTGAGTGAGAGGTGCAGCCAGGTGAAGGGAATTATAATTATCATGTACAGCCCGAGGGCACAGCGGACAATGGCCGTAAAAGGCATGTATTTCTTTAGGGAGCATCACTGCCGTCGGGAAATTGCTTGTCAAATTGTGAATGAGAGACTGATGAAGTGTGTGCAGACTGAGCAAGAAATAAAGCAGAGCTCCTGCCTTTCATGCAACTTTTTTCAAATCATCATTAGCCTTGGAATGTATTAAAAATAAAAACATATCGTCCAATGTTTGTATCACAACTAAAGTTGCATAAATAACTATAAATTAAGCATATAGGAGGACGTGTTTCTTTGAATAGCCGTATGCGTACTCCCTCTGAAATCGTTTGGAGAAAACATCCTTTCTATTTTATTCAGCTATGTTCAATTGTATTCTTCATTATATAAAATAATATAAAATAATGCCACAGAATTTTAAGAAAATCTTGTCTGCTAAATGAACTAGTGTAACCCACAGCCATATGGCATAGACAGATCAGAGTATGCTATTCTGTTCTTCTGAAATAAACTAAATTTTCTTTATATCATGTTTGTTTCGATCTGTCTTAAATAAATAATGGATTTATTGTGATGGTGTATTTTAAATAGATTTATTCAAATTTTTCAAACGTAGATGTTCCAAAGGTCTACATCAGTGGCTTGTAGGCTATGCGTGGAAGCCAGGAGATGCTAAATTTGTTTATGTCAATTATCGTGATACCGACAGTTATTTGCTTGATAATCACCGACTGACAGAATTTCATAACTGCCACAGCCCTAGTTCCGGCCCCAGTGTGCACAGGCTGCTCCACTATGTGGGCACTCACCGTGAGATGCTGGAACAGCCACGCCCTCATGATGTTAGTGGCCACCTTGGGGAAGATGCCGCGCTTCTTCTGCCTCTTCTTCTCCTTGTCCGGGTCATCATCATCACCTGTGCCAGGAGACGCCACGCTGTTCTCTAAACCATCTCCTAGGCAGAAACAAGACACAGGGTTAAATAGCAGCCTAGGACAGAAGATGGACTAATAAGAAGCCCTGGCATTAACACCACAAAGGGTTAGGTAGAACCCTAGAAGCTAAACCTAATATATAAGACGCTAAAGCTAACCCAGTGGGTTATCGAAGTTAGATGGAGGACTATGCCATAGCATACACAGCAGTAGCCTTCACTAATGCCTGCATAGAAGTAGTGGGATTTAGGCACAGAGGGAGAGGGGTTTGCTTCAGACAGAGAACTAGAGGTGAGTTCTTACACCCAGAACAGTGGAGAGGAATGGATGGGGGTTAATGACAGTGTTTTGGTTGGAAGCAGAAACACTAGGCTCCTGATTCCACTCCAGATTGTTCAATAGGGGGAGAAAAAGGGAGAGAGCGAGGGAAAGAAGGGGAAAAAAACGACAAGGAGGCTTCAAGATTGGGGCTGCAGTACATTAAGTCAATTAAATCCACAGGCTTGACATAATGTCATGCTTTTTTTCTGATCCAAAGGGTCTGGATGGACTGAGAAGGGAGTCTTTTGAACACACTCATACACGCAAACAAACCCACAGAAGTTTGTTTGCGAACATTCGGGGGCACCCAATTGAGTAGCTTGTGAATTAAAGTGGGGTGTGCATTGGGTTTGTTCATTGTTGCAGTTTGATGCAGATTAGCATGGCAGGCCAGTAGAAGGGCGGCTCTCTCTCCCTTCTTTTGTATTTAACCAGTCAAGTCAGTTAAGAACAAATTCTTATTTTACAATGACGGCCTACCTCGGCCAAACCCTCCCTTAACCCGGACGACGCTGGGCCAATTGTGCGCCGCCCTATGGGAATCCCGATCATGTCCAGTTGGGATACAGCCCGGGATCGAACCAGGGCCTGTAGTGATGCCTCTAGCACTGAGATGCAGTGCCTTAGACCGCTGCGCCTCTCGAGAGCCCTCCCTGCATTAATGTCCAATAGTGTTTGATTTCGGGAGGAAAACAAGTGCATATCAAGGCAGTCTTTCTCCTTTAAACCAAAATTTCCATCTTTGTGCCCTCGCCTTTTCTGTCTCCTCTCCTCTGGCCATTAATTGTGCATTAGCAAAAATGATTTACTTTTAACAGTCATAGTTATTTTTTCTTGCCCTCGGGCACAAATGCCTTGAAAGCCTTCCTTGAGGGCATCTAAATTATGTATCTGAAAAACTCCTTCACTAAGGCTGAGAAGGACCCCGGCATTCTCAAAATTCAGACTTGCATGTCCTCCTGTTTTTGGGGAGGCATCAATCAGGGGCACCTATACAAGCCCTAATTTTGCATAAATATTTGAACTAATAACACTAAAAAGAGAGGAAAGAAAACGGATCCGACTGGCGGCAGTCAAATGCAAAATAGATGAAGAATACAAGGACATGCAGCATAAAGGTCTGTCTCCCCCTCCTCCTCTCTCTCTCTAATTACCCCTGTCTGTCTGTCTGTCTCCCCCTCCTCCTCTCTCTCTCTAATTACCCCTGTCTGTCTGTCTGTCTCCCCCTCCTCCTCTCTCTCTCTAATTACCCCTGTCTGTCTGTCTGTCTCCCCCTCCTCCTCTCTCTCTCTAATTACCCCTGTCTGTCTGTCTCCCCCTCCTCCTCTCTCTCTCTAATTACCCCTGTCTGTCTGTCTGTCTCCCCCTCCTCCTCTCTCTCTCTAATTACCCCTGTCTGTCTGTCTCCCCCTCCTCCTCTCTCTCTCTAATTACCCCTCTCTGTCTGTCTGTCTCCCCCTCCTCCTCTCTCTCTCTAATTACTCCTGTCTGTCTGTCTGTCTGTCTGTCTGTCTGTCTGTCTGTCTGTCTGTCTGTCTGTCTGTCTGTCTGTCTGTCTGTCTGTCTGTCTGTCTGTCTGTCTGTCTGTCTGTCTGTCTCTCTCTCTCTAATTACCCCTGTCTGTCTGTCTGTCTCCCCCTCCTCCTCTCTCTCTCTAATTACCCCTGTCTGTCTGTCTGTCTCCCCCTCCTCCTCTCTCTCTCTAATTACCCCTGTCTGTCTGTCTGTCTGTCTGTCTGTCTGTCTGTCTGTCTGTCTGTCTCCCCCTCCTCCTCTCTCTCTCTAATTACCCCTGTCTGTCTGTCTGTCTGTCTGTCTGTCTGTCTGTCTGTCTGTCTGTCTGTCTGTCTGTCTGTCTGTCTGTCTGTCTGTCTGTCTGTCTGTCTGTCTGTCTCCCCCTCTCTCTCTCTAATTTCCCATGTCTGTCTGTCTCCCCCTCTCTCTCTCTCTAATTTCCCCTGTCTGTCTGTCTGTCTGTCTGTCTGTCTGTCTGTCTGTCTGTCTGTCTGTCTGTCTGTCTGTCTGTCTGTCTGTCTGTCTGTCTGTCTGTCTGTCTGTCTGTCTGTCTGTCTGTCTGTCTGTCTGTCTGTCTGTCTCCCCCTCCTCCTCTCTCTCTCTAATTTCCCCTGTCTGTCTGTCTGTCTGTCTGTCTCCCCCTCCTCCTCTCTCTCTCTAATTTCCCCTGTCTGTCTGTCTGTCTGTGTGTGTGTCTGTGCTGTGTTTTCCTTCCACATTGTTAGTGTGGGAGCCACACGAAAGAGGGAAACAGAAGAGGCGACTTTGCCCTCCTTCCTTGCGTGGAGATAAAGACGTGGCTGGGCCTTCTGAAGGACATATGGGTATAGGGGACGCGTCCAGCCTGGGAGCGTTGTCAATGTATAATGGACATTCATTAGCATCAAATGCCATAAATCCCACGCTAAGTACGAATCCTTGTTCAGGAAAGCCTAAAACAATATACTGGGGCTTAGCTGTATCCCCAGCGTGACTGTGTGTGGCTTCCTGAGAAAAGTGACCGAGACGCAGGGACTAGTCAAACTCCTCCAGTGTTGCTTTCCACATCAATAACAAAACCAGCAACCAGAGTGGACCCTACAGTCCTCTACACTTCACAATGCTGCCTTTTGGGTTAAATAATGTTACACTTTAATTTGTGTTTTTGTATTTCTAGTTTTTGTCGTTTTTTTCAGAGCTAGTTTCCAAATGAATCTCCTGCTGGGAGTCATCCGGCTCATCCTATAGAGTCACAGTGGCCAAAAGGCTGGCAGATTCATTTTATTGACGTTTCCATTTTCACTGCAATGCGATAGCCTCCCCCTGGCTGGGGCGACCCATGCGTATTTACAGACTGACCTGTCACTTCATTACCCTGCCTGCTCACTCCCTCCTGCCCCGGCCAGCAAGGGTGAAATCAGACTCCCAGGCTTTCAAATCCTCTCTCTCTCTTTCCCATGCGCATACATACGGTACGTATGCCTAACGCATACAATCATGGAGTCTTACACATGAGCTGCTCTTTATGACACACAGGGAAAAAACATGTAAATATATAGTACATCTGCACAATGTGTACACAGACAACGCACATAGTAACCAGAGAGAATGTGAAAGCTGGCCCAAAGAGGTGGAAATAATCAAAGAAATGATGATTCTGGATGAGAGGAGAGAGGAAGCTGAGAGAGAGAGAGAGAGAGAGAGAGAAAGAAAGAAAGAAGAAGAGAAGGCCCCAACTTACACAACCTCATTACATCTAAAGGAGAGCTGGTGATTTACATCCTCCCCCACTCCTTTCTTATGAGCCAGAGAAGGAGTGCTGCAGGGCAAATTGTCCCAAACGCTAATGGCTTCTGACTGTTCCCTGGCAACTCTGGCATTTTAACCTGTGTGGATGTGCACTCTGCAACAACAAAAAAATGTGGAGAAAAAAAAATAATCTGCCCGTGTGACACAGATGGGGGATGGCTATTAGGAGGCGGGCAGAGGGCCTGGGGGAGGTGAGGTGCTGGAGTGTAGCCCCAGGCACTTTTGGAAAAGCAGCCCCCTTGGAGACGGGAAAAGACATCCCCTCTTTCTCTCTCTCTCCCCCCCCCCCCCTCTCTCATGACTTAAAGTGCTCACAATGGAAGTATGTGCACGGCTAGAGAGAGAGAGAGAGAGAGAGAGAGAGAGAGAGAGAGAGAGAGAGAGAGAGAGAGAGAGAGAGAGAAGGCTGCAAGGAATGTCCGGATGCGATGAAGAGCGAGCGGCACGCGAGTAAACAAACCAAACACAGAAACAACCATGCAGGCACAGAAAACATTGCGGTCAGATCAAGTCTCTCATCAGCAATGGTCGGGTGTTAAAAATGCATTCAGATATCTCTCAGGGCTGAAATCATTAACGAGCTGGGAAAGGACTGTAAATATAAATATATTACTACCACCACACATATTTACTGTTATGTATTGATTTGTATCTTACATTTTCTCACTCTTTATGCGATGCGCACTGCAGAGAACACTGGAAAAAGAATTATCATTGAATTATCACAGTGAATTATTGTTTATGTGTCAATTATTATGGGATGGGTTGCCAACCGGCGATTTGACACAGAAATACAATTTCATTCATTCATTAATTTCATTAATTGTTAGTATGAATAAGAAAATCTTATTCAGGGACTGAGTCTCTGATAGCAGGTGTACGCAGTATAATGGGTGTCGTACACTACACTATGTCCTGCAATCTGCTGAAGGCTACAATGACACCATAGAACACTCTTCATGGCTAGAGGGCATTAAGCACTTCAGGGAGCCACTAGGGGCCAGGGCTGAGAACACTATGAAACCACTAGTTACACAGGTTGTGGCCCTATCAATACTACAAGAATGTCCTACCCTACCATTCCAGTCCACCCACACTATACATGACTGAGTAATAACTCAGAAATGCCATTCAAAACCACACATTGTGGGCTTCTAAAATAGCGCACACTTATTTGTCCTCAGCGCAACGCTATTATGTATACTCATGCAGATTGCTCCTGATAATGGCTAGATTGGCAGCGTGTATGCTTTGAGATCCTGACCAGAGGATTTATGCTGCTGGGCTCCGGTGTTTGTTTCAGGGTAATGGAGCATGAGTGTGGAGGCAGTGGCTTACGGAGGCTGTGGTTAAAGTGACTAATTACAACGGAACCCTCCGCCCCCCCTGCAGAGCAACGCTACTCAGGCATGCTCACCCGACTCGGCCACACCGGGGAGGGAGAGAAGGAGAGGGCAAAGTGGATGTGGGGGACTTATGGTAGAGACAGGGGCTTCCTTGGTTAACAGGCTGGGCCGAGATGGGCAGCTTTTTTGGGGGTGCCCCAGGGCACAGTGCTCGGGCCATTGGAAATAGAGGGACACAGGGGGAACAACAGGGGCCCTCTATGCCTCCTTTACCTTGGGTCTCTACAATGCCTGGACCTCCAGCCCCTCCCCACACCCCCTCCACCCTCACAGGCTGGGCCAGAGAGAAAGGAGAGAATAGAAGGCGGGATTTAATGCCTTCCTTTCCCCTTCTTTTTCTCCTCAACTTTTCAGCCGGCATAAGTGACGTTTAGCACATTCAGTCCCCCAAATGGCTGCGAATAAGGGAAGCAGTGGGGGCTCCTCTTTTGTCCAGCCTTTCCCCCTTTTATTTACTCAGGATTTACGCAGGGCCCTCTACAGCACTGGGACCACATGTTCCTGACGCACACACGCACGTGCACACGTGGGCACACACACACGCACGGGCACACACACAGACAGACACACACACACAGACAGACACACACACACACAGACAGACACACACACAAGCAGCACCTCCGTTCACACTCCAGCAGGCAGGGGTATAGCTGGCCCTCTGTCGCTCTGTGCCTGCCCATGGGATTACAGGTTCTCTAGTCCCAACCGCATGCTAGCAATATGCTAACGCCTCAGATAAAAAAAACATACTCCAAATAGCTCGCAATATGCTAACGCCTCAGATAAAAAAAACATACTCCAAAATGCTAGCAATATGCTAACGCCTCAGATAAAAAAAACATACTCCAAAATGCTAGCAATATGCTAACGCCTCAGATAAAAAAAACATACTCCAAAATGCTTGCAATATGCTAACGCCTCAGATAAAAAAAACATACTCCAAAATGCTAGCAATATGCTAACGCCTCAGATAAAAAAAACATACTCCAAAATGCTAGCAATATGCTAACGCCTCAGATAAAAAAAAACATACTCCAAAATGCTAGCAATATGCTAACGCCTCAGATAAAAAAAACATACTCCAAAATGCTAGCAATATGCTAACGCCTCAGATAAAAAAAACATACTCCAAAATGCTAGCAATATGCTAACGCCTCAGATAAAAAAAACATACTCCAAAATGCTAGCAATATGCTAACGCCTCAGATAAAAAAAACATACTCCAAAATGCTAGCAATATGCCAAATCCCTGAAACAAAACGTTTTTTGTTTAGACGCTTTATACTCCTGCTCCTATGTATTTTTTTAATATATACATTAAAAAGCCCTATACACCCCTCTCACTCAGAACTATAGATGAGATGTCTCACTTGGAATTGTTTTAGTTTGTTGGCCACTAAGGCCAGCGATGTTTTCGGGTGATTATTCCCTGATCTCTGCTTAAACAAGCACTAGACCATAAAACAACAACTTAGTAAACACAAAGCACAGTGACAAATTGGGAGCGTCATTCCAGGAGTCATTAACAGCTCTAAAACCTGTCGCAGCAATTACACTCTCTCTCCTCTCCCTACCGCTCTCCTCCCTTTCGAACGCCAAAGTCAGGTGTCGCCTCCCTGCCTTCTACCATTTTACCACCGGTGAACACCAGGCCAGAGGAACCATTGCAGCCAGAGTGACCTGGGATCAGCTTTCCGCCAGCCTGCATGCACACCTAGAAGAGTAAAGCTCCATCTTAAGGCAGTTGCATCTGGTCTGTGATCTGCGAGTTATGACTGACTGAGTGGGTCCTTGTGCATGAGGAGTAATGTGCAGTTGTCTCTGCAGAAAAACACATAATGAAGTGTTCCCTTAAATGAAGTGGAATACGAGCTTTAATTAGATGTCTTTTCCTTGAATGTGGGAAGACAGACTGGCAGGCTGGAAAACAGGCAGGGGAGCAGGCGAGGCAAGGCTGTTGGGTTGCTCAACTCCTGCACCTTCGCCTCCCTCTCCGCTCTCCTAGCCCCCTAACCCTGTCATCAGGCAGATACCTCTCGGTCATTCCAGGAATGCTGCAGATAACTATCGCCTCTCCACAGATACTGGGCCCCTCTCTCTCTCTCTCTCTCTCTCTCTCTCTCTCTCTCTATCTCTCTCTCTCTCTCTCTCTCTTTAATTCTCCTCTCACAGGCCCAGCTCTTACTCTGGCCCACAGTGCACATCTCTCTGTACGTCAGAAGGTGGGGAAATGGATGGAGAGGAGGAGGTAAGGTTGGGGCAGGGGAAGGATAAGAGGAGGGAGGGGCAGGGAGGGAGAGGGGGTAAAGAGGGAGTTGAGGGGACTGAGGACAACATTTTTAGAGCCAGTGAGGCTCTTTTAATTTTTACTCAAAATAGGGGCTAAAAGCAAAACCAGGCACCCTTCCTTCTTTTCCCCCCACTACCACTCTCCTACAGCTTCTCTCCTGGTGCCACAAAGGAGAGTGCACTCTACTTCCTAGTGCCACTGGGGCCTCTGGTTCCAGGCAATAATCATCTGCCAATATGCCTGATGTTTGGGAGAACCGGGCTATGCAAATTATCAAAGGCTCTGGGCTGGGGTTAATTACCAGTGTAATTAGGTGTTGTTACAGGTAGCAGGTTCTCTCATTACATCATAAATAGGGCCTTTGAGAGGCTAACAATGGCTCTTGCTCCTGGCCCTCTCTCTGATTGCGACTCTGATTTTTCCAGTAGCCCCGACCAAGATCTCTGCCTCTACTATTCATTAGTTGGTTAATCACTTGGTGCTGATGATTTCAGGAGTCAACAAACCTTGCATTTGTGCCGAGCAAGTCTTTAGGGCCACTTCATCAACAGGTACAGCTGTGTGTAAACGTTTCCTGCAGGATGATCAAGGACTCCTATTTGTTTATGTACCTTAAGGGGGAATGTTTTACAGAAAACTAGCTGGATTCCTTCGGTGTGATAAAAGGTGATTATCTGCACAAAGATATCATTGAATCTATATAAAGAGTACTCATATAACATCCTGTAGTCTCAGCCTGTGACTACAACTTGGGCCTGGGAGGAGTAACGCTACTCTCCCATAGAGGTTTCTATAGTTCCTGTCATCCAGTCGGGGTGGGAAAGGAACCTCATTTGGAGAGAAGAAAAAAAACGATCAAAAGAAAGGGGATGGAATAAAGATGTGTAGAAGAAGGAGGCAGGCTGTTGCAGATGTCAGGATCCAATTTGCATGAATGGCAAAGGGGACGGGGAGGGGCCCTCCAAACCACCCGCCCCACCGCTCCTCTACTCTTTTTGGGGGGGGGGGGGACTAAAAGGTTGTCTTGATGCCCATGACTGCCCCTAGATCGCTCCAGAGACAGGGATCAGTGCCTAATGAAGGGCCTTGGGTCTAGACCAAAGATTTCACACTCGCTGCCTCCCTGACAACTCCAACCTTTTCTGTTCCCCCTCAACTTCTCTCTGTCTGCACTGTACACTGCGCCGCTCGCACAACAACGTTGTGAATACTCTCTTCTCTTCCCTCCTCAGCTTTTCCCAAATCAGATTGCTGTAATTGCTCCCAGAGGTTATCTAGGTGCATCCCTCGACTTTTAAAGATCAGATCTTTAGAAGCCTTGCTGCCTTACTCCTCTTCTTCCCTTCTCAGCTCTGCTCTGCCCTCCTCTTCTTCCCTCCTCAGCTCTGCTCTGCCCTCCTCTTCTTCCCTTCTCAGCTCTGCTCTCCCCTCCTCTTCTTCCCTTCTCAGCTCTGCCCTCTTCTTCTTCCCTTCTCAGCTCTGTTCTTCCCTCCTCTTCTTCCCTTCTCAGCTCTACTCTCCTCTTCTTCCCTTCTCAGCTCTGTTCTGCCCTCCTCTTCTTCCCTTCTCAGCTCTGCTCTGCCCTCCTCTTCTTCCCTTCTCAGCTCTGTTCTGCCCTCCTCTTCTTCCCTTCTCAGCTCTGTTCTGCCCTCCTCTTCTTCCCTTCTCAGCTCTGTTCTGACCTCCTCTTCTTCCCTTCTCAGCTCTACTCTCCTCTTCTTCCCTTCTCAGCTCTGCTCTGCCCTGCCCTCCTCTTCTTCCCTTCTCAGCTCTGCTCTGCCCTCCTCTTCTTCCCTTCTCAGCTCTGCTCTGCCCTCCTCTTCTTCCCTTCTCAGCTCTGTTCTGCCCTCCTCTTCTTCCCTTCTCAGCTCTGTTCTGCCCTCCTCTTCTTCCCTTCTCAGCTCTGTTCTACCCTCCTCTTCTTCCCTTCTCAGCTCTACTCTCCTCTTCTTCCCTTCTCAGCTCTACTCTCCTCTTCTTCCCTTCTCAGCTCTGCTCTGCCCTCCTCTTCTTCCCTTCTCAGCTCTGCTCTGCCCTCCTCTTCTTCCCTTCTCAGCTCTGTTCTACCCTCCTCTTCTTCCCTTCTCAGCTCTACTCTCCTCTTCTTCCCTTCTCAGCTCTACTCTCCTCTTCTTCCCTTCTCAGCTCTACTCTCCTCTTCTTCCCTTCTCAGCTCTGCTCTGCCCTCCTCTTCTTCCCTTCTCAGCTCTACTCTCCTCTTCTTCCCTTCTCAGCTCTACTCTCCTCTTCTTCCCTTCTCAGCTCTACTCTGCCCTCCTCTTCTTCCCTTCTCAGCTCTACTCTGCCCTCCTCTTCTTCCCTTCTCAGCTCTACTCTGCCCTCCTCTTCTTCCCTCCTCAGCTCTACTCTGCCCTCCTCTTCTTCCCTTCTCAGCTCTACTCTCCTCTTCTTCCCTTCTCAGCTCTACTCTCCTCTTCTTCCCTTCTCAGCTCTGCTCTGCCCTCCTCTTTTTACCAAAGCTGATCTTGGCACGACGGAGCTATTCTCTCCCTGGTTGGTTAAAATGACATATGTCCTCTCTGCCCCTGTTCAGTTACTGTAGCAGAAAACTAAATAACAGACCATGGTGCCTCACAGCCTCTGAGCTAGGGACTTCATCTCTTCCTAGTGTAGGTCTTGCCCCACCAAGGATGGGTGGCTGGGTGCCCCCCGGAAGCAAAACTGGGTCATGTTCAATTAATTGGAGAGGATGAAAATTAGCAAAGCAAACTGGATCCATTTTCTCCCCTAAAATAGGGGGTCTTGCTGCTCCTTTCAGCTCTGAATAAGACCGTGAACCGAGAGAATAGAGCAGAGAAATGTAAAGAAAACAAAGAAAGGGAGAGAGAGTGGAGAGAGAGAGAAGCAGCTCATCACATGGATGGATTGTTTTGCTAGCTACGGGCTATATGACTTTATTAATCCCTAGTAGAACCATATCAAAGTCTTCTCCAAAAAAACAGCAGGAAAGAAATTGAGTGGAATGAGGGGTTCCCTATTTTGGCAGAGTTTGTGATACAGCAACGCAGATCACTCGCCGTGTTAGAGGCAGCAGGAGGAGGATGATAGCAACATTACTAGTGGTTCTCTACCCCCAATTACACCTCAGACTCAAACAAGCAAATGCAGCTAGTTTGTGTTGGGAGTGCAGGACACCTTGGAGTTATTACTGGCTTGCATGGCCTGCCACACCCCACGGACAATGGCATCAAAGTGCTGGGCTTACAGAGATTGGTGGTGGTGGGGTAAAGAGTGGGGTATGGGTGCGAAAATGAGTTAAAATATGTATAAATCAACAAGTCAACCATCAGATTGTAGCCTCTACTCTGCAGCCCTCTCATCAGCCGACTGCCGTGACGGGTTTTTTCTTCACAAATGTCCTGGAGGCATGGAACAAAGCGAGCAGAACTGATTACTGTGCCGCTGCCCTGCTCTGCCAGTCTAAACTCTGTTTGGCTTCCTAATGAGCTCACTAAAAACCCAATTCATCACCCATAACCCCTTCTCGACCCGCCAAGAAATCCCCCCATTATGGGAGAGGCAGGGGCAGCCGTTTACAGGGCCGAGATACTAGGTGGAGGGGTGATGGGATAGGGGGGAGTTTACAACCCTGGTGTGGATACCCCGGCGCCAAGGGTGTTCCCTCTTCGCCCCCCAAAGCGCACTGCCCCCAAACACGCCCCCCCTTAAAACCCAACAGCAGGGGTGTCCCAGGCAGCCGGGGTACAGGAATGTTCGGCCCAATGGCTCCAACAGCAGCAGGAATGGTCCTTTCCCGCCCGCTTTCACGCCGGAGATTTTCACTTCAATAACCCCGTCTCCCATCCCTGGGAAGACAGGAATTTGGTGGGAATGTGGCTTGGAGGGGAGAGGGGTGAAGTGGAAGGGGAGGAGGGGAGAGATAGAGCTTGCCATCGGATGGACGGAGTATGTGCGAAAGGGATATAGTGGGAGAGGAAGGGTAGCTAGCAAGCTAGCCAGGTGGATGACAAACAGCTGAAGAGGAAGGTGATTGTGAATTCCTCCCCAGTTGGACAGGGGTGGAGGGATAGGTAGAGTGGAGTTGGGGGATTGGAGGAGGGAGCATTGAGGGGAAACTCCAACTCCCACAGTTCCTCATTACATGGAGTCGGAATGATCCTCCTGGCACCTGAGCTGTAACCAAGAGATTACTGAATTGATGAATCCACGCTTTAAAATGCAGCTGTTTTATTCTGCTTTAGTAATTAATTCTTTTTCCAATAGCGTATTGATTAAGCGTAGCCCCTGATAAAGTTCAAACTGAGAGGAATCCCCCCCTGGGCCTCGGCTTGTCCTGCTCAGGAGAGTCAATGAAAACTTCCTCCGGTTCCTCCCTCCTCCACCTGACTCTCCCTCCCTCAATCTGTCTCTCTCTTTTGCACTCTCTCTCTCTCTCTTTCGGCAGTACAGTTTGCCCTCATAAATTAGTCAGGCATGTGAGGAGCTCCGTTAGATGATCGCTGCTTTTTGTCTCCCCTCTTGCTGACTCTCTTCTGTACAGGGCCTTTTGTATGCTACTAACACACACACACACATACTGTACCAACACATACACACAGATGAGCATACAATAAGCACCGGTAGATTATGTCTCCACCACTACACACTGATGCACATACACTCACCAGGTAGTTGTGTGGTACATTCCCTCATGCTTTTCTCACTGTATCACTCGTATTCCTTCTCTTACATGGCATAACAGTACACAGAAGAGGAGCATGTCTTTCAGAAAGCTACTCTTCCATTCTTTTCATCCTCCCATCTTCCATACGGCTGTGAGTGAGTGGGTAGTGAGTGGGAAGTTAGCGAGTGGGTAGTGAGTGGGAAGTTAACGAGTGGGTAGTGAGTGAGTAGTGAGTGGGTAGTGAATGGGTAGTGAGTGAGTAGTGAGTGGGTAGTGAGTGGGTAGTGAGTGGGAAGTTAGCGAGTGGGTAGTGAGTGGGAAGTTAACGAGTGGGTAGTGAGTGAGTAGTGAGTGGGTAGTGAGTGAGTAGTGAGTGTGTAGTGAGTGGGTAGTGATTGGGAAGTTAGCGAGTGGGTAGTGAGTGGGAAGTTAGCAAGTGGGTAGTGAGTGAGTAGTGAGTGGGTAGTGAATGGGTAGTGAGTGAGTAGTGAGTGGGTAGTGAGTGAGTAGTGAGTGGATAGTGAGTGAGTAGTTAGTGAGTGGGTAGTGAGTGAGTAGTTAGTGAGTGGGTAGTGAGTGAGTAGTGAGTGTGTAGTGAGTGGGTAGTGAGTGAGTAGTGAGTGAGTGAGTAGTGAGTGAGGAGTGAGTGAGGAGTGAGTGAGTAGTGAGTGAGTAGTGAGTGGGTAGTGAGTGGGTCTTCTATTGACTGTCCCTGATCCTGAAGGTAAATTCAGCAGGTCATTTCATTATATCCCAGTCCTGCCACTAATTTAGATTTTAGGGGCTTGACAGTTGATTGCAATAGATGTTGCCATGGCAAGTTGAGGTTAGGTGAGAGTTTTAAGGCCCAGGGTTGAAATGACTGCCACTCAGTTTCATTGACCTGCCTAAAAGAGTATTCCAAAAGAGTATTCGCATTCCTGGCACATTTTTTTTATTTCTAATTAGGTGGCTGAAACAAGCTGTCTAAAATATGTTGTGAACTGGGGGTAGCAGGTGACAATGTCCAACCAACCATAATTCAATTCTGTTGTTGCTGGTGCTCTGACACGTTTTTTTTTTACAGAACATTATAATACAACATTTCCCATTGCCAACAAAACAACATAACCTCCCAAAAAAGCCAGCTATCGCCGGGATGAGCCTTACCCCTCTTTGAGCTTGTAATCGCGATGCCCTGCAAGTTAATATGCAGCCTTAAAATTTCAGCTCTGTGGAGAACCCCCCAAAAAAACAATTCTCATCTGATGCTATTAATTAACTGTGGTCCATGCCTCTCAGCTTTCTGAAGGCTGGATGCCGTCTCCCTTTGTTTCTACTCTTCTGTTTTTCAGGGCTTCATTATTGACTTTTCAATTTTCCACTCGCATCCACCCCCTCCACCAGTGGTAGCAACAATGAGTGTTTCTGTAGCAGGAGCAGCCGTGGTGCAGTACCTGCCCGACAGTACCCCCAAGCCCACTCACTGAGACACCGGCTGGGGAGCCCTTGGAGCAGGGGCAGCCCACAGCTCATCACCATCCCAGCACTCACACCCCAGGAGGCCAAAATCAAAGAGAAAGGCCCTTAAAATGTAACCATGGGTAATGAGGGTGCTCCCCTCCTGAAACAATAAGCATATACAGCACTTGAGAGAGAGAAGAGAAGGGAGAGAGAGAGAGTAGGAGTGTGGGAGGGAGGAAGAAAGAGAGAAAACTGGAGATATAGGAAGAGCTCGGGCCAAGCTGGATAAGGGTGAATTAGGATTGAACTTCCAAATGCTGAGAGATGTGAGAAAGAGAAGTGAAGAAGAGAGTGAATGTGGGACACAGAAAAAGAGTGAAGGAGAAAAGGGCAAAAGCCCCCAGCCAGTGGTGATGGTAGCCGGGGCCACGCATCCATCCAAGCACGTATCTGTGGTGGTGAAAACAACAAGGAGGTCTGAGGGCCACATGCCTCAGGAGCCAAATGGAGCCAAGGAGAGCACGACTAATTTCTTCCCAACAATGGACCCTGGATGAGCGCCCACACAATGGCAGGTGCTTTGAATAGCAGCAGGACCCTTGCAGCAGAGGGCTTCTCTCCTCTCTCTCTCTCTCTCTCTTTCTGTCTTTGTACCAAGGGCCTCGATGCTGGTTGGCTTGCGTAACCTTTCATTTTCAACTGGGCTTCCTTTTGACTTATAAAGGATGAAAACGATCTCATGGGGGGCCAGAAGAGGAACAGGCAGCGAGGCCTGTGGGGCAGAATCCAGACCAAGTCCTACGCTCTGCTCTCTCTCTTTCTCTCCTACTTGGCCCATGCCTGGGCCCCTTCAGTCTTATTTTCATCTCTCTATCTCTGTTCTTTTTTCTGTTTGTTTGTTTTTGTGTGTTGGTATGTTTTTAATAGTTGTGGAGTTTGTTCTCCAGTGGTGCTGAATGGGCTGTTCTTCGGGCCATTTAGGGGTAAAGGCAGGGGTAGTCCCCCCCCACCTTAAGAGCATTCTTTCCGGGGTCATAAGGTCAGGCTTCACAGATGTCTACTGCAGACAGTTGTCTAAGGACTGCATCCCAGGGAGTAAGCATTCGTTCCAAACAATGCAGCTTTTTCTCCTCACTTAGGAAATATTTGAAATGTGATTTTCTTCTCTCAATTTGTATTCTTTCTTTTTTTGTAACAATGTGTTTTATTTCCATGGTGGGGGTTTTTGTTTTTAGAAAATGTAAAGAAAGGACTGGCTATCGCAAGATAGCAATGTTTTCTGATTTCTTACATTCTTTTAAACCCTCCCTTCTTCCTTAGCTTCCTCCAATTGTTCTAATGGGGCCTTAGTCATCGTTGCCTGATGGCGGACGGAAAGATGCTTTAAAAAAACATTAGTTTTTTTCTCAAAAACATCGTTGCCAGTGGAGAAAGACAGAAACATGCAAATACTACACAGCAACTGTCATGGTGCGCACACACACACACACACACACACACACACACACACACACACACACACACACACACACACACACACACACACACACACACACACACACACACACACACACACACACACACACACACACACACACACACTCTTGACTAGGCCGGGGAGAAGACTAACAAAAAACAACCATAAAATAGGAGAAAGACAATATTTGAAGTAGAGCATCGCTGGGTAGCCTCAATCACAACAAAATGGCAGAGAGAAGTAAATCCCCAAACCAAACGGCTTTCATTAAAGCAAAATCAAGCTCCTGCATTTCAAGGGGGTCGGGCAAGACACTGGAAAGAAGGAAAAATATGGCAGCATTTAACATGCATGTTCCGCCTCGGAACATGGAAAAGTGTGTAATTGGAACAGCACTTAAAAATACAGGCGCAGACCTCCCTCTCCTCTTATAGCTTGTTTCTTTATCTCTCTGTTTTGATATGATATTTTCCCTCACCCCCTGCCAAACATCTCCCCTGTATTCTGAAAGTGATAACCTTCTAAATGAATTATGGTAAATGCATAATGAACGTTTTCTCACCCTGAGCCCTGAAGCCAGCCAAGACGGTTGCATCTTGTTTGGCATGTTGATTTGTTTTGTTGCGCATTCAGCCCCTCTCTTCCTTAAGAGTGCTGCTTGCTCACTGCTTGGGGCATGTAAATAAGAAATTATCCTTGCTGACTAATACTCCTAATACCTCCTTGGGGTAATAAAACATTATTCGATGCTGGCTTCCAATAAACAGAGCTATTGGCACTAAAGCACTCGGATCTCTCCCTCAGTCTGCCCCCTGTCCCTTAAAATAGAGGAACAAAAGTGATCAAGTGTGGTAAAGACACACTGACTATGTGTAGTAAGTAGACTACCATAGGGACTTCCATTCTACCCTAAAACAAGCACCCTTTTGCTAGAAGACTCATTAAAGCATGTAGCAGAGTGGGAATCAGACTAGAAAATGAGCTTATCCCCTATAATGCCCTCCAAAGATTTGCATAAACGTAAAAGATGTGTGCGTGTAAAATCGGGAGAAGAACTCAGATCGTAACCGAATCATCTCTTTATCGTCCTCCCACTCTCTTGGCAGCAGGCTGCATAGTTACAGCTACTACCTGTAGGGTATAGCTGCTCTACTCAGCTCTAAATACTCAGGGTACACCCACCCTTACACTAGACTAGACCACAGCACACAGCTAGCGTGCTATCGCTAACATGCTAGCTAGCAATACACTTACCCTCAACTATGTTTTGTTTTGAGTGGGACTCTAGCGCTGAGGTGGGGTTAGGAGATGGGGGTGGGGGGGGGATTAGAGAGCCAAGGGAGACAGAAGAAAGGAGAAAGTAAAAGAGAGCAAGGCCCATTGGTCAAACACAAAGAAGGGAGCGAGGGAGGAGACCCTGGGAGTCAGGGATAAATCCCAAATAAGCACACCTTAAACAGGGCTGGCTGAGCAGCTACGCAGGGCACCGGAGTCCCCCTGCAGGTTTGCCTTTGACAGACGTGGCCTCCCTAACCTCTCTCTCAGCTAGAATGGGGACCGGGGTCAGGCCAGACATAGTCTGGTGCTGCCTATGGCACCTGACTGTCTCTGGGACTCACTCTCTTTCCACCTCACTCACATGTAAACACACACACAGAAACAGAGACACAAAGACAGAGAGAGACACAAAAAGAGAAAGAGAGAGAGAGAGAGAGAGAGACATAGAGAGAGAGAGAGAGAGAGAGAGAGCGAGAGAGAGAGAGACATAGAGAGAGAGACATAGAGAGAGAGAGAGACATAGAGAGAGCAAGAGCGAGAGAGAGCGAGAGAGAGAGAGAGAGCACCAGGCTGTGGGTGGAAAGCCAATCTAGTGGAGACTAGAGCAATTGGATTATTATCACCTCTTAAGGATGCCTGCTAAAACAAGAATGACAAATTCCTGGGAAAACAGCATCCCTTTAAAGAGGCCGAGCAGCATTGTCATCCTTGTAAAAATACAGCAGCAGCGAGTAAGCGGAGGCATTAATGGACACGGCAGTGCCCTTGGGGGGGCGTGATCTCAAATCCCTTTTAGCCATATTACATCAGGCCCCGCCACGGTGTTCCACATCGCCACGGTGACGGGAGTAATCAGCTAGGGGACCAGGAGTGTAAGCTCTCTGTGTTATGTCTCCTGTTATGCCTCTCACTCTCTGTTACTCTCTCACTCTATTTGTCCTTCTGTCTCTCTCTTACTGTGTTTCGCTCTCTCCTTTACTCTACCTCCAACTTACTCTATATCTCTATTTACATCTTCCTGTATCTCTCTCTCTCTCTCTCCTGCCCACGAGGTGCAACAGAGAAAAAGTCACCATGTTCCATATAGTTCAATTATGATTGCTTTCCTGTTTCCCCCCATCGTTTCCTCTCTGTTTTTTAATTATACCCAACTCACGTCCAGAGAAGCTGGTCTTTATCTACTCAAAGAGAAGACAGAAAGACAGAAAGGAAAAAGCGTATCCCCAAAGCTTTCCTCTAATAGCGCATAACATACATTCTCTTCAGCTGCTGTCAGAATAATTTTGGTAATTTTTTCCCTATGTCCAGCAAACATTAGTTTGCACATTAGCCTGACCCAGTTACTGTGGCTTTGCTGCTGCAGAGAGAGAAAGAGAGGGAAAGAGGACCCAGTCTCGGGTTGATCAGAGCCGGGCGGGCCAGGCTGAACTGGGCTGGCGGCCTGTTCATGATTATGGACCAGAGAGACCTAGCCTCAGCCAGAGAGGGAGAGACTGAGGAACATCTGAGAACCAAAGGGAAAGGATGAGAGGAAGAGAGGAGAGGATTGGAGGGGAGAAAGAGGAGAGTGCTTGGGGTGCAAACTGGAGGGAGAAGCAGGAAAGAGGAGGAGGGGGGGGTGAGAAATGACGTTACTGGAAGTCCTCTGGTTGACTTACTGGAGGGCATTAACACAACTTTTTTTTCTTTTGATGTGTGTTTTTTTCTTAATCCACAGATTTGAGCATGTTACGCAGTGAGAGAGGGCGAAGGGGGAGGGAGGACTGGAGAAAGAAAGAGAGGGAGCTGATCATTCTGTTTAATCACCTTTTGGAAGAGGGCCAGATAGTCTGTGGTGCTGGAGTGAGTGAGTGAGCGAGGGTGAGAGAGGAAAAGAGAGAAAGAGGGAGAGACTAAAAGACAGAGGGGGATGAGCCTGAGAGCTGAGCCCTTTGAAACAGCTTGGAGCAAAGCAGCGCGTGTGTGTGTGTGTGTGTGTGTGTGTGTGTGTGTGTGTGTGTGTGTGTGTGTGTGTGCGTGCGTGCGTGCGTGTGTGTGTGAGAGAGAGAGTGAGGCCCTGTTCCCGTAAATGCCTGTGAATGCTGAATCCAGCAAGAATCTGGCCTCAGTGCAGAGTGGAGGGAGCTGAGGGAGCGGGAGGGATCCATTTTAAAACTATGTGCATTAACTATACTTTTCCCCATAGATTAAGCACTCGGCATGAATAATTTAGTCACTCTTATGCTAATGGGATCATGAAAGTATCCCCTCTGTTCTGTGTTTTCTTCCCCCTCCAGAGCAACTATTCTCAGCTTTCAACAATAGCCCTGCCCCTTCCGAACAAACCCAGAGACACTGACAATGCTTTCACAACAACCCCACAGACACCTGAGTAGCAAGGCCTGGACATGTAGTGACACAGGTTACAACACCTTGGAGACCTCTTCATGTACTAATCTTACACATGTAGGAAAGTCATGCTGTAAAGTCTATTTTACGGCCAGGCCTGTGTAGGAAAGCTCTGGTTTTATCTGACGTCAGTCTCCTGCTTTGGCTAGGGTGTCACTAAGGTGTGTGGACACCGTGATTGATTGCCCAAATGCCAGTAAAAGCCACAGGCGGAAAGCACACCAGGCACATCATGATAGCTCTTAATTTATTGTTAATGCGATCATTGTTGCCATTTAAGTGGTTTTGTAAGCAATCTACTGAGGCTAGGCTCCTCTTCCTAAACCTTTCATCCTGGCTGCCCTCACCCTGGCTGCCCTCATCCTGGCTGCCCTCATCCTGGCTGCCCTCACCCTGGCTGCCCTCACCCTGGCTGCCCTCATCCTGGCTGCCCTCATCCTGGCTGCCCTCATCCTGCCTGCCCTCATCCTGGCTGCCCTCATCCTGCCTGCCCTCATCCTGGCTGCCCTCATCCTGGCTGCCCTCACCCTGGCTGCCCTCACCCTGGCTGCCCTCATCTTGGCTGCCCTCATCCTGCCTGCCCTCATCCTACCTGCCCTCACCCTGCCTGCCCTCACCTTGGCTGCCCTCACCCTGGCTGCCCTCACCCTGGCTGCCCTCATCCTGCCTGCCCTCACCCTGGCTGCCCTCACCCTGGCTGCCCTCACCCTGGCTGCCCTCATCCTGCCTGTCCTCATCCTGGCTGCCCTCATCTTGGCTGCCCTCACCCTGGCTGCCCTCACCCTGCCTGCCCTCACCCTGGCTGCCCTCACCCTGGCTGCCCTCATCCTGGCTGCCCTCACCCTGGCTGCCCTCATCCTGGCTACCCTCACCCTGGCTGCCCTCATCCTGGCTGCCCTCATCTTGGCTGTCCTCATCCTGGCTGCCCTCACCCTGGCTGCCCTCATCCTGGCTGCCCTCACCCTGGCTGCCCTCACCCTGGCTGCCCTCACCCTGGCTGCCCTCATCCTGGCTGCCCTCACCCTGGCTGCCCTCATCCTGGCTGCCCTCATCCTGGCTGCCCTCACCCTGGCTGCCCTCATCCTGGCTGCCCTCACCCTGGCTGCCCTCATCCTGGCTGCCCTCATCTTGGCTGTCCTCATCCTGGCTGCCCTCACCCTGGCTGCCCTCATCCTGGCTGCCCTCATCCCGCCTGCCCTCACCCTGGCTGCCCTCACCCTGGCTGCCCTCATCCTGGCTGCCCTCACTCCACTTTCTGTCGCTCTATCCTTCCTTTATTCTTTCCTTCTCTTTCGCTGCCCTCTGTTTTGAAAGAAGAGGGAAGAGGGAGGGATAGCCTACGTGTTTACACACACACACACACACACACACACACATACAAACACCCTTGTTGCTGTGGTGGTGTGTTGTGGTGAGGTAGGGGCACTGGGTAAAAATGATCAGTCCTCCAACAGCTGGGAGTGACGGCAATGGAACAGCAGGTCCAGGCTCTGCTTTATTGTTTATCTGTTGTTTATGGGCCAGTATTCAGCTTTAATTACTACTCTAAATTAAATTTGAACAGGCACCCAGAGACAGCCAGCTATTTCACTCTGGGGCAGGAACAGCAGCCACAAAAACGCAACAAGGCTTCCATCTTGCATTTTAGCTGAGTCCCTGGCTTCCTTTCTGTTGTGGTTTCATGATTATTTTCTCTCCTCCTCTCTTTTTCCTCCCTTACTTTTATTTGTGGGGGGCTCATTCAAGCACACAGAAAAGCTGTACCCAGGCCTTGAAAAAAGAGAATAAGAAGCCAAAGGTCCGGAAACTGCCAGATTCAGCAGGCCATGTTCGCACTGTGCTAGCTGGGGCTTTCTGGATACGGCCAGGGAGTCCTGTCCCCACCAGGAATGATCCCCCTCTAGTGAGCTCAACCACAATGACCCTGCCTAGAGGGGCCCCTGGCCAGGGGTGGGTGAGCTGCACACACTCCAACACACACTGAAAACACACACACCAAACCACCACCAAGGCTAGCACACTCCCGCCGAGCCTTTACCACTCTCTCTCTCTCTCCCTCATCCCCTCTCTCTCTTTCTCTCCCTCAACCTCTCTCTCTCTCTTTCTGTCCATCAACCCCTCTCTCTCTTTCTCTCCCTCAACCTCTCTCTCTCTCTTTCTCTCCATCAACCCCTCTCTCTCTCTTTCTCTCCCTCAACCCCTCTCTCACTTTCTCTCCCTCAACCTCCCTCTCTCTTTCTCTCCCTCAACCTCTCTCTCACTTTCTCTCCCTCAACCTCTCTCTCTCTTTCTCTCCCTCAACCTCTCTCTCACTTTCTCTCCCTCAACTTCTCTCTCACTCTCTCTTTCTCTCCCTCAACTTCTCTCTCACTCTCTCTCCCTCAACCTCTCTCTCTCTCTCTCTTTCTCTCCCTCAACCTCTCTCTCACTTTCTCTCCCTCAACCTCCATCTCTCTTTCTCTCCCTCAACCTCTCTCTCTCTCCCTCAACCTCTCTCTCTCTTTCTCTCCCTCAACCTCTCTCTCACTTTCTCTCCCTCATCCTCCCTCTCTCTTTCTCTCCCTCAACCTCTCTCTCACTCCCTCAACCTCTCTCTCTCTCTTTCTCTCCCTCAACCTCTCTCTCTCTCCCTCAACCTCTCTCTCTCTCTTTCTCTCCCTCAACCTCTCTCTCACTTTCTCTCCCTCAACCTCCATCTCTCTTTCTCTCCCTCAAACTCTCTCTCTCTCCCTCAACCTCTCTCTCCCTCAACCTCTCTCTCACTTTCTCTCCCTCAACCTCCCTCTCTCTTTCTCTCCCTCAACCTCTCTCTCACTCTCTCTCCCTCAACCTCTCTCTCTCTCTCTCTCGCTCTCTCCCTCAACCTCCCTCTCTTTCTCTCCCTCAACCTCTCTCTCACTTTCTCTCCCTCAACCTCTCTCACTTTCTCTCTGCATCTCTCTGGGGAGTCTATGTTTCTGCAGAACATGGGGGATTGTTCAATTGCTGAGAGAACGTACAAAACGTTTTATCTTTTTTTCTGCTGGGCCTTTTGATAGTAAAAGGGGGGAATAGTGTGGAGAGGCATTTTACTCACCACTCAAGATGTCAAAATGGATTTGCTTTTCATGCATAGCTAATAATTACAGGAGCGGTCTAAAGAGAGAGAGAGAGAGAAAGAGAGAGAGAGAGAGAGAGAGAGAGAGAGAGAATGAGAGAAAGTTTCCCTACCCTGAAGTTGTATCAGTAGTGAGGATGTTTCTGATATCTCAAGATAAGCTCAGAAGAATTCAAAAGAGCTGCTAATCCAAAGAACTGTAAACCGAGCCAACGCTGATAGTCTGATGGTGGAGAGCAATGAGCTGCAATCTCTTAAGGAAAACTATTGAAACTTCTCCCATGTGCCAGTGCTGTTTCTTAAGCTAGAACACAGGAAGTCCTGCTCACAGAAAGTCTGAAGGTAATAATACATACTTGTGTTTTTTTGGAAATAAATTCCGTTTTTTTAAAGTGTGTGAGGGAATGAGGTGGAGAAGGATGAGACAGAGGGGGTTGGGGGTTAGCCTGTGTGCTGTACCCAAACCCTCTTTACAAGGTGTCAAAACCTTAACTGGCAATCTCAACTGACAGCTATGAGCATGCTTCATCTTGCTTTACTGCTTCACAGTAAATTATTCCGTAAGAGGGGCTACACATATTTTCTCACTGGTTAAATAGTTTTCTGGCAGGGGTTCAGAGTGCTGCTCAGTGCTGAGATACAAGCCAGAGATTACAAATGTACATTTTGCTCACAGCGACCATCTCGAGGCCTGTATCCACACCCCAACACACACACACACACACACACTCTTTCTCTCTCTGTAAGGAGGGAGAGTTATGTGAGGTGTATACTGTAATGTACATCTACCAGGAACTCTAAACTGTCAAAGTGATGTCTTCATTAACATGAGGAGGAAACCAAGAGGAGAATTCACACTCGCCAACGCATCCCCTCAGCCATGGTCAGAGACCCCCTGTGTAGATCTTATATAATCAGGAACATTTCAAACACACGCTGGGAAGGACAAGACCCAAAAGGGTGTCCTTAAGACTTCCCCTTTAAAAGAAATTGAGGGATATTTAAGCCCCACACACCTTTTAAAGGTGTTTGCAGAAAAAGGTTGAGTCTGTTTTGTTTTCTCACAGAACCCAAAGGATTGAACTGGAACTCTTGTCTTTCCTTCCGCCTCCCTGACTCTCTCTCTCTCTCTCTCTTTCTCTCCTTATACCCCTCTCCCTCCCCTCATTCTTTTTTACCTCAACTAACCTCCACCCCTTTTAACAGAGGCTAACCTGTTAAATACCTCATTAACCAAGTACGGCACACGTTTAGCTCTTGCACTGTGGGCTTAAGTGTTCCGACTAAGGAGTGTATTTTTCGAATGTGGAAATATGGCTGAGATGGGAAGCCTGGCCATGCGTGAAGTGGAGTGGATAGGAGTGGGGACTCTGTCAGAGTGGAAGGGTCAGAGTCGGGAGTCAGGGAGAGCTTCAAGCGTTAACGTAATTGCAAGAATGTGAAAAATGAGGCGGCTGGGCTCCTGAGCGGAGCGAAAGGTCAGAGCGCGCCTCACACAAAACAACTGGCTGGAGAACGGCCTCATTAGACCATTAAATCAGTGGCCCCCTCTCTCTCTCCTTTCTCTCTTCTTTTTTCTCATTCACACTCTTTTTTTCTCTCTGTCTTGATTTCCTCTCTCAACTCATTTTCCCAAATCTCTTTTTTTCTCCACATTTCTCTTTCTTTTGCTCTATCCCTCTCCTCCATCTTTTCCTTGTGTTTGAAGGGCTTTTTAACCCAGGGCTTTGAGCTGGAGCTGTGTACATGATTTAGGCTCTTTTGGTCTTGGGCAGGGAGGCCCAGGTCCTACGGGGTCCTCCTCGGCCTCCTGCTCCGCGTCGTACAGTAACTGTCTTTGCCTATATTGATCAGCTGTTACTGGATCCGGTGCAGAAGAGTCGATAAGTGCTCTGTGGATTACAGGTCACTTGTACTTATGTGTGTAAAATAATCAATAGGCAGTGCATTTCTCTACTCCCCTGTTCTCTCTGCTCTCTCTGTACTCTGTACTCTCTCTGTACTCTCTCTGCTCTCTCTGCTCCCCTACTCTCTCTGTTCTCTCTACTCTCTCTACTCTCTCTACTCTCTCTGCTCTCTCTACTCTCTGTACTCTCTACTCTCTCTGCTCTCTCTACTCTCTGTACTCTCTCTACTCCCCTGTTCTCTCTACTCTCTCTGTACTCTCTCTGCTCTCTCTACTCTCTGTACTCTCTCTGCTCTCTCTACTCTCTGTACTCTCTCTACTCCCCTGTTCTCTCTACTCTCTGTACTCTCTCTACTCTCTCTCTGCTCTCTCTACTCTCTCTCTACTCTCTCTGCTCTCTCTGCTCCCCTACTCTCTCTATGCTCTCTCTGCTCCCCTACTCTCTCTGCTCTCTCTGCTCCCCTACTCTCTCTACTCCCCTGCTCTCTCTACTCTCTCTGCTCTCTCTGCTCTCTACTCTCTCTGCTCCCCTACTCTCTCTGCTCTCTCTGCTCCCCTACTCTCTCTGCTCTCTGCTCTCTCTATTCTCTCTGCTCTCTACTCTCTCTGCTCTCTACTCTCTCTGCTCTCTACTCTCTCTGCTCCCCTACTCTCTCTGCTCTCTCTACTCTCTCTGCTCTCTCTACTCTCTCTGCTCTCTCTCTGCTCTCTCTGCTCCCCTACGCTCTCTGCTCTCTCTGCTGACTACTCTCTCTGCTCTCTACTCTCTCAACTCGCTTTGCTCTCTCTGCGCTCTCTACTTTCTCTGCTCTCTCCCTTTCCCCCTTGTGCAAACCTCTTTGCTGCATCGCTTAGTCACTTCTATTACTAGCTTTGCAGGAATGACAAACAATAAATATAAAATAAACCTGAATATAACGGAAAGGTCATTTGACAGATGTACCTACACCTACTTCTATAAATGGGGTAAATGTGGGTTAAATCTTTGAGCTAAATCTTAGAGCTACTTTCCACCTTGCTAATTTGCAGTGCACCTCGTGAGCCGGAGTTACTGTCACTGTCAAGCCCCTTCCGCTCAGCCAGACAGCTGCCTGTAATGCAACTAGTCCTGACACGGGACCACCACAGGCCCACCTCTAGGAGTGTCTCTGTGGTCAGTAATGGTTCAGCAGCACAGCCACTCCAACAGGCCAACAGACTCAGACAGACTCTATGATTAAACCAGCACAACCACAGAACAGAAACACACACACCATCGATGCATTTTATTGCCTATTGGCAAAACGATAGCCATGATTGGACATGACAAGCTTCTGGCGTCTTGTGGAGACAGACTGTGAGAGAGAGAAGAGTGTGTGTGTGGTGTGATGAAACACCATGTAAACCCCCGAATGGAAATGGACACAAACAATAACACACACTCGTGCACACACACACACACACACACACACACACTGCCGCCAGTGAAAGGAGATCTGACTGCAACAGAGAACACTGAAAACAAGGGCAGTACAAGAAAGGAAAGGCTAATGGCTAATCAACACTGTTGTCTGAGCAAAGACACTAGTAAGATAACAGAGTTAGATCACTTAAGTTTGTTCTGTTTTGGTGTTGATGCATTGTGTTGATGCCTGTGTTTCAATAGTTCAACATAAATGTGAATACAAGAAGATCTAAACAGTTTAACTATCCAAAATGCAGACTCACAGACATGACTTGCATTATTGGCTGGCCCTCGCTTCATATTCGTCGCCAAACCCACTGGCTCTAAGTCATCTATAAGTCTCTGCTAGGTAATGCCCTGCCTTATCTCAGCTCACTGGTCACCACAGCAGCACCCACCCATAATGCACGTGCTCCAGCAGGTATATTTCACTGGTCACCCCCAAAGCCAATTCCTCCTTTGGCCGCCTTTCTTTCCAGTTCTCTGCTGCCAATGACTGGAACGAATTGCAAAAATCACTTAAGCTGGAGACTCATATCTCCCTCACTAAATTTAAGTACCAGCTGTCAGAACAGCTCACAGATCACTGCACCTGTACATAGCCTATCTGTAAATAGCCCATCCAACTACCTCATCCCCATACTGTTCTTTTTTTTCTTCTCCTTTGTACGCCAGTATCTCTACTTGCACATTCATCTTCTGCACATCTTTCACTCCAGTGTTTAATTGCTATATGTAATTATTTCGCCACTATGGCCTATTTATTGCCTTTCCTCCCTTATTCTACCTCATTTGCACACACTGGCATATAGACATTTTCTATTGTGTTATTGACTGTATGTTTGTTTATTCCATGTGTAACTCTGTGTTGTTGTTTTTGTCGCTCTGCTTTGCTTTATCTTGGCCAGGTCGCAGTTGTAAATGAGAACTTGTTCTCGACTGGTCTACCTGGTTAAATAAAGGTGAAATAAAAATTTAAAAAAATGATAACTGTAATAGAATGTATGCATTATGATAGGCAGGCAGGCAGTCCAGACTATAAAAAGCACAAGCTGTTCTGAGCTGTAATTGGGCTTGTAGAGCTAGCAAAGTTAATATGTTTTAAATGCTAGTGAGAACTGGCAGAAATATCCTATTAACCACCAGCTTTCTTAGCACTCTACCTCTAAATAGCTACAGTTTACAGCAGTTAATAAGCTGCTCTCTGTGTGTGTGTGTGTGTGTGTGTGTGTGTGTGTGTGTGTGTGTGTGTGTGTGTGTGTGTGTGTGTGTGTGTGTGTGTGTGTGTGTGTGTGTGTGTGTGTGTGTGTGTGTGTGTGTGTGTGTGTGTGTGTGTGTGTGTGTGTGTGTGCGCGCGCAAGTGAGAGAATATTAACACTTTAACACCATTTCTAATGAGCAGTAATTGTACATTTGATCGTCTCCAAAAGTAGTGTGTTGGCAAGTCTTTAAAATATTATGTTGCATGTGTGCTTGTATGAGTGTGTGTGCATGTGCATGTGCATGCCTCTATGTGTGTATGTGTGGGGGGTGTGTGTGTGTGTGCTGGCTCACCTAGTTCGCTGCTGTTGTCGCCGCTCTGTGAAGCGTGGCCCCCACTGGAGGGCCCTGGCGTGCCGGCCGAGTGTGTGGAGGTGGCGTCATCGTGGTCTCTCCAGGAAGCTGGGTTCTGCATGCGTTTTACAAAAAGAGAGAGAGAGAGAGAGAGAAAGAGAGAAGGATTCATCCGTCCGCATTCCCCATCCAAACCGCAAACCAGGAGTGGAGAGAGAGAGAGAGAGAGAGAGAGAGAGAGAGAGAGAGAGAGAGAGAGAGAGAGAGAGAGAGAGAGAGAGAGAGACCACATGAGTATGTTGGAAACATGAGAGTGACATCTGTAAGAGTCTACAGTGCAGTGAGGATCTCTTGGACTGCTTACATTTTCTGGGCAAGCAAAGAGTTCCACTCATTTTGCCCCTCGCACACAATCAACAATGCCACTACAATCAAAGGCCGAAAGAAAAAAGCTTAGTGCATTAAACCGTCTGGCACTAAAGTCTCTGCAATCACACAATCACAAGTTTCATTAATACATAAGAACACACAACACAGCGACAACGGTTAATGTGCCATCTGATTTTGAACACTGCAGGCAGGGCGCTCGCTGAAGAATTGTCTAAACACATATGGCCGGGCCCCGTGGAGTTAGTTTATACCATAACCAATTGAGACTTCCGTGTCAAGTGAGAAATATCGAGGTAAGAAGCCTAAATACACCACAAGAGCTATTCATCATTAGCACTGTCAGAAATGAAAATAAGATATGACAGTGATTCTCTCTCTAATCTGCCAAAAATGCACACATACACACGCCCCTACACACACACACACACACACACACACACACACACACACACACACACACACACACACACACACACACACACACACACACACACACACACACACACACACACACACACACACACACACACACACACACACACACACACATTCAGAGAAAGTACAGAGCACTCCTACAGAGTAAACTGGCTCAAATACTGGTCCAGTAATAGTTTTTACAGAAAAATATAGAGCTCATAAGTAGTTTTCTCTCTCTCCTTCCTCTCTCTCCTTCCTCTCTCTCCTGGTCTTTCCCAGGTCCCTGCAGGTCCGGACCGGGAAACAGGAATTCTACAGTACTGTACAGGAAAGGCTTTATCAGTGCCACACGAAGGCAGGCTAGAGGGGGAATTTCCTCTGTCATTCACACCACAGACTGTGAGACACACAGCACAAACAGACACATGAGTCACACACACACAACCACACAAACACACAGGATAGCCTATTCAAATATAACTCATCACCTGAACACGATGACAAAATGTTGGCGAAATGCTGGCCCAAAGTTGTCTGGGGGCCTGGAAAAGCAGCCCCTTGAAAGGAGCCCAAGCCAAACAAACACAGGCCTGCACCAAGGCTTCCCACAAACCTCATCCCACTTCTCCCCGCTTGCTTTTTTCAGTCTCAAACACACAAACACACATACATATATGAAAAGTGGGAGGGGAATACATGGCACAGAAATATTTCAAAAGAGCCCGTTTTTTTACCATTCTGCCTCAGATCGGTAGCGTTCGCGCTGAACTTTCGCCTGCTAGTGAGGCTGTCCCAGTTTGAGTGAGCTGTTCTGGGGGAGGACAGACAGGGGAGGGCCTGGAGAGGAGTTCACGGGGAGAGGCTATGAGACAGCAGCACAGAGCGGTTCGCTGACTGGCTCGCTGGTTCCCTTGGGTGCCTGGTCCTTATGTGCTCCTGCTCCAGCTGTGCCTCAGCTCAGCAGCCCTCCTTTTATCTGGTACGTTTTCAGGGAGGAAGGCTGTGTTCTCAAACAGCTCAGAGCGGGGCGGCAAACAGCAGACAGACGCAGGCCCTTCAGCCCCAGCCACAGCGCTCCACTACAACCCCTCTCAGCGTCAGCTGTTCACCGGATGGCAATCAGATAAAGAACTGGGAGAATTACCCAGAAGAGGAGAGGAGGTGGGGGGGAATAAGGCAGGCCGGACCGAACAATAGCCCCCCGTGGGTTTTAGCCCTTCTGAACAAGGGAGTGGAAAAGAAGAACGTCCCTACTTAATTAAGAGGGGACGGATGATTGGGATCTACTGCTTACCTGGGCTATTGATCAGATATATGGGCTGAGATGGGCTTTGATGTGTCCAAGAGCCTTCGTTTACAAGTATCTGTATATTTTTTTTACATAGAGAGTAACATCACTAATGTTAGACATCTCATAACTCTTCAATTAAGTCTCACGAGCAAATGTCATAAACAAATTGTAAGTGAACGAGAGAGAGAGAGAGAGAGAGAGAGAGAGAGTGAGAGAGAGAGAGAGAGAGAGAGAGAGTGAGAGAGAGAGAGAGAGAGAGAGAGAGAGAGAGAGAGAGAGAGAGAGAGAGAGAGAGAGAGAGAGGGAAAAAGGCGTCAAGAATCCCAGGCAGTGTATGATGTATTTAGCCAGAGCCAGACTCCAAATGGCCTCTTGTTGTTCTAAGGGAAGAAAATGACTGGGTTACACTTCCTGACACTGAAACACCCATTGCCGGCCAGACTGGCATAGAAAGCTACTATACATTACAGTACGCTAACTAACTCCCTCTCTCTCTCTCTCTCTATCTTTCTCTTTTTCTCTTCACATCCACAACACTGCAGCCAGCCAGGTCAACTTCTAGTCTGAGGGCCAGCTATGCCAGGGAACCACATGGATTTAATGCAACGGCTGAATCGATAGGACTTCATTTAACTATCATTGCACAGTAATGTGTCATTTTTAATGGCTCGGGTACTAAATTAAAATCAGAGACACCTTAGCTAATGGTGTTAAAGGGAGTGATATTTGGCAGTGAATTGCTAGCCAGAAGTACAGTAAATGGAAGCTTGGCCAGGGATCTAGGCCTGGACTAAACTAAGCCTAGTTGGTCACAGTAACATAAGCAAAGACCAAACAACGGTAAGATTATTATGTAGGGCCAATCATATGCTGATGTTTTCATTTGGTCAAACAGACGCCTCAGTGTGCATATCTGTCGCTCACCTCTCTTCAATAACCGCTCTCGCACAACATGACAAGAAATATCACAACACCGGCATTAACTTTCCACACTCAACAAGGTTAACCTTTCTGAGATAGGAAGGGTGTTTGAGTCCATTAAACTTCAAACAAGCTGGAGGGGGAAAAAACCTACGTCGCCGAAAAGGGTCTTCCTTCATCAATCTAAAAACCAAGAGCGCTACAGAAACAGAAGAAGAAAAAGCCAGCAGCACCACGTCATGTGACTACTCCCTGTAGCTTGGCATAATTACGAGTCAAAACATGGTTCACTCCATGCTCTTCTCTAATTGTGTTATAGAGCACTGTTACCAGGAGGAGAGAAGAGAGCAGCAACGAGCAAACACAACACAACACACAGCGCAGGCAGACAGGCAGACAGACAGACAGGCAGGCAGGCAGCACAATAGATAGACGAGATGGAAAATAAGATACAAGGCAAGCCTGGTCTCCCGGGGCTGACTTTTCTATTTGCTGGGGTTAGCGTCTCACAGCTGATAATGCAAGTTGTAATTAATATAAAAGCAGGAGACAATATGGGGGAGAGGCTTGTAGTGCATCAGGGCCACAGGAGAACAACTCACTCCTCCGCTCCTGTTCTCCTCCTTTTCTCATGTACACACGTCTGACATGCTCATCGCAGCAATTTCACCGGCTTTTCCCCCCTTGGAATTTCAAATCAAATTGATTTAGCGCTGTCATTGAATTTTGTTCAAATTCCCAAGATACCTAGGGGGGAGGGGGTTTGAAAAAGAAAAGAATGCAGAGTGATTCAGGGGGACTACACTGGTGTATAGTGTAGTCTCTAACAACACTGCCTTCAACGGCTCGGCCTGGGAGGCTCCTGTGCTGAACATGTCCCATAATGCTGACACACTAGAAACCTACAGCTTCATTAATCATAGCCGGCTGACATTTCAAGACGCATCTTGCCACCCCTCGTAAGCAGTTAAAGTCCTCGGACATTTTGGACGATTGTTACACGTAATTATAGAGACACGCCAAAGAAAGATGTTAAACGTGAAGGTACTCTTCTGCTGAACAACTGAGCATTTCTACAAGACCCACATTTATCCTTCGAGAATAGAAAGGAAACATGAATTAAGTAACTAATAATTCACTGTTGTGTGTTTTAAGAGAGGCCTGGGTGACTGCCAGAGTGTATGGTGGGGGATTTACTTCAGGACGAAATAAGTCTCATTCCAATGAATGGCACATTACATGTGCAATCATTCTATCAGAATGCACAGATAAGAACGGGATTCCACTCCATTGAATGCTATGTGATTAACGACATCGACTCATACCAACACGAGAACATTACTCGTCAATCTGACAACTGATTGATTCAAAAAGACATCTCGACCACAGATAACAGAATCTTAGAATACAGCTCAAATATTTCAAATGACAAAACAACAAGAAAAGGTATTGCGAATACACACCCCTGGGCAGTAGTCATTATGAATATGCATGGTGCAATAGGTGTAAAATGCAAATCATCTGACAACTAATAGTACTACAGCTTTAGAAACGTTTTTTTCCCCCGGCTCAGTTGTAGGTTGCACTGGCGTCCATTGCACGGAGCTAGGGAGCTAGGAGGGAGGGAGCTAAGGAGGGAGGGACGGGTGAGTAGGGATTGTGTGTATTTCTCTCCCTTACTACCCATATTGATTAGACATGCCTGCCAACAGGCCCCTGCATCTGAACACAAATCAAATAGGAAACGTCGGCCCAGACGTTCTACCATCACAAAACAATTGTCTGGAACAGTGCAGTCAGGCCACTCAACTACATATTATTTTGACGGGGGATCCAAACAGAGACAGTTCGGTCGGCGAGAGCTAGTGCTAGTTAAATTAGAACATCTTCCAAAATGGAGAAATTCCATGGTTCGACAGCACCGGAAGCCCCGGAGGCTAGACGTAAGGCCAACACAGGGAGGCAGAGTGTATGATTATGGAGCAAAGCGTGTGTAGTGCTAAGCATAGGAACATAAAGAAACAGAACATATATTACATGTCCAATGACAACAACAAACGCCATTGTACGTTGTGCAAGATGTCATATTATCGGTTTGATTCCTTGTCATCATCATTCCATCGGATCAATGGGTTTTTACGGCCCAAGCCTTTACCAGAGAACCAAATGTAAACACTAGTGTTTTCTCTCTGGCCGTGCAGTGCTAGGATAACCTGCGTAACCTTTGTGGGAACTATAACCAACAGCCCTCAAGCGTTGAGTGAAAAACAGAGAGTGGCAGAAAACTCAAATCCCACAATATTTCTTCATAACAGACTATGCACAAGTCGTAAAAAGGATGTCAACAGCATGCGCATGTGTTGGGGGATAAATCAAATCTTGGCCAATATGTACAGCTTGGTGGAAAAAGGCTGTACAATAGACACGAGGAGGCACAAAGAACAAATTCATTAGAACAGATCATATTCCGCAACCATTCATTCTAGACTATTTGGTGCCTTAATTGGATGTAGCACAGAGAAGGCAGAAATGTCATTTCATTAATTAAAAGACATGCGAGTACAGCAATCGTCATAGAAATCCAACGTAAGAAATCAACAGTGCCATAAAGGCCCCCTCTGACAATGGTATAATCCAATCAGCGCTGACAACACAGCGTTGAAGTGTAAATAACAGAGCACTTATTAGGGTCTACTGTCAGGTAGAGAATTGAGGGGGCTAGAGAGGGAGAGCAGCCAGGTCACATCAGATCGACTTCAGTATTTGACGTTTGTCCTGGTCCCCAGGACGTTGGGAGATGCCTTCAATACCGTCCACTGGGGGCAACGTGAGCACCTATTACCATCTAGTAGGCTTGCGTGCTCTGGCTCAGAGGAGCGGGGGTTCAATCCCAAACCTTAACTCTTACCGTAACCCCTATCCCAAACATTAACCCTTACCTTAACCAGTCGGAATTAATGCCTAAGCTTAACTGTCAAAATTGTACGTTTATCCCCTGGACAAACGTTGAATACTGAAGTCAGACCATGATACCTTGTTAGAGAGAGAGAGGGAAAGGGAGAGGGGGAAAAACAAGCTCAACGGGCTGTCTCCGTGAAGAGCCTCATCATCTCCAGCAAGCCCAACTTTCACCAAATGAGATGTAGCCCTGGGCTATATATTAAAAATGCATATCAAAGCAAAGAAAAATGGACGTGAGAGATTCTAACTAAATAAATTAGCATATCTAACTATCAAATTGCCTTCCCCTCTCCAACTAGAAGAGAGGATAGAAATGAATAATAAAACAGAAGCAAAATAAATAGTAAAATAAATCAAACAAATCAAGTGTAGCTGCAACTCAGAAACCCAACAGTAGGCCTACACACACGTGTTGCTATACACCGAGTTCAATATTGTGTTCACTCATTATATTCCTCGTCGTATTTGAGGCATATACAACTCAAACTACTAAAATATGATATGGAAATGAGTGAGCATAATGTGGGGGATATAGTCATTAACTACAGGGTTTTAGGGCCTGGTTAAGCACAGGGCACTATAATATATACTCTTCTGTTGTATGCATCCGGTATTCTTCATGACCCTTGACCTATAGTTTGAGCCATACTGTTTTTACTTTTATATCAGCATTATATTTTGCACTGGATTTCACATTACTGTCAAGAAGTATAATAAAAAGTCGATACATGTAAGTGCAACAATAAATATATGCTCAGCCTATCACAGTACACGTTACGTTTATAACAACGTAACAGTCCGTGCACGCTACAGTGTACGCTAAATCTTATTTTATACTGCACATCTTATTTTATACTGCACATCTTATTTTATACTGCACATCTTATTTTTGTATTTTTTTAAATTATTTTTTGAAACATTTGAATAAAGATAATCTGAGAGCATGTATATTATTAGCCTGTAATCACACTACATACAGTACAGCACTATAGTCGCTCAGTAAACAAGATATAGAAACGCATACGCAACCTCCTTCCGCTTTAGTAAGGCTGTGCACAACAATTAGCTCTAGTAAAATGATCATTGCTGCCACAAGAAAGAAAGAAATCGCTCCAACCTAAATAAAACAACTAATGAAGTGGTCAGTGTGAACGATCCCAAGATAAATGACTTGTCGTGCACCTTCGCGTTTGTTTATTGCTGGTCCTGATTTTCTTTATTGGCATATTTAATGACCTAATTATCAAAATAATATTTCTCACAACTGGACCCGATGACAATTGCATAGGTCTAAACATTGCGAGGGATAAACATTGCGAGGGAACATTGGAAATTGGCTTGAATATCAACCATCTGCCACGAAACTAAACAGGCTAGTTTATCTAATCTCTTCAGTATAAACAACAGAATGCCTCATTTCTACACTTAGTCTATTCTGGAGAGGAGCTCCACCATGTTGAGCTTTTAACCGCTGCTCGGCCCCACTTTGCTACGGGTGTTAATTGTGTTTTAATTCACCTTATGCGTTGCACTCTGACTGCGCAACTCTGAACAATGCGCCAGCTTTTCAAAGAGAATCAGCCGCTATTATAGCTAGACCCAACAGTTGCAGCGCAGTGACTTTGAATAATACTTAAATCTGCTTTCATTCCTAATAGGCTTGGGCTCGTGCTGCTCAGATATAAACCAGTCAGTCACTCTGTCACGAAATACACACCGCGAATTCACCAAAACGTCATCCCTACAACCTATTTAATAGGGATATTAGATCTGATCCCAGATATTAAATCAATAATGAATTATCAACGTTAGGCCTTTATACAATGCACCGATTATATGCAGCGTCCCGTTTTTACACCGAACAAGACGCGTTTAAGGCACGGGATAAATCTTGAAATTTAAAGGCACTGTACTTCAGGTGTATGTAATTGAATTCATTATTATGGAAACTCAAGGCCATAAAATGGGGGTGCAGAGGAGAGAGTCACTGCAGAGCAGAACCACAGGGCGATCAATAAGAAACAATTAAACACATTAACAGCAACAGCAAGTAACGCCATTACTGCACTGCCAAGCCGTGAGGTAGGCCTAATACCACATTATGAACTTGACATTGATGGTAGCCCATACTGAATATCACTTTCGCCCTTTCTGCAGCAAAATAGGAAAGCTTTTTTACGCACGCCCCAAATCATTATAGTCTCTTACACTGTCTCTCAGAATTATGCCCTTGCTTTTTTAAATCATTAGTCTACTCCAAAAACGTGCTATTCTATTGTAATTCTGAGCAACATTTAATCGCTTTCACATTCAATGTCCAACAATCAATATCCCCCCCAAAAAACATAACACACATGCACACACTCTCGCCTTCTGTCACACACACGCTCTCTATCACACACACACACACGCGCGCGCGCGCGCAAAAGGCACACGCACACACACACACACACACACACACACACACAGAGAGACAAACAGCAATTATACACACATGAATGCCCCTAATCAAAAGACTAAAACAATAACTCACTGCATTGTATCACAAATGACTTTTGACCCAAAAATATCGATTTCCCAAATGCATCTGCAGCATGCAACAGCAACAACAGGCCTACTGCTGAGGACATATACCACAACACAGGCTAAACGGTGACTATAATGACAGTTCACACCATGTAAAACAATCAACAAATTACACCGTTAGTAAAATACATTTGAAACAACTTCTAACGACAATAAAATGTCTCAAATGACTATTTGAAAACGTCTACTTCAATATGACAAACAACAAACAACACGCACTCACAACAACGACGCCGTAACAGGCCTCTATAACTTTCTGATAAAACTACTATAAAGATAGAAAAGCGTATTACTTACGTGATCGGCAAGGTTGGTCGAAGATCCTGAGAGCTCTTCGTGGTCTGACTTCGAGCTTCCATCCCGCTCGTCAATAACTAGATCTATTGGCATTTTTCCTTTCAAACAACTGATGTACCGGTGGCAAAAATTGTCGCAGAGCTCGTGCACCTAGAACAAGGAGAAAATAAAAAATGGTCAGGATAGGGAAACGGTGCAGACAGTCCAAGAATATCTAGCCTACAATTAAGGGGCATTATCCGCGCAAGGAAACAATAGTCACATTGTTGCAGCTGTTATTATTCTCTTGAGACCAGGGCAACAAGTTGAACGGAAAAAAATAAACACCATGCGTAAGCTCGGCATATAATAACCAGTTGAGGCCAAATCTCCAGCCTTCAAACCTGTGATATTACCATAACAATAATGCCAAAGCATTATCAATACGGTCAGTGATTTGTATAGGCCCAAGAGTGTGAATTCAATCCAATCACTAGGAATTATTTTATGAGTCTCTTTATGACAATTAAACATTACGGTATTTTAATAGTTTAATATGAATGTTTCTCTTAATAATGTATTACATCACATAGAATATAAACTCATTTTCAGCTAAATTCAAAAACTGTCTAACTTTCACATTTGTGCTACAAATTAGGCTACTTACTATACGAGTTATGTAAATACAGGGCCACATGCAGAATCTAATGCGGATCACGTCTCAAACACTATAATCACACAATAAAAATATGAATTGTAAAAAAAAAAATACCTTTTCTAATTCCAAAAGGTGAAATCGTAATACTTGTATGGCTTGTATCATCTGAAAACAGGAATAAACAATAATAAAAATCAACATTTTGGAGTCTTCAAATTATGAAAGTATAATGGAATGGTAAGTATAAGGCATTGTTATTTTCACTTCATATAACAAAAACACACTCCTGCATTTTCTTGAAGTTTAGACAATGGGGTTCTCGAGCAAAGTTATGCTTCCCACAATTGTCGTGGTGTGAGATACTGCATTCGCTATTCATTTAACATTTGAAAAATACAAATGTTAAGATGATCTAACAACTGAATTAGGCAAGACACATTTGGTCAACCGAGTCAATTGATCTGGGCTACATAGGCAGCGATTTCAACGGCAAACCCTGCTCCATTGCTCCCAATGAGTGACCATGGCGCAGGATTCGCCCAGTGAGAGTCCCAGCGCTTTTTAGCCTAATCAGAGGCTTCCCTCTCGGCCTCCTGTAGGCAGCGTAATGCTGTGCCACTCGAGACCCCTCAGAGCTTCCCCTTGTTCACTTCAAAGAAACCTATCTAACATCTGTGTTGTGCTTTTGCATCAAATCCTTACATGTTTACTTTGCGATGCTGAGAACACAAGAGCATGGTTTAAGTCAAAAACAAGCTAAGTAGAAGTAATAGTTACACCAAAAAGGGAATTAAAAAGCAAACGGTCGTGCATAGTGCTTACCAAATTGTCCAACTCTGGATTTGATGAAAATAAAGGTTTTTCTGCTCGGACCTAGAATAACACCAAAGATGTGGGGTTAATTCGACTACTTCTTACAGGCGTTGAATGCATTTAGTCATGAATCCATTCCAAAATATATATTTGACTTTAGTGCAATAATGTTGTATAATAAATAAAACACAATTCAATGTTATATTATGTTTGCATTTCATGCTGTGTAGACATTAATGAGTCAATATTATCAGTGTATTTGCGTTTTAACTTCGAAATTATATAACCTAACAAACACACTTTTAATTTTCAAATGTTCAACTTTAACTTTAAAAATCAAAAAAAGTGAAATGTGTAAAAAGTTAACAAGAAGATACGTGTGCCATGAGCACTTGGAAAATCCTATTAGGTGTTTAGAAAATATATATATAAAAGTGACCTGTTTGGCAAAGACTGCGATGTCCTCATTGAAGGAGTCGGAGGAGCAGACATCGCCGCCTGCTACCCCAGGCTCCCTCGGAGTGCACGTCGCCAGTTCGCACTTCTCAAAAACCAACGCGAGCAGCGGGAATAATGGGTGACTGCAAGAGGGGAAACAGAGCCTGAGCACAACCTGGCAGCCAGCTCCTCCACACAGGCTTAACACAAGCTAATCACACGGCGACACAGCAAGTTAAAGTTGTGCGTAAAACTAAAGATCCCAAGGAGTGTAAATAGTGAAGAATTTGTCAGGAATAATTTAAACTACTATGCTTTCCAAGATTTTGACTGTGATAACATTTGAAACCTATCTCCAATTTTTTTCATAAAGTAGATTACTTTGTAAACATTTTATGAATAAGCTATGTGCACATCAATGGCAAAAATGCATTGTAATGCATTGTTTACAAATGACATAATTTGTCTTATATTTTCCCAATGCATTTTACGCACGGACACTGACGCATTAGTGCTGACTATTATAATGTTTTGGCGATTATACCAAATATAAACTCGGACCTATCAACTTGTTTACAAGTAGCCATAACCGTACGTTGCAGTGTGTGTTTCTCCCCTTTTTACAATATGCCAATAAGATGCATCCTTCTATTTAAAACATGCTTAGTTTTAATTGTATACTATAATGGTTATCCATATTATTTTTTTAAATGTAAGTTGTGATAATATCAGATGACTGATAAACATAGACCTCTAGGTTTTGACAATATTTTATTTTTTAGCTAAACTACACTTCATTTTGTAAACTTGCTAATGCATATAGGCCTACGCTGGGTTAACTTTTGCAACAAGTAAAACGTCCATAAGTCAAAACACACTGAAAGCGTAAAATAGATTAAAAAAATAAAGTATGTAATTATAGTCCACCTACCCATAGATTTGATCTTTATCCCTCTTTAAAACATCGTTGACAGCGGAGCCCATGCTGTTGGGCATAACGCTGGGATGGGGTGCATGAGCACCGTAGTGCTGGCCATGGAGCGGTGGTCCATGGTTCAAGTGATGGACTTGGGGTAGCGGCCGTGGAGCATGCGGGTCTCCGTACATAGACGCCGGGACCCCGACTCCGTCCATCCCACCATAATGGGCCAGCTCATCGTACTGGAATAAAACAACAACAAAGTCAGAGGATAGAAATTCACGCGTAACGTGGCCAAAATGTACATATAGGCTAGTTATCAGGTAACATGTTACTGAAGTCATAGTAGGCTATAGTCAAAGCGCTATAGTAAAACGAGGCTACTACACCAGCAATTGAAAAAAGTAAGCAAATCCTTGTGCCATTCCTGTTGCTTCGGCAGAAAAGGCAATCGCTATGGCTATAAACTACCAAGTGAATAAATTGATAAGGTTTGTATTCGTAATTACCAAAAACATTTTAAAGTTCTGAATCCCCGAAGGTGGGTTACTTTGGCAAAACACCGAATTACTTAGGAGTCCCTTTAAAACTGCTCCACGAATGCTGCGGAGACCGTCGGTTAAGCAGAGGCTTTAACTCCGCTTGAAGAGTAAAGGTAGCCTACTGCAAAAATGTCAAATAAAACGGCTTAGATATGAACAATTTATAAATAAGCCGCCACTGACAAGAGGATAGCGATATGGAGGCCCTCCTAGAGTGGATTTGTATAGGTAAGTGTTGGAGATTTAAAACCTACCCTTTGCGCCATCAGGCTGCGCTCCAATAAACTCCTGGATGTGTCGTATATTTAATATCCCAGTCAGGTTAGAAAGTGATTTAGTGGTAAGATTCCTTTTTCAACCAACTTTGCGAATTCTCCTATTCTCCAATGTGGTAGAGTGCAAGCAGAAGCATCAGGATGAGTTTTGCAATTTTTCTTGTTTTCCTCTTTCCCCAAAAAATAAAAAAAATGGTCAAGCACCAAACTGAAGGTTACAATCGGCCCATCAACAACCTGCATGTAACTAAACTGTCGTGTCTCGTGGCTTTTTGCCACTCCAGCTGTCAATCAAAGCCAGGGGTTGTCAAGGTAATGAATGAATGATGGTTGGTGATGATGTTCAAGAGAGGATGAATCTTTTCAGACCGTTTTCATCCAGCAAGTCCGCGTCCTCTTTATGCCTCCGGATTGCTATCTTGTTTTATTATTACTGTAAAAAGAAAAAGCAATAGAAATTAAGAGATTGCAATTCAGATCTTTCCTTCCCCCGTAGGTATTTCGTCTATCTCGCGGTCTGAGATGAGTGAGTGTCAGCGAGTGTTGGCAGGTTGGCTGCTAGCTTGCTTATAGAACAGAGTCAGTTTGCTGCGCTGATCGGCGGGAGAATGAAATGACGGAACCCGGAAGTAGCGGTGGCCATAGCCAGTCCTACAGCAGCTACAGAAAGAGAGGAGAGACCAAATCCTGTGATATGCAGAGTATGCACGAGGACGGCTTCAACTCCTCACGGGGGGAGCCAAACAACACAGATTCTACACTCCCAGGCAATTCCCTTCGCTGATAAGTGAGAGGCAAAAAAGTGAAGTAGCCTATTTGTGTTACTCTGCTCTGCTTTTAGATCCGAAGCAGCGTTTTCCTATACATGCCAACGCGGACCTATAGCGCTGTATAATAAGAGTAGGAAATGCCCGAGCTAAGGCGCACGACTAACTTGTTCTAGTTTCACTATTGCAAATAGTCTGAAAGAAATACGCGTGGCACCCCGTACCGTTCACGAGTCAAAAAAAGTTATCATAAATATGATAAATAATGAACAGTAAGTAGCCTATTGTTCACACATCACCACTCATACTTATTGTTTTCACTCAAAAATATTCTAAACTAAGATTCCGTCACGCAATCAAAACATGATCTCTAGTCAAATCATCTATAATGACACTGTAAAGATACCTGATTCGTTTTGAGTTTAATTTATGAGCATGACGCTTACTTGTTATCTTGTGTTGTGGTTATAGCCGGTGTGCCTAGTATGAAATATCTCGGTAATACCTTTTAATCGTACTGCTAATTATGAACGGGGCTGTTTAGCAAATGAAACGATATGGCGCACCCCTTCTCAGTCCACAATGAACTTTTCCAAAAAGAAAAAGCTTTTGTAGAGAAAGTAATTTTGTATGTTTCTCTCGTCCAATCCCCTCTCTAGATAGAAATCCGTGCCTTACCTCAGAGTAGTCAATTATCAAAGCTCCCCAAGATCATCAATCATGTCTTGAGTTTGAAGTTTAGAGGAGGAGCAACGCTCCGGCCATCGATTGCGCTGAGGCTATAGCCCTTTTTCCCTGAGCCCAAGCTTTTTTACGCACAAAACCGAAACAGGCCATCTATCCCTTTTAATATTTAGCTCCATCAATGATAATATACACTTTTGCGCAGATGGCATAATCGTTATATTGATATGTTTTCACATAAATTGATACATTTATGGCTCGGTGACATTTTTGGTGGTTGTCGAAATTAACCATTCATAGGTTGGATGAGCTAGTGGGTTGGATTCAGCTGTAAGGTCAATATACTCCCAACAAACAAACGCGCCATATGGTTGCTTGGGATGACAATAGAAATAGCAATTGAAAAATATTTTTTAAATGAAGGACTGTGACAACAATTATGTTTGTTGGCATAAGGGGGTGGGAAGCCCTTACAAGAAAAAGTAGGACTGCAGGGTTGACGAACGGCTGTGTGGACAGTTCAACGTGCAATAGCCCGAGAAGGAACTACAGTGTTATGCGCAGAGCGGCATGCATCGTCTCCAAATACCTCTGACCGATGTTACATTCCGTGAACAGAACCAGGGGCTGGATGCGTGAGCTTTTGAAGACATGGGTTTTTGATATTAGCCCGACTGCTTATAATGATATCGTGCACTATGACCTGTACACTAACCCTAGCGTTTTTCTTCCGGACAAACATGGTAAGTGAATCATATTATGTCCTTTGTTGTGTCTCGTAAAACGGAAGGTTCTCCAACAGTGTAGTTGTGGAAAGTCAGACTAAGTAGCTGATATGATTAGGCCTATTCTGTGAATGTAGAAAATGATTCAGTCGCATTAGAGCCATCCAATCCCCAAAAATGTAAGTAACATTTTTAAACGTTGGATAAGTAAAATGTGGCACATTTTTACGTTATACGGTCAAAATCGTATACACTGTTTTTTTTAAACAAATCTTTTATCTTATATATATTTTGGCCTAAAGACGGGGGATGTACACATTCGAAGAGCTTGTGAAACTTGAGGTGGTGATATATGAAATAGCCTTTTCTTCCCAAATGCACCTCAACCTTATGAACATTCAAAAGTTGTATATTTTATCTAATGTATATAATACAATATGTTAAATGTTTATGAAGTTTATTTGAGGTATTTCACTTATAGTTCTTGGTACAAACTAAGTACATGCTATTCATTACAATGCAATGCAATGCAATGGTGAATCCAAAATATAGCCTCTATCAGCATTCAAATCTAACATAAATCTGAATAACATCAAATAAATCGGAATCCTGTTAGTGAGACATTATATTTTAGTTATGGCAATAAATACACTTTTATACACTCTAAATCCTCGTTCTGGATATTGTATTTCAATCTTAATACTTAATAGTCTTAATATAATTATAATTAATATTTAATAATACGATTAAATTAGCCTTCTAAAACCTAGAACATAGCCTAGATTAAATGGAGGATACCTAAAACATGTTCTCATTGTTTTGGAAACATGCAAGTGTTTGCAAACCAAGATCTTTCAAGTGTCCCATATCATGCCCAAGTTTCCATTATGTTTAGCACTACATTTTCAATAAGTGGATTTCCCATTGTGTGACTTTTCAGGTTGAGGACTCATATGGATAAGGATACATATGAACAAAATCTGTGTTCAAGTAGAAGTGCATCTCCGTCAACATGCGGATCCGTCTCTTCTGCAGAAGATGGCATTAACAGGCGGTAAAATTTCATCTGGTGGTGTCAAATTGAGGTCAGTTTAGGGTTAAAGCTCTCGGTGTCCGTGTGGGACATGGCCAGCTGCGTTTGGATTCATTAGGGGACAGCGGATCCATTTCAAGGAAAACACTACTGAGACAATCACGAGGCTAAAGATCCACTCGGTGTCACATCCTAAAAGTGCACCCACTGTAAAAGAAGTAACCCCCAAACTCCCATTTCAAAACAGACACCAATATCTCCACTTTGCCATGGCTTCCTCTAAAGTAGCCTGGTAGCCTATATGTTGCTAAATATGGAGAAATGTTTTGTTGGTTTAATTCCTTCAAAAAGGTCACTGATACGAATCGGGGTTTAAATCCTCTTAGTGACCTTAAATACTTCTTTAGAAACAATCGCTGCTTAACCACAGGAACAAATAACATCGGCCTAATCTTGTTTGTTACTTTGTTCTGAGTTGGCCCGCCTTAGAGTATTTGAGATTATGCAAATAGGAAAAGCTAATGTTGGCTATAGAAAGCCCACAGATAAGAGTAGATCATAGACTTTTCTGAAGGGGACAGAAAACCAACACTTTCAGTAACCTGAAAGTGGTCAATACAAAGATAATTCTGAATTGCGTTCAGGTATATTTAATTTATGGTTATTTTCTGAAGTTTTATAGGAGGCTTTTGTTCAATTGATGTTCAGACAATATCAATACTCGAATGTATATGTTAAAATCTAGTGATTAACTAACTATTCATTTATATAGGTTTGTTTATCTCAGTGTTTACATCATCTACAGTGAAGTTTTTTTTGTTTATACGTAGCCCTGTCAATGTTTTCCTCATGCAACACATACGGCATTACCTCACCAGGCTGAACTCTTTCTGACCCCACGTGAAATGTGACTAGGGTCCCAGAAAGTGGAATGAGCAACTCAAATACTTGTCAAAGTTTCGCGACTAACTGTAAATTCTTCAGTTCCTAAACCGTATTTCCCCTCTATCGATTCTCAGATTCTGGTGTCTGAGGAGGGTGAGAGAGAGGGGGTGGGGTGGGGAGCTACACAAAATGTAACTGTGGCGTTCTCCCTTGAAAATCCTTGGGATCTGTCTCAAAGACACTTAGCATGCCTAATGCGTAAAATATGCATTCCTCTAGCGACATCTGGCGGATTGAACAAACGCCAAACGTTGAATCGCGCCACTATTAATAATTAAGAAAAAAATAGGTAATCTTTCGGAAAAATCTAATTTGCGTGATAACGAAAAATATGCATTATAAATTGTGATCATAATGAATTCATTATTATGTGAACCATATGTTTTTAAAGTGCAATTGAATATATTTTACAGTGGAAAATAGGCCTATTTTAAAAATATTTTGTGAGGAGAGAATGGATTCGAATGCCTATGTTATCAATATATCAAGCATAATTTGTATCCCAACAAACAATTTTGTAGGGTGCTGTGTAATATCAAAATAACGGTAACCAAAATTGTACTATTCGTCCAAAGATTAGGAGTACATAGAAAAACCCAGTGAGGCAGTTGGGACCATCATTAGTTATGGTTTCTGGCTCAATTAATGTAAAGGAATTTACTGGTACACAGGCCATTCATCCCTCAGTGCAATTACTCAAAGGTGTTTTTCTGTACATGAAAGCTCCTGCGAAATAGATAACTGGTGTAATTAAAAATGACACATGAAGCTCGGTATATTATATTCTTGTTATTATTATTATTTGTCTGTTATTATTACTGTTACAATCCGTTAATGTAGGCCTAATATTTGACAGTGCTGTTAATTCAAATTAATATCAAAATCACAAGCAATCAATCTAATTATAAATCATAAAAATATGTCTGATTTATTTGGACATAAACACGTTTGAATTAATGTCATATTTCGTGAAATAAAGATATTTTAGAATGTCTCAGCAATCTATTATTTATTCCCGGTCGATATCGTCCAACTAGATGAATGTTGCCTCACTCTATTATTTCCATGATGATATAATAGAATCCCCCCAAGGTCAATAGAACTTTGGTTATGTTTAAGGTCAATATAAATTTGTTAATGTTTTGTCATACTGTTTTGAATTCTCCGAAACGAATTTCAAAACCAACCACAATTTAGCATAAGGACACGGAGGTTTTCTTGCAAGAACATGCTATCATACTTTTTCCATAGTTGTCTGGATCATTACCGAGAGTTGAAGGAACATCCCTCCCGACGTTGCACGGTTTCAGTCAGGCATGGCGAGATTAGTGACGGTGACGAGGACTACGGTCATATGCATCAAATGCTGCTGAGGGGCTTGTATTGTGTGTTTATCGCGAAACACTGGGTGTGCAAGAGTAGCCTAACTATAGCCTAATCATTTGTCCTTGTCCCCTTCGTATCGAACTGTCTGAGCAAATATAAAGAAATTTGCAGCTAGACTATCATTTTACCGTGCACTTTGGGGGGCAGGTATGCATTTTTATTTTGGGATTGAGGAGGTGGACACGTAAAGGGCCCATCTCGCCACATTACGACATGTAATAGAGAGAAGTTTAAGTGGAGCCCGAGAAACCGAGAAGTTAATAGCGCTGACCCTCTCGCGGTGCCTCTGTCGCTCATCATTTCTCAGACTTAAGGGGCTTAAAGAGGCAGTAGGCTATGGGCCCACCTTTATTACATATCAAACGCTCTCTTCCTTATCTACATAATAGGAAATACATGCATCGTTGCGTGTTATGCGGATTTGGAAATAGAAACATGTCCAATAAAGTCGCCCTCCCTCGCTGATCAAAGGGGAACATGGCTTTAGGCACCAAAGAAACTACCCCGTCCATTTAAACCGTTATTAAATTGTATTAATTCCCCTCTCCACTTTAAACTTAACATAAATTCCACCCTTAAATTGTTTGTCCAGTACAGAGGGGAACAATTTAAGTGTTACATTTTCATGGTTGCATCATGCCCCGGAATTGAATTCAATTGGACAGAATAATCAAGAACGCAAATAGAATGTGTTCGGTTGCCCTCTGGACAATTGGATATGTTTTTATGCCAGCCTTGATGGCAGACGTGTCAAGATTCATAATTAGGCATGCAGCTTTAAACCTTGGAATGTCTGTCAGACACACATCCAACTAAACAGATAACCATATCTTATCTTAACGCAAGCTTCTGACACTGCACGAAAACCCCACTATGTATTTAAAGCTACTTGCAGACCTACAATTGTTTTCAAATGTGAGAATAGGCCATCCACGTAATGCACCCTTTGCGTAACAAGTAAATGGTTAGCAGTTTTCTTCTTGAAATTGTTCAATGCTATTTTATATATATGCTTGTTACGAGTTATAGCCTTCAGAAATGCTTTATTGTCTTTTACTTGGTTGAAAAGTCACTACTTTCAATATAATACAACACTAATAATTATCGTTTTTTTACAGGAACATGTTGTGAAAGTGACATACTGTAGGCTACTTTCAGGTGGCTCTGTCTTCATGTGCGTGGTAATATTTTTGAACTTGCCAAATTGTCTTATCAAAAGGCAGCTGAATATAGCCCCCCTATGTGTATATTACATCTTAACAATTATGGACCTGTTATGGGACGTTTGCGTAGTGGTAAATAAGAACAGTTAAATAAGAGGGAGTTTTCATTTGGATAAATGTGTATGTTCAGCTGTCATATACTAGCCTATTGCCCTGCTACTTTGTGAAATTCGTGAGATGCTTTATGTTGTACAATAGGAGTGTAGTTGAACTGGAAAAGGGGCAGGAGGGGTTGTTTCCACCAGGGTGGGGAGTTCCAGTCATATAGGTTACAGCTGCATTACATTTAGTCTAGGTCGGCTAAAGTGAAAGACTGACTAGAGATGAAAGTCAAATGATGAGAAACACTAGTCTGTTGTTCAATAAACACTATTGAATAGGATTTCATTACAAATATGAACATTTAATACATTTAGTTAACTAAAAAAAATCTGTAATAATGTTCTTGGGTAATGTTAAATGCTAAATCTCCAGTTGAGCCACCTGTGCAATCATTGTTTACTCTCCCATGTGTGTAAACTTCAAGTGCCCTACATGCTGATAAATAATTGTAGTATGGCAGGCTCAAAAGTCAAGTGTTGCTTGTAAAGATTCTGAGGTATCTTTGTGTATATTTGTATTTGTCCTTAAAGTTTTGATCCAATTAATAAATGAGCGTGTTTTATATAATTGATGATATGGTGTTGTGGTGTGATAACATTGAATCTATTCTTTATTGCATTCTAGATTGTTCTGTAGTTTATTTGAATTTCACGTAAGCCGGGTGTAGACTTACAGATTCTATAGAGATGCACGGCGTTGTTAGAATTTTGATTAAAGGTATAATTTTGGAATAAAACCAATTGAAACAAACTATTGACAGTACTGCTCACCCAATGACAACCTGAAGTGATTAAAACAGCTATTAAGAAATTCAAGAGGCTTCATGATGTTACTAGTGAATGGTCACATATGAATCCAAGAGTTTGGTCTCTCAGTCTCTAACCACTCTGAATGCAGTGAGCGTCCTGTCTATTTCATATGATGTGCGGTTCCCAGGTGACATTTCCGTTGGAGACCCTCACTGACTGACCTCGGATACTCACCACACAACATAGGCCCCCTAGATTACAATCACCGGCTGGCGTACATCTGAAAATACACACCAACCGACCAGTCTCAGTTAACCTAACTCACACACATCTCAGCCGTGACATCTCAGCCGATTGTTAGAGAGAAAGAAAAAAATGAAAGATGCAAGTTAACAAATGCAGATGGCATGGTTGTTCCTGTTTTGTTTTCTTCCTGCTACTTTCTGTTTATGTGTCGTCCCCCCCCCACCTCTCGAAACCCCCCTCGGATCTGCAGGAGTTCACACGATCAAGCAATGTACCCAGGTAATTACCGCACATTGTCAAATAAAGCGACCACTGATTCAAATGAGGAGTGAAATATCAAAGAGCAGCGTTGCCTTTGCAGCCAGCCACTTATCCACATAGGAGACAGAGAGGAGATCTGAGGCGCAGGGGGACCTGCAGAGAGGAGAGGCACTGACAACAGTCAGACGCCAATTCTTTAGATAAATATCACCGTAACCAAACATGCTGGAGTTCACCTATTATAGAATAATATAGCATGTACCACAAACATTCTAGACGTCCATTATCAACACCTCATATCCTCAGGGTGACCGTGAGAGCAACCTTACCAAGAGATATTCAATACATTTCTGATTACACTTCTGGTTCACTATCCCACGAGTCAACTCAAAGGTCAAAGGTTGTCAATCTCACCAGTCAGTCTGGTTGTTGTGGTGAAGCAGTGCCTTCTGGGCAATCAATTACTGCTGTATCTGAACATGACAGGGTAGTCACACAACATTTTATGGCATCTTGTCACATACAAAGTTATACCCATGTAAGTATATGATTTACACGTACCTAGTTTTTAATAACTAAATTATAAACAAAAAAGAGAAAGTAGATCAATAATTGTACAAAAGTCCTGTATTACAGAGGGACATTTATGGCCTAGATTCTTTATGTTTTAATTGAATGATGTGACGGATGCAGGGAAAGCAAACAACCAAATAGTTGTTTACCAAGATGTGTTGTCATGCTATCGTCCCCAGAAGTGTTGCGTTTAGGAAGTGAATTGACTCCAACAACAAGGAAAAGGAGCAGCGAGACATTCCTGAATTGTAAGTCTCCATTCCGTTCCATGTATCTCATGACATTACCTCCGTTTCTGCACATCTAACACATCGATTTGCCCACGTCTTCCAAGACATCTCATGAACCACAAAATGAGTGGTAGGTAAATTCAATGACGAATGTAAATGCTGGGGAAATACAATCGGACAAGCATCTTTCCCTCTCCCTTCGAGTTACAACTAGACAAGCCGTGTCGTGGGATTTCAGAACTGCGTTCAACCAGACTACCTGTAATTTGACTTGCCACGTGTAAACTGAAGATGAATGGGTGACATTGGGAAACAACAAACAAAATACTTGCAATGGTTTAGTGGGTGTTTTCCATGGTTGCAGGCAAAATAGGGTCTGGAAGAATGTTTGAGTGTTTAATACTACAAACACACTTCCCTCCCTCTGGCTTACTGAGGGCTCATAGGGATACTTTACATGTAAATATTCATAAAGCGATAGGCTGGGTCCATTAATTATTAAGTACAGTAAAGAAGTGTAATACTTCAATGTTTAACATATGAATCTTGTATTTTATTAGATGAGCTTGAGGATGAACAAGGGTGGGAAAAGCCATATCTCACAAAATGCCTTGGAATAAGCCTGAGGAACACAAAATGGAGGGAATAGAGACATGTTCACTATATTTCTCCCAGCTCCTGGCCATTTGTGATGTAATTCAAATTTAATAATATCTGCTTGGAGCTCCAGAACATGCAGATGTTCTAGAGGATGGGAAAATATAGCTTGTGTGTATACACACAACTACACTGTATGACCAAAACTAAGTGGACACCTGCTCGTCGAACATATCGTTCAAACATAATGGGCATTAATATGGAGTTGGCCCCCCCTTGCTGCTATTACAGCCTCCACTCTTCTAGGAAGGCTTTCAGCTAGATGCTGGAACAATGCTGCAGGGACTTGCTTCCATTCAGCTACAAGAGCATTAGTGAGGTCGGGCACTGATGCTCGGCAATTAGGCCTGGCTCACAGTCGGTGTTCCAATTCATCCCAAAGGTGTTCGATGGGGTTGAGGTCAAGGCTCTGTGCAGGCCAGTGAAGTTCTTCCACACTGATCTCGACAAGTCATTTCTGTATGGACCTCTCTTTGTGCACTGTCATGCTAAAACAGGAAAGGGCCTTCCCCAAACTGTTGCCACGAAGTTGGAAACCCAGAATCGTCTAGAATGTCATTGTATGCTGTAACGTCAAGATTTATTTTCACTGAAAAACAGCCCCAGGCCATTATTCCTCTTCCACCAAACTTTACAGGTGGCACTATACATTGGGGTAGCTAGCATTCTCCTAGCTTCCGCCAAACCCAAATTTGTCTGTTGGACTGCCAGTTGGTGAAGCGTGATTCATTACTCCAGAGAACGTGATTCCACTACTCCAGAGTCCAACGGCGGCGAGCTTTACACCATTCTAGCCGACGCTTGACATTGCGCATGGTGCTCTTAGACTTGTGTGCGGCTGCTCAGCCATGGAAACCCATTTCACGAAGCTCCCGAAGAACAGTTCTTGTGCTGACGTTGTCTGACCTACCACTTCACTGCTGTGCCATTGTTGCTTCTAGACATTTCCACTTCACAATAGCAGCACTTACAGTTAACCGGGGCATTTCTAGCAGGGCAGAAATGTGACGAACTGACTTGTTGGAAAGGTGGCATCATATGATGGTGCCATGTTGAAAGTCACTGAATTCTTCAGTAAGGCCATTCTACTGCCAATGTTTGTCTCTAGAGATTGCATGGCTGTGTGCTCGATTTTATACACCTGTCAGCAACGGGTGTAGCTGAAATAACCAAATCCACTAATTTGAAGGGCTGTCCACATACTTCTGTATATATAGTGTATATGAGGGCAGTTACACACACACTTGTACACACACTTTTGAAACAGGCTATCATCAGGAACAGCAAAGTAATAAATATGTTTTTCATAAATTAATATTGTGTGGATATTAGTGTGCACATAATGTAGGCCCCAACAAATATTCACTACAGTGTAACAACGCAATTGTACACTAAATGCACAGATAACAAGGAAAACACTTTTTCCCTGAAAACAAACTTTCAGATTGTTTCATTTGTATAAGGTTTATTTGTCACAGTTCATCCTAGTAGTGCTTGATGTACGTTTATACTTGTCTTAATGCTTTATGTAAGTTTCCAGGTGAACTGTGCCCGACCGCATTCCTCCTGCCCTGCTCCACAGGGCAGCTCTGGGATCTGTGGATCCACTCATGGCATATTGTCACAAGTTGATGAAACTTGAGTGGGGCCACTAGTGAGCAATAGTTAGAACAGAGTTTTGACATGTAAGAAGAATATTGAGACTGTCTGTAACCTTAGGTTCTACTAAAATAGTGTTCATGTCCTGAATACGTGAACCTCAATGCAATGGGGATTTTGAGAAGCAGGGAATCAATGGCAAAGTGCACTTCTCTTGTCAATACATTCTTATAAATGATACAGTATAAAAGCCCAATATTCTGTTGTATTCCCTTTGAGTCGCTTCGTTAAAAGTTAAAATATTAAGTTAGAGGAAGTAAAATAATAAATGAGTAATTCAAAATTCCCATTTCTGTTATGATTTCATACATTTCTCTCATCATACACTTCTCTCCTCATACACTTCTCTCATCATACACTTCTCTCATCATACACTTCCCTCCTCATACACTTCTCTCATCATACACTTCCCTCCTCATACATTTCTCTCATCATACACTTCTCTCCTCATACACTTTTCTCATCATACACTTCTCTCCTCATACACTTCTCTCATCATACATTTCTCTCATCATACCCTTCCCTCATCATAAACGTCTCACATCATACACTTCTCTCCTCGTACACTTCTCTCATCATACACTTCTTTCCTCGTACATTTCTCTCCTCATACACTTCTCTCCTCATACACTTCTCTCCTCGTACACTTCTCTCATCATACACTTCTCTCATCATACACTTCTCTTATCATATACTTCTCTCATCATACACTTCTCTCATTGTACACTTCTCTCATCATACACGTCTCTCCTCGTACACTTCTCTCATCATACACTTCTCTCCACATACACTTCTCTCATCATACACTTTTCTCATCATAGACTTCTCTCATCATTCACTTCTTTCCTCATACACTTCTCTCATCATACACTTCTCTCCTCATACACTTCTCTCCTCATACACTTCTCTCATCATACACTTCTCTCCTCATACACTTCTCTACTCATGCACTTCTCTCCTCATACACTTCTCTCATCATACACTTCTCTCCTCATACACTTCTCTCATCATACACTTCTTTCCTTGTACACTTCTCTCATTCTCTCCTCATACATTTCTCTCATCATACACTTCTCTCATCATACACTTCTCTCCTCATACACTTCTCTCCTCGTACACTTCTCTCATCATACACTTCCTTCCTTGTACATTTCTCTCATCATACACTTCTTTCCTCATACACTTCTCTCATTATACACTTCTCTCCTCATACACTTCTCTCATCATACACTTCTCTCATTGTACACTTCTCTCATCATACACTTCTCTCCTCATACATTTCTCTCATCATACACTTCTCTCATCATACACTTCTCTCATCATACACTTCCCTCATCGTACACTTCTCTCCTCATACATTTCTCTCATCATACACTTCTCTCATCATACACTTCTCTCATCATACACTTCTCTCCTCATACATTTCTCTCATCATACACTTCTCTCATCATACACTTCTCTCATCATACACTTCTCTCCTCATACACTTCTCTCATCATACACTTCTTTCCTTGTACACTTCTCTCATTCTCTCCTCATACATTTCTCTCATCACACACTTCTCTCATCATACACTTCTCTCCTCATACACTTCTCTCCTCGTACACTTCTCTCATCATACACTTCCTTCCTTGTACATTTCTCTCATCATACACTTCTTTCCTCATACACTTCTCTCATTATACACTTCTCTCCTCATACACTTCTCTCATCATACACTTCTCTCATTGTACACTTCTCTCATCATACACTTCTCTCCTCATACATTTCTCTCATCATACACTTCTCTCATCATACACTTCTCTCATCATACACTTCCCTCATCATACACTTCTCTCCTCATACATTTCTCTCATCATACACTTCTCTCATCATACACTTCTCTCATCATACACTTCTCTCCTCATACATTTCTCTCATCATACACTTCTCTCCTCATACACTTCTCTCATCGTACACTTCTCTCATCATACACTTCCTTCCTTGTACATTTCTCTCATCATACACTTCTCTCCTCATACATTTCTCTCATCATACACTTCTCTCATCATACACTTCTCTCATCGTCACTTCTCTCATCATACACATCTCTCATCATACACTTCTCTCATCATACACTTCTCTCCACATACTCTTCTCTCATCATACTCCTTTCTCATCACAGACTTCTCTCATCATTCACTTCTTTCCTCATACACTTCTCTCATCATACACTTCTCTCATTGTACACTTCTCTCCTCATACATGTCTCTCATCATACACTTCTCTCATCATACACGTCTCTCATCATACACTTCTCTCATCATACACTTCTCTCATCATACACTTCTCTCATCATACACTTCTCTCATCATACACTTCTCTTATCATACACATCTCTCCTCATACACATCTCTCCTCATACACTTCTCTCATCATACACTTCTCTCATCATACACTTCTCTCATCATACACTTTTCTCCTCATACACTTCTCTCCTCATACACTTCTCTCATCATACACTTATCTCATCATACACTTCTCTCATCATACACTTCTCTTATCATACACATCTCTCCTCATACACATCTCTCCTCATACACTTCTCTCATCATACACTTCTCTCACCATACACTTCTTTCATCATGCACTTCTCTCATCATACACTTCTCTCCTCATACACATCTCTCCTCATACACTTCTCTCATCATACACTTCTCTCACCATACACTTCTCTCATCATGCACTTCTCTCATCATACACTTCTCTCATCATACACTTTTCTCCTCATACACTTCTCTCCTCATACACTTCTCTCATCATACACTTCTCTCATCATACACTTCTCTCATCATACACTTCTCTTATCATACACATCTCTCCTCATACACATCTCTCCTCATACACTTCTCTCATCATACACTTCTCTCCTCATACAATTCTCTCCTCATACACTTCTCTCCTTGTACACTTCTCTCATCATACACTTCTCTCATCATACACTTCTCTTATCATACACTTCTCTCATCGTACACTTCTCTCATCATACACGTCTCTCATCATACACTTCTCTCATCATACACTTCTCTCCACATACACTTCTCTCATCATACACTTTTGTCATCATAGACTTCTCTCATCATTCACTTATTTCCTCATACACTTCTCTCATCATACACTTATTTCCTCATACACTTCTCTCATCATACACTTCTCTCCTCATACACTTCTCTCATCATACACGTCTCTCATCATACACTTCTCTCATCATACACTTCTCTCATCATACACTTCTCTCATCATACCCTTCTCTCATCATACACTTCTCTTATCATACACATCTCTCCTCATACACTTCTCTCATCATACACTTCTCTCACCATACACTTCTCTCATCATGCACTTCTCTCATCATGCACTTCTCTCATCATACACTTCTCTCATCATACACTTCGCTCATCATACACTTCTCTCATCATACACTTATCTTATCATACACTTTTCTCCTCATACACCTCTCTCCTCATACACCTCTCTCATCATACACTTCTCTCATCATACACTTCTCTCCTCATACAATTCTCTCCTCATACACTTCTCTCCTTGTACACTTCTCTCATCATACACTTCTCTCATCATACACTTCTCTTATCATATACTTCTCTCATCGTACACTTCTCTCATCATACACGTCTCTCATCATACACTTCTCTCATCATACACTTCTCTCCACATACACTTCTCTCATCATACACTTTTCTCATCATACACACACTTCTCTCATCATACACTTCTCTCATCATACACTTCCCTCCTCATACACTTGTCTCATTGTACACTTCTCTCATCATACACTTCTCTCATCATACACTTCTCTTATCATACACTTCTCTCATCCTACACTTCTCTCATCATACACTTCTCTAATCCTGCACTTCTATCATCATACACTTCTCTCATCATACACTTCTCTTATCATACACATCTCTCCTCATACACTTCTCTCCTCATACACTTCTCTCATCATACACTTCTCTCATTATACACTTCTCTCCTCATACAATTCTCTTATCATACACTTCTCTCATCATACACTTCTCTTCTCATACACTTCTCTCATCATACACTTCTCTAATCCTGCACTTCTATCATCATACACTTCTCTCATCATACACTTCTCTTATCATACACATCTCTCCTCATACACTTCTCTCCTCATACACTTCTCTTATCATACACTTCTCTCATTATACACTTCTCTCCTCATACACTTCTCTTATCATACACTTCTCTCATCATACACTTCTCTTCTCATACACTTCTCTCATCATACACTTCTCTCCTCATACACTTCTCTCATCATATACTTCTCTCATCATATACTTCTCTCATCATACACTTCTCTCCATTCTCAGTGCCATAATCCTCCCATTAGCTTGTTTGATAGCACAGATGATAATACAACTGGAAATATAACATTTTTCAAATGGAGATCAAATGTAATTCAATGCAAATGTAACTATTGACTTTCTCGATTGAGATTGTTTCTCAACCGAGAAAGCAGGGAGATGACGAAGTGGAGGGGAAGGCTTCTCCTGTATGACGATGGATGTTCAAAGGTTTTAATTTAAACATGACATACTGTAAGTTATATAGTTACAGTATGGGAGAATCATGGAGTGTGAGTAGAATTCTGACTACTGATTGATATCAGCTCGGTTTTCCCTTATGGTTGCACGTTCCATTGTATCATTGTCTGAAATGAAGTAGTGATTTGTGTCACTTCTATAGAAGCAAAGAAGACGCTCTTGCCATTATGTAAAAGACCAACATCCCACTGGGCACAGATGCCAATTCAAAGTCTATTCTACGTTGGTTCAACGTAATTTCATTGAAGTGATTTGGAAACAACGTTGATTCAACCAGTGTGTGCCCAGTGGGATGTGTCAAAAAGTCAGTATTATGGGAGTGAAATTGAATTAAGAATTCCCCTAGCTAGCTGATTCAGCCTCTTACCATCCTCATTATATGCCTTAGTATTGTATCTATTACCAAATCCCTTAGTGGAATGAGGATTCTATGTTCATCCTATCATTACCAAGTGGTAATATTGTAGTCAATTAGTATGAATGAGCTCATTTTCCCACTTACTAATTAACCCAAGAAAAAAACAAATAGGACAAAATCACATACAATTTTGAAGTGCGTGGTGCACAAATTGAGACCATGCTATATTATGGTTAACCAACTTGATTTCCACAGTGGATCCTCAATATGTATGAGCTACATCAAAGGACAGAATCAGAGATGAGGCCCTTCACCAAGGCACAACCCACTTCTTAATAAGAATATGTAAATGTGTTGATTTTTGTTGTACTCTAGCGTTTGCATAACATAATTTCATGCTGCTTGTGTACAAAACACGTGCTCGCTTTGGGATATTTTCCTCAAAGGCAGTTCAGTCACAATATACATTAAGTTTGCTATAGTATATTGTACTTACATTGATGTATTTGGTAGATGCATGCATATTAATAACTATGTAACTACATAGTACTTATCCGCTGAGCGTATTCCTAAACGGTCAGCTGTTACATGTTACTGATTAGTAGTAATACACAAGGTAACACCCTGCTGTAAGGTAAGTCATTTCCTGTGTCATGGCCATTAGGACTTGGTATTTGGACATCAGCCCTCTATGTGCCCAACATTGTGACTATCGTCACATGGAGTTGGATGAATGGTGCACAACATAGCTTCAAAATAATAAGAGAAAAGAGTGAAATTGCAGCAACAACCATGTTAGCTTCCTTTTCCAATGAGACAGTTGAGGAGTGGCTTGAAACATAAAAACATGACAACCATATAGAATGTTTGCGAATTGCCTGTGTTACTTAAAAGTACGTTTCCAGGGATTTCCTGTCATGGCGATTCATGGATCAATGCCTTGGAAATATGAATATGCTTTTTTTTTTACAAACAGCAATGACCTAATGTCTTCAGTCAAAATACTCAACTAATATATGAAAATACTTTGTTTATTAGATTAAGTCTTAGTGACAGGAATGTAAGACACACAAAAATTGCCTTGGCTATTCACAAACTCTCAATTCAGACCTTGGGATGTAGAACTGTCAGACATTCAAATGAAAAGTAAACTGCAGAATCATCATTTTTGGTTGTTAACCACCCAGTTTCAGGGTATAAGAAATGCCCCAAAATAGCAGGCAACTTTGGTACCACAGCTATATTCTTTGTTCCTTGCTGCAGTCAAATTTGAAATGTAGTGCATTTTTTGTACGTGATATTCTCCATTCTCCTTTACTTTCACTGGTGGTTAATTATTAAAGGTATGTATTTGAATTATAAATATACTAGTTATACAGAAGTAGGCAAAGCAGCCATACAGCCTCAGGCTAAACCCTTCCATTGCCCATTATTTTCCAGCCTCCTGCCTCCATCTCCCTGCCTCCTCTCTCTATGTCATCTCCAAAAACAGCCAGGCATTCCTTTGTACTTGACTACCCCCTCCCCACTTTGGCCACCACACCAAAATAAAAATAAAATCCACCCCCTCGATATGTATGGGTGCCTCCTTGAAGTAGGATGTCACACTTGTCTTAAATATAATGAATCGCTACATCTTCAAGGCGTCCCGGCTCCCAACCTGCCTAGTCCTCCCCTGTTCCCAGCCCCTTCCCAACCATCCTACATGTCACAAATCATCCTGCAAGGAGGGATTTACAGTAAATCATTAACATTGTCAGAGATGACATGGCCAAGACAGGGAAGAGCCCAGAGATGCAGCCCAGAAATATGTGGGCTGGGAATAAGGAATGATAAACAAAGAAGCCATGCTGCCTAGTATGCCCCCTATCTTTCTCTCCTTTGCTCCAGCTCTCATCACGCCTCTGTTTGCTACCCCATCTCTCTGAAATTTCTGAGTAGGAAGAAAGGTATGAAGGGAAGAAAGTCAAGAAACTGTCAAACGACAAGTTAAAAAATCTATTTTTATGGTTTGGTTGAATTTGTGGTGTGTTTGACGCTTATATTTTTCTCTTGTAACCAAGTAGAAGCTGTTGAGATATGGTGATGTTTACTTTAATACAAATGATCAATACCAAAATGTATATGACCCATTTACCCCACCAACACTTGATCTAATCACTTCAGATGCTTGTGCTTCATACAGTACAATGCAACTTATCCACTTGATATCCTTTTAATAACAGGAAGCACACATATCGTAAGGATATACTCTTACCTATGCTGTCATCCATCAAGCAGATTACTCATTTTCTCTCAATTTCTGCTGCTCTCTTAAGAATCTCAAGAATGATTGATAACAGAGGAAGGAGCAGCACAGTGGTACTGTTTTTAACCTTGCTACAGTCATTAATCCGCTTTATGCCCATGAAGGTAATAAAGGAGACAATGAATTAGTCATTAAAGCACAGGTCAGTTTATTAGAATCCCTGATTGAACTGTAAAATGACTTCTTCTCCCAGGCTGTTGCCAAGACCAGGATGGAAATCTTCAGCGAGAAGGAGAAAAAAGGACCTGAGACAGAAGAGAAATCCTACATTAGAGCTTTTTTCCCGCTTCAAGTAGGTGATAGACAGAGAGACACCAGCAAACCGGGAACATTCCCAGAACATTAGCTAAGATTCCCATGAAGTTTAAGTTACGTTTTTATCTAACATCAGGATGATAATGTTTTTGATAACATAATTTTTGGGAAATGTTTTAATTGACGTCTAAAAGAAACACTGTAGAATCATCCGCACAACTGGACAACTCTACAATGTTTCCCTGTAGTCTTGGATACCTTGTAAATATGAAGAAGTATATAAAGAGGATGGGTGAAGGGATGGGGTATAACCCAGTTAGCAGTATTTCCCTGGGTTTGTAATGTCTAAGACGGCTAAAAAAGAAGTATGGAATTCCTGATTGACCATACTGCCATGGCTATATACTGAGAAAGTAAGATGCAAGAGAGGTTTTTAATTGAAATATCATTGGAATGTTCTCCTAACATTCACTAAAATGTTGTGCACAACATCTGTAACCACCACCACAAAACATTCTTCAAACGTTCGCATTTGGTTTCCAGATAATAACACAATTACCAGTAATGTTTTCCCAGCAGGTTGCGGCACACGTTAACAAAAACTGTCCAGTCATGTTGATGTTTGTACAATGTTTGTTGCAAGAACATTCCCAAAACACATTCTCTGTTCTTTAAAGGTTCCCCAGAATGTTTCATTACCTTGTGGGAACAGTCTGGTGGGAACATTGTGGGGATATGTTCCCAAAACACCCAAAAATTGTCCAGTTGTGCAGATGATTCAACAAATGTTTTGTTTAGGTGCAAAAAACATTCACCCGACATTGCCAGAACGTGCTTAAAACACATTTAATTTGTTCTTCAAAGGTTCACAGAATGTTTCTTAAGGTTGCGGAAAAATTGTGGGGATATGACAAGAGATGGGTTCCCAAAACATTAAAACTGTCCAGTTGTGCTGACATTCAGTTAATGTTTGTATCAGGGTGCAAAAAAAGCATTCATTTGATGTTACAATAATGTTGACAGAACAGCCTTTAAAGGTTCCCAGAACATTTCATTAGGTTGTGGGAACAGTGTGGATACATTTCAAGAGATTCCCAAAACACAAAATATGCTCAGTTGAGATGACATTCATACAATGTGTAGATCTGGAGAGGAATATAATGGGGATGTATTCCAATCTGCTTAAACTAGCATGCCGAGAATGTTGTAGTAATATTAGGTAAAACTTAAATATACATTTTTTAAATTGATCTCAAAATGTTCTGAGGACCTCCAAGACAAGGTAAAATGTATACTGCGTGAACATCAATGGAATATTATGTTCAACCTAAAACAAATAAGTTATGAACGTCATACAAACTGACTTATTTGGAAATTGTGGAACATTATTCAACATTGTGGGAATAGTACAAGAATATCCTTGCAACATTAAGTTAGGTTGCGCAGGACACTCCCTTAATAACCTTTTACTGCAGTGGGCTAAATCAGGGTCAACACAGAGTTGCTTGGTTGTCTTAAACAAATCTACTTTGAAATAAAAGTATACACCTCAAACACGGTTATTGGCTTTAAAAAAGAAGACATCTGTACCATGTCAAATATAGAGTTGAAATGTATAACATTTAGAGTTTTCTTATATTTTCCAATATTACACTTTACACCACAAAGACTGAAATATAACAAAAACGTTTGACATAGAAACACTGGATTTCTTGTGTTAAAAATAAATACATGTTTATTAATTATGAAATTATGAAAAATATGAATAACATACCACCCATGAGGCCACTAGGTCATTTGACTGCAAGAAAGGGCTACTGGCAGTTCACATTTGAGGACGGTATTGTAAGGCCACTGCAAGGTGATAAAGACACACAGCATTTTCATTTAATTCATAGGACATTTAAACAGTGTTTAATCATACAAACACAACCATATTTTATAGACTTCATATGTTCACAATCTGCACATGTGGGATTTGAACAAGACAGGTGTTTTATCCTCTGTTCCCCCAAAGAATCTCTCTTCCGTCTGCTAACTGGGTTATTCACCACCACTTCACCCATCCTCTTCATATGCTGCGTACATCTGGGCCCACATTTACAAGGTATCTGAGACTATGAGTGCTGATCTAGGATCACTTTTGAAAAATAAGACAGGGGGGGACCATTCCAAGCATCTCAAAATAGGAATTATATTGGGTGCGGTTTTTGTAAAGTTGAGCAGTTCATTTTTACACTTAAATTATTATTATTATTATTATTTTTTACAGTTAGTCTAAATTCTACAATTCTGACTGGATTTAAACATCTGGACAAAATAAAGACTTCTTTTAGTAGAGTGTATCTGAGCCTAAATTTCACTGTTGCATTTTTTTTCTTGAGAAATATGGTTGAAGAATATGTGGGATTGAACGTGTGCAATATTCATATCTACAACCAGCTCGTTATTCCTCTGCACCACCAGGGGATCGCTGTGGCCTTGTTTTGTGTGTAATATGGTCAATCAGGACATGGAACACTTTCTGAGTTTTTTAAATGTTCTCATCCTCGACACATGCCGTGTACTTGTCACACTCTATTTTATGATTTAGCTATTGTGCTTTTTCGGCAGAACAATTTTAACTGGAAACAATCACAGTGAGGTACTTAATTGTTACCCATAAATTATTTGATATGGAGATAAAAATGGCTGCATTGAACCTTTAAATAAATAAAAGATTATTGTATTGAACCTGAATTTTCTGTATATTTATCTATCATCGTTTCAGAATGGGTGTTGCATGCATTTATGTGTGCTTTGATTGAAATTGAGAAAAGGCCAATCTTTTTTTCTTATTTAGTTTGAAGGTTCTGAGCCTGTATTTAAGAACCATATGAACACACAAGAATACAAGGTGTTTAAAGAAAGCTCTATCCAACTAAAGTTACATTTCACAAGACTTTCAACAAATGTGATGAAGAAATGATGAAGAAATAAAATACATACAGTGTTACAAATACACAGCATATGAAGGGGATGGGAACATTTGAATAACTCAGAAATTGTGTTCCTGGTCCTGATTGACCATATCACAAAGACAAAAGGCCACAAGTATCCCTTGGTGGTGCAGATTAATGAGCTGGTTGCAATTCTGAATATTGCAGGTTCAATCTCACATACTCTTCAAAAAATAAAAATATAAAACAGTGAAATGTCTTTCTTTCACCCAGAGGTATAAATACAGTCAGAACTGCAGAATTGAGACTAACTGCAAAAAAAACATGTACAAATTGACTGTTCAACTAGTCTTGGATACCTTGTGGGCCCAGAAGTATGAGCACAGCATATAAAGGGGATGGGTGAAGGGATGGGGAATAACCCAGTTATCAGTATATCCCTGGGTTTGTAATGTCTAAGATGGTTAAAAAGGAAGTATGAAATTCCTGATTGACCATACTGCCATGGCTATATACTGAGAAAAGAAGATGCAAGTGCCCTTCCCTAGTGGCGCAGATGATAAAAGACCTGGCTTGGGAACCAAACATTGCAGGTTTAATCCACACATGTGAAGCTCTTTAACATATGAATAATACTTTTTAAAAATGGTTTATGATAAAATGCTGTTCTGATGTCCTATGACAGTGTCTTTTTATCACCTTCGAATGTGAATTTCCATGAAATATGGAGAGTAACATGATTGGGATGTATTTCAATCTGCTTAAGGAGCTACACATTTGCATGCTGAAAATGTTGTGGTAATATTAGGTTAAACTTAAATATAACATTTTCAAAGTGTTATGAGTGCCTCCAAGACAAGTTAAAATACAGTGGCTTGCGAAAGTATTCACCCCCCTTGGCATTTTTCCTATTTTGTTGCCATACAACCTGGAATTAAATGTGATTTTTTTCGGGGGGTTGTATCATTTGATTTACACAACAGGCATACCACTTTGAAGATGCAAAATATGTTTTATTGTAAAAAAAACAAGAAATAAGATAAAACAAATGGAAAACTTGAGCGTGCATAACTATTCACCCCCTCAAAGTCAATACTTTGTAGAGCCACCTTTTGCAGCAATTACAGCTGCAAGTCTCTTGGGGTATGTCTCAAAAAGCTTGGCACATCTAGCCACTGGGATCTTTCACATTCTTCAAGGCAAAACTGCTCCAGCTCCTTCAAGTTGGATGGGTTCCGCTGGTGTACAGCAATCTTTAAGTCATACCACAGATTCTCAGTTGGATTGAGGTCTGGGCTTTGATTAGGCCATTCCAAGACATTTAAATGTTTCCCCTTAAACCACTTGAGTGTTTTTTTAGAAGTATGCTTAGGGTCATTGTCCTGCTGGAAGGTGAACCTCTGTCCCAGTCTCAAATCTCTGGAAAACTGAAACAGGTTTCCCTCAAGAATTTTGTTGTATTTAGTGCCATCCATCATTCTTTAAATTCTGACAAGTGTCCCAGTCTCTGTCGATGAAAAACATCCCCACAGCATGCTTCACTGTGGGGATGGTGTTCTCGGGGTGATGAGAGGTGTTGGGTTTGCGCCAGACATAGCATTTTCCATGATGGCCAAAAAGCTAAATATTTTGGATTTAAATGTAATGGATTTAACGGGGCTCCGTGGGATGTTCATATTTTTTTATAACCCAACTCTGATTTGTACTTCTCCACAACTTTGTCCCTGACCTGTTTGGAGAGTTCCTTGGTCTTCATGGTTGATTGGTGGTGCCCCTTGCTTAGTGGTGTTGCAGATCCTTTCAGAACAGGTGTATATATACTGAGATCATGTGACAGATCATGTGACACTTAGATTGCACACAGGTGGACATTATTTAACTAATTATGTGACTTCTGAAGGTAATTGGTTGCAACAGATCTTATTTAGGGTCTTAATAGCAAAGGGGTGAATACATATGCATGCACATACACAAAATTGTCCAAATTGGTGACGAGAAATGAAAAAAATAACTTTACAACAGAAAGAAAACTGAAAACTGGTGCATTTATTATTATTTGTATTTATTTCACCTTTATTTAACCAGGTAGGCCTGCGACCTGGCCAAGATAAAGCAAAGCATTGTGACAAAAAACAACAACACAGAGTTACACGTGGGATAAACAAAAGTACTGTCACCCCCTGACCTTAGAGAGCCTTTTTTCCCCTCTATTTGGTTAGGTCAGGGTGTGACTTGGGTGGGTAAATCTATGTGTTCTATTTCTTTGTTGGCCAGCTATGGTTCCCAATCAGAGGCAGCTGTCTATCGTTGCCTCTGATTGGGGATCATACTTAGGCAGCCCTTTTTCCCACCTTCAGTTGTGAGATCTTGTTTTTGTTAGTTGCTGTGTTAGCGCTACAATACTTTACGTGTCGCTTATCTTTCTTGTTTTTTTGGTGTTCATTTAAATAAACTCAAAATGTACGCCTACCATGCTGCACCATGGTCTAATTCCAACAACGGACGTAATAAGTACAGTCAATAACACAATAGAAAAATCTATATACAGTGTGTGCAAATGGAGTAAGGAGGTAAGGCAATAAATAGGCCACATCATCATGATTTTACCTTGTTTTTCTTTTTGAGTACCCAGTTGTTCTGAAAGCACCATAAATCCAGAGAATGCCAGAACATACGTATATTGAAAATTGTAAGAGCTTCCACTGCTGTCTTGCTTCTGAAGCTAAGCAGGGTTGGTCTTAGTCAGTCCCTGGATGGGAGACCGGATGCTGCTGGAAGTGGTGTTGGAGGGCCAGTAGGAGGCACTCTTTTTTCTGGTCTAAAAAATATCCCAATGCCCCTGGGCAGTGATTGGGGATACTGCCCTGTGTAGGGTGCTGTCTTTTGGCTGGGATGTTAAACGGGTCTCCTGACTCTCTGAGGTCATGAAAGATCCCATGGCACTTATCGTAAGAGTAGGGCTGTTAACCCTGGTGTCCTGGCTAAATTCACAATCTGGCCCTCAAACCATCACGGTCACCTAATAATCCCCAGTTTACAATTGGCTCAATCATCCCCCTCCTCTCCCCTGTAACTATTCCCCAGGTTGTTGCTGGGGAATAGTTACGTGTTCTCAGTCAATTGACCTGGTCAAATAAAATAAAAAGTACAAAACAATTGTCTGCTTATATGCCCCCTGAATTTATCATACGGTTCTGCCCATGCTCTGAATTCTGTTGCTGTACATTTAAAATAGTATATTATTATATTAATATTATGTTAAACCTTAACAATGGCGATTTTAGCATGTACATCTTGGTGGGGCAAGGCTGGGATGCATGCCAGCAAAGCCACTACACAACACAACACTAAACAATACCTTCATTGCACAATAACGGTTACAAACGGTGCCCACAAACTGTTAGGGCCTACATAAAGCTGTCCCAACAGCAATCCCAACATCTTACTACTGCTACACCTGGCTATCAGCGGAGCCTTGTCTGGCAGCGAAACAGTTCAATCAGCCTTTTACTGCCTTTAAAAAAAACATAGCTAATATGGCCGACATGCTTAAACAAATGTGGTTTCTAATGACAGTTGAACTATACAAACTATGGCATAACGGGATGACAAGTGGATAAGAGGCGATCCGTAATTTCAATTAAGACATTTATGAGCGACCTAGGACGGACGTTGTTAATATAACTATTTGTTCAGCACTTTTAAAATGTACAGCAACAGAATTCAGAACACGGGCAGTTCTTACAGTGTTCTCCCTGTACACCAAGTCAGAATCGTAGGATAAATTAAGGGGGCATATAAACTGACAATGAAGCCTCTTACAATTTTTGATGATTACATTTCTCTAAAAAGGTTATATGCTACATGTGCACCACCAAGTCAGAACAGTAGGTGAAATTAAAAGGGGTAAATAGACCAAATTATTAGGGTGAGGCACATGGGCTACTAAAATCTTACTACACAACATACACTTAGTACTACTTTCTTAGCTACAGTATACATATCTCCCTGGCATATTACATAATTTATGCAGCAGCATACAAAATGTTTTTGGACTCCTTGTTGTGCTGTGCTCACTTGAACAGGAAGATGACGCGAAGGTCCTTTGTGGGCAAATTTTGGCATCAAAGTCTGGCATTCTCTGGATTTATGGTGCTTTCAAAACAACTGGGAACTCTGGGAAAAAAAACAACTGGGGAAAAAACACACAAAAAACAAGGTCGAATCATGATTACATCATTGATCTTCAGGTCGTAGCTCTAGAAAGAGGCCGGATTTACAATTCTGAGTTGGATGACTGTTCAATACGTATTTTCCCAGTCGGAGCTTGTTTATTTCCAACTTCCCAGTTGTCTTGAACTCACTCAAGTCAAGTTTTCACAGTTCCGAGTTAACAATTGTTTTGATCGCGGCACAAATCACGCTTCATTGACAGCATGACCAATGTTGAATGTTTATCATTTTAAACTTGGAAAAGACCCCTTAATCCCAGATTTCAAACCATGCAGCCACTGTCACTGATTCCTTCCAAACCACTCATTGTTGAATTTGCGATTTCCAACTTGTTGTGTAATGTTTATGTCCAATGGCCGATGAGCACAGATACATTTTATCTATAATTTCTCTTCATTATTTCTCTTCATATGACAAGGATTAAAAAGGATTTGCCAGTAGATTGTCGACTTGATTCATGACTCCTAGCTAAGATTTTGAAAGTATGATGTTAGTATGATGTTGACATTATCAATCCAATCAAAGCTACTGCACATATAATGTGATTTGACATAATTTTATCTGTGGCCAATGACCTTGAGTCTTTTTGGATCGTCACTTCTAATGTAACTCTATGGCAGCACCCACGGGGCTAGAATTTTCTAAGTCTCCCCTTAGACTCATGTCCCCATGAGTGACAGAACACTGAGCCAATCACAGCGCAACGCTCCGTATTTTCTGCTGGCTTGCCCCACCACCACAGAAAGCCCTGAGCTAGGTTGAAACACCTGCATTTTGGATCTGCCTTGCTGAAGAAACCAAAAAAGAGACCATGTTTATTAACTCAATGATATATATTTGTTTTACATTGTTTTCAAACTGATATGTGACACATATTAACGCCAAAATAACATGCAAAACAGACAAGCCCTGCTCTACGCCATCTGCCCTGAACGATGGGTCGCCACTGAACCTAGAACAAATATGCTATGACTGTGTCACATTCTGACCTCTTTTGTTATGTCTTTGTTTTAGTATGGTCAGGGTGGGAGTTGGGTGGGTTGTCTCTGTTCTTTTTTCTATGATTTGGGATTTCTGTGTTTGGCCTGGTATGGTTCTCAATTAAAGGCAGCTGTCAATCGTTGTCCCTGATTGAGAACCATACTTAGGTAGCCTGGTTTCACTTTTGAGTTGTGGATGCTTATTTCCTGTTTAGTGTTTTTGTCTTTCACCTTACGGGACTGTTCGTTTGTCATTTATTGTTTTGTTCAGTGTTCGAGTACGTCCTTAAAAGCTATGAACACTTACCACGCTGTGCATTAGTCCGATCTCTCCTAGTCCTCCTCAGAGGAAGAAGACGAGCGTTACAGACTGTCATAAAAATGGACTTATTTGGACATTTTGGAACATTGTGCAACATTGTGGGAATGTCTTTGCAACCATGAATATTCTTGCAAAATCCCAGACAATTCTCATGACTTAATTAAATGTTCTGGGAACCTTGAAAAAATGTATACCAGGTGTTCTGTCAACATTCTTACAACATAATAGGAATGTCCTTAAACATTGTCTGAATGTCATCACAACGGATCATATTTTTGTTCTGGGAACCTATCTGTTGTCATATCCTCACAATGTTCCCACAACCTAATGAAACATTCTGGGAACCTTTAAAGAACAAACTAAATGTGTTCTGGGAATGTTCTTGTAACATCAGGTGAATGTTTTTTGCAGAATCATTGCAGAATCATCCGCACAACTGGACAGTTTGTGTTTTGGGAAGTTATATTTTGTGAAGTTCCCACAATGCTCCCATCAGACTGTTCCCACAACCTAGTGAAACATTCTGGGAACATTTAAAGAAAATATTAAATATGTTCTAGGAATGTCCTTGCAACAACAGGCAAATGTTTTATACAAACATTCTATAATCATCAGCACGATTGGACTGTTTTTGTGTTTTGAGAACATTTGCAATGATCTAACGAATGTTCTGGGACTATTAGCTCAACTGACAAACACAGACCTGTTTGGCCACATAATCTCTCCTCGGCACCTCCAAACAATCCGTTGTACAGTAGCTTTCATATGACTGAGATAATGTCACCATTACTGATCAAAGCTTCAGACTTCAGTTTGATGTTGGACTGTAGCTTGAGTTGAGTAATCTGACTGTCACAGTGTTAACCTAGAGGGAGGATGAAGATATGGTGACCCTCTCTTTAAAATTTTTTTAAATAAATAAAAGCATGGATGGCTGAATGGTCAAACTGGCAATCAGCAACCCCCTACACAGCAGCCTAAGAAATAATACAAAGATCTGAGGTTGAAGGCAGCGTGTTTTAATTGAACCTTTATTTAACTAAGCAAGTCAGTTAAGAACAAATTCTTATTTACAATGACGTCCTACCTCGGCCACATCCGGACGATGCTGGGCCAATTGTGCGCCACCCTATGGGACCCCCAATCACGTCTGGATGTGATACAGCCTGGATTTAAACCAGGGACTATAGTGACACCTCTTGCACTGAGATGTGGTGCCTTAGACCGCTGCATCACTCGGGAGCCCTAAGTAACCATAGACAGACAGTGAATAACACTTTATTTGGATATGGAAGGGTTGGGTAAAGGAACTAAGTGGAGGGTTATACCATAAAAATAGAATGGGTTATATGAGGTAGTCTGTTTTGCTCACTCTCCCTCCCTCATCCCCCTTCCATTCTCCCCTCCTCCCTCCTCCCCTACCTGACCACTTACATGGCTAATCTTTGTGTCCTTCCCCCTGTTCCCATTGCCATGGGATGCTGCTGATGAGAGTGCTGACTTGTGTTTGTCACCATTTATTAAGCAATGTGGTTGTTGGCTCCACTTCAAGAGAAGTAACAGAGTGAGACCTTGGATGTCTGCTGGAGCCCCGAACAGAGTAATGACTGAGAAAGGATAGGGGATTATGAAGTGGTTCCACCATCTCAGACGCACCGTTGGAAGAGGATCTACAGGAATTGGAAATAATAGTGGCACTATGGGATAGCACTATGTGAGTGAGTGAGGTCATTCAAACCTGCAAGCAAAGTCACCCAAAAGCAGATTCAGATTTGCCTCCAAAATAAAAATATGCATGCAATTATACTATGATTTATCCAAAAGATCTATCTTATACATCTTAGTCAGCTTTGTTTTGAAACGGATCCTAACCCAGAGTCCAATGATGAACTGATAGCATGTCAGGCTCTATGGGAGGCCACTAGTCACCACGCCAGACATCAGAGGGTCTGGAGAGATGGAGAGCGGGGTTTATGCCTATAAGGACCCAAACAATTCCTGTGACTGTTATGTCTACGTCTCAGGAATCCTGAGGAGCCAAATTAGAGGTCGCTGCAAAAGTTGAGCCCAGGTGTTATTTGGGGATATCAGGTTTGTGGGGACATGGGTGTTCATGGGGACATCGGGTTTTGTGGGGACATTATGTTTTGTGGGGACATCAGAGTTTATGGGTACCTCGAGCCTTGATTGATTCTTGTTTACAGACTTGTGTACAAGCTGTCATCTCACTCTCACCTATCCCTCAACTAAGTGGAACTTTCATTTCCTGCCTTGTAAATGAGTCTCCCTCTCTTTCTCCTGCTCTCTCCCTCCTTTTCCCTCACTCCCTCTATCTGTCTCACTGTGGGTAGCACCAATGAGCACCATGGCTCTAATGAGTGAAATTGCTTATGAAGGGAATCTGTTTCCGATGGTGGGCCATGATTAATGAGCTCTGACAACATGTCTTTCCTCGAGGTGCTTTGCTCAGTTACGGCAGCTGTGTGACGTAACCTCCTCAAAAACGCCCGTCTCTCGTAGGGAGAAAGGCCTCCCATGGGGAAGGTGATATATTCTCAAGCAAGCTCAGTTTATTTCTGCTCAAGAAAATGAGGAAGTAAACACCGGCTCTAAATCCATTGTGCCAGCACAGCACTGGCACTGCATGGTGAAAGGTATCTAAGCTGTGATGAAGTTATTGTGAGTGTGAATGCTAGCCTGGGGACCCATCCAGTTCAGTTGAGTCCCTGCCTCAGCTGTTGGCTTGTGTCTGTTTCAGCACCGGTGTATGTTTCAGGAGAGTCCTGTTAATGATGAGAGATTGGTCACAACTAAAGGCCATTTATGAATGTCTTATGAATATTACATGAAAATAGGCCTTGTTTTAAACACACTTTAAAGCCAACGGCACTGACAATTTGCTTTAGACCCTAAAGCATAAACTGCTTATAGCTCGGTGCATTAAAAGTTACTTTCAGCCATACATCATTGTACCATTAAAGTGTCTACAAGGAAACTGAAGTTCATGTACTCATTCATCCAGAGACTGCAGATTGATTATGATACGTGGATGTAGTTTAAGGTACTATTTGTCATATTTAGAGGTTTAATTCCCATAACATAAAGGTATAATGAACACATTGTAATGGAGAAGTATAACATACTTCTCTTTTTTTCCCCATCTCAATATAGTATGCACCGTTGTCATCTCAATATTATGCACAATCAAAGAGTATTTATGCACAATGATCCAACTAACCCTAACAATCTTCGCATTTAAGGGATAGTATCTCGTTGTCGAGGAGATGAGACTTCCCTAAGCCAATGAGCTTCAAGAAATTGCCGGGGCTTCGCTAGCGTAAATGATCCTAGAATAACATGGAGCATATTGGGCCTTGAGCGGAGGCCTGGATGGCCATACCTGTTCCAGACAAGTGAGCTCTAAGACCCTGGCTTAATGAAGGAACTAATGACCAAGTTCATGAGTGGGGGACAGGTGACCAGATTGCCATATGGACAGAGGGAGAATGAGGAGGGGTAGTGGAGAGGTAGCGGACGATGGGGTGGAAGAACTGGATATATTGTTGCATGGACTACTAGATAGCATGAAAGGGATATTATGAATAAAAGGTGGACAGATGAGCAATGTGGAGGATACTTATTGGAGGATAACATAAGGTAGAATGTAAGAATGTAAGATGTATGGTCAGAAGCACCAACGGATCGGCCAGAAGGGCCATTATTATTGTCATAAAACCATCTATGTATTGCAAAAGACCTTAATCCATATTTTGGGTGGAGCCAGACACTTGATGCCCCCACAACCCTTCTGCTATGGTTTGACACAAACTATTATTTTGGTGACTTTTATCAAGCATCCTGAATCAATTCCTGGTAATTTCCGCCGTCAAGATGATTAGTCAGCCTGTTCTTGCCAGATGCTGAGCTATGAGGAGGGGAAGGAAAAAAATGGTTCTATTCAATCTGTATCGCTGAAGCATTGCAGATTGTGCGATAGAAATCTAAAGGTCCTTTTCAATTAAATTTCAATCACGCCGCGACGCTCAACTTCCGCGATACGAGTTGAATAGAGCCCTTTGTTTAAAAATGCTCCATTTCAACATGAAGATATAATTGTATCTTCCCTTCATGGCAAAACAAAGAGCAATCAAACTATGTGTTTATTTTTAATTTTCCACGCATGTTTTATCTTGACATATGCCGCTCGTCATGGGGTATGTGAGGGGATGGGGAGGGGCAGATGGAGAGACGAAGTCAGAAGGGGGGGTGGCGGAGCTACGATGTTGGCAAGAACATTATCACAGTCTTCCATTTTTACATTCCAGTGTTAAACGTCTCGGGAATACAGATAATGTTCACTTTCTGTCAGAAGACAGAAGACAGGTTTACAGCTGACAGGGAGAGAGACAGAATAAATGATGGGGTTCCATCAGGGTGCCTCTGAGGCGTATTAGAAGGGGGTGGCGGGGAGGGGGACTCTGGATCCCAAACACGGGATGAGTAATCATTTTGTCACTGCAGTGCAGGGTCACCCATCACTGTCTAATCCATGCGGCTGATTAATTGTAAGAATGGATCAACATTATGTCCTTCTCCGGCGATGCTTAATGGTGCCCCCCCCCTGCACCCCCCTCCACCCCGCTCATTGCTCTTAATGTAATGACTGGGTGGCTGCTTGGAGCAGGACACATGATTGGGTATTTGGTTTATCCCAGTTTGTGGGACAGTAAACCCCTCCCCCCTGAAAACACCACCCACTTACCTGCATCTCCCCCTCTAAACATTGAGAAACCAGCACTATATTACCCCGTTCTTCCCTCCTGACTCCCCCTCTAAACATTGATAAACTAGCTACCAGCAGCCCCATCTTCCTAGGCTCCATCTCCATGTTTTTGTCCACGCCACGGCAGACTGACTGTTAGTGTTAATGTATGTAGATTTCATTTCTGATGAGTGATTATTTGACTGCTCATTTTACCTGAGATTTACGGTATGTGCCGCTCTCTATCTCCTGACTGCAGTGCCACTCTTATCTTTAATAAAAGAGATGAGGACATTAATCAGGTTTAGTCGGCGGCTCTGACTAAGACATTAAATGTATTGTATAGGGTAAGTAAACACGCTTCACGTCCCTCTACTTCACTAGATCACAGTGGAGAGAGAGAAGGAAGTGGAAAGAGAGAGAGAGAGAGAGAAGGAAGTGGAAAGAGAGAGAGAGAGAGAGAGAGAAGGAAGTGGAAAGAGAGAGGTAGAGAGAAAAAAGAGAACCCTCATTATATTTATCATAATTTCACATCTGCTGTTTTTGAAGCAATGTACCATGAGGCCATAAAGTGTATTACAACTGTGCATAAATTCAACTGATTTGTGGCTGGAGTAACTAATTCCTTGAGTACATTTTAGAAAAACAAGCAGTGAGCCTTGAAATTGCAATTCCATAAAGGCTTTAAATTACTGAGTACAGAATCAAGAACTTGCCTGATGTGCCTTGCACGGTGGTTGTGTTACAGAGAGCGACAGCGCTCCCTGAGATTGAGTCAATAAAAACGGAGATGAGTGAGCCATATACTCAAACAAAATTAAAGGAAGAGAGAGAGGAGAGAGAGGAGATGGGGATGGGCTGGCTACGTGACGAGGAGGAACGACGAGCCCAGCATCTCCCTTGCATCTCATTTCACCCTTTTAACTGTGAGAATGCCTTTGAGAGGATGCCAACTCTCTTTTCTCCTCTCTCTCCATCTCTCTTTCTCCCCTCTCTCTCTCCTCTTCTTTCTCCCTCCCTCCATCTTTCTCTCCATCTCTCTCTGTCTCTCTCTGAGCCGCTCATCCGTCCTTCCCAGTGGATGAGTTAGTGGATGGATGCCAACGCTGTACGCTCCATGCCAAGCTTCCTCATTCAGACAAAGTTAAAGTGATATGAATCTCATCATTAGGGAGAAAAGGGGTGGATTTGTACTGGATTTGTACTGTCATTTTCTGGATGAGAGGCCAATTCAGCAACCCCCACCCCCCCTCTTATCCCTCCACCCCCACATTGGGCTAAGATGGCACCGACAGAGGGCGCCTCTCATCGAGCTCTGATAAAACATTGTAGTTTTCGACCTTTTCTAGTGTTTCTTTCTAGTGTTTTTCTTTAATATTCATATAATCAGTTTGTTCCGTGCATTACTACATACACCCTGGTAGAACTATTGGAATACGAATCACTGGGTACTCACTGTCCACCCAACTTGCAAAATTCCCTTACACGCCGGAACAATGGACAAGCTTCTTTGGCGAGGCACCGAGCTGCTCGGGAGTCTTACTGGAGAGTAGGAATCGAAGACTCCTTGAGAGAGGTAGACGTGGCAGGGTCTTAGTAAGATTAAGACGCCGGGCCCCAACGTCCAAAGGTGTAAAGTACTTAAGTAAAAATACTTAAGTACTGCTTGAGTTTTTTGGGGTATCTGTACTTTACTTTGCTACTTATATTTTTGACAATGTTAACTTTTACTTCACTACACTCCTGAAGAAAATAAACTTCTTACGTTTTGAATGCTTAGCAGGTGTCACGTTCTGACCTTAGTTCCTTTGTTTTGTCTTTATTTAGTATGGTCAGGGCGTGAGTTGGGGTGGGCAGTCTATGTTTGTTTTTCTATGTTGGTTTTTGAGTTTGGCCTGGTATGGTTCTCAATCAGAGGCAGGTGTCGTTAGTTGTCTCTGATTGAGAATCATACTTAGGTAGCCTTTTTCCACCTGTGTTTTGTGGGTGTTTATTTTCTGTCTTTGTGTATGTCACCAGACAGGACTGTTTCGTTTCATATCATTCTCGTTGTTATTTTTGTTTTAGTGTTCTGAGTTGAATAAATATCGTCATGAACACGTACCACGCTGCGCTTTGGTCCGATCTTTGCGACTCCTCGTCAGAAGAAGAGGACGAGCGGTACAGCAGGACAGGAAAATTGTCAAATACCCGCACTTATCAAGAGACCATCCCAGGTCATCCCTACTACCTCTGATCTGGCGGACTCACAAAACACAAATGCTTCATTTGTAAATGATGTCTGAGTGCTGGAGTGTGCCCCTGGCTCTCCGTAAATAAAATAAAAAACAATAAGGTGCCGTCTGGTATGCTTAAAAGGAATTTGAAAGTATTTCTACTTTTACTTTTATTTTTGATACTTATTTTTGATACATATTTTAGCAATTACATTTACTTTTGATACTTAAGTATATTTAAAAGCAAATACTTTTAGACTTTTATTCAAGTAGTATTTTACTGGGTGACTTTCACTTTTACTTGAGTAAAAAGGTTGAGTACTTGAGTATTAAGGTATCTTTACTTTTACTCAAGTATGACAATTGGGTACTTTTTTCACCACAGTCCCCTTCCTCCATTACAGAGCGTACTACTTCCTCCATTACCGAGCGTACTACTTCCTCCAGTACTGAGCGTACTACTCGCCAATGTTCAATCGTTAATGAACAAACTTGACGAACTCAGAGCGAGGATCTCCTTCCAGAGAAACATCAGATTCTGCAACATACTCAGTTTTTCTGAGAATTGGCTTTCCTCCGACATCCAAACGGATTATATACAAGCAGTTTTACAGTTTTTAGAGAGGCTAGGAAGCAGGCTCTCTGGCAAGACCAAAGGAGGTGGGCTCTGCTTTATGACCAACGACACATGATGCGACGGGAGAAACGTACAGGAACGCGCTTCTGCTCCCCTGATTTAGAATACTTGGTCATCAAATGTCACCCTCTTTACCTTCCGAGAGACTTCTCAGGGACTATCGCCATGGCTGTGTACATCCCGCCACATGCCGACACCAAAAAAGCTCTCAGAGATCTTAATTCGACCCTAAACAAACTGGAAACAGTATTCCCGGAGGCAGCGTTCATTGTTGCGAGGGACTTTAACAAAAGTAATTTGAGCCGTACTCCCAAACTATTACCAACACACCGACTGTCTAACTCGCAGAATTTCTACTCTTGGCTACACGCCTGCATGGGAGCAGGGACTGCATGGGAGCAGTGACTGCATGGGAGCAGGGACTGCATGGGAGCAGCGACTGCACGGGAGCAGGGACTGCACAGGAGCAGTGACTGCACGGGAGCAGAACTGCACGGGAGCAGGGACTGCACGGGAGCAGTGACTGCACGGGAGCAGTGACTGCACGGGAGCAGTGACTGCACGGGAGCAGTGACTGCACGGGAGCAGGGACTGCACGGGAGCAGGGACTGCACGGGAGCAGGGACTGCACGGGAGCAGGGACTGCACGGGAGCAGGGACTGCACGGGAGCAGTGACTGCACGGGAGCAGTGACTGCACGGGAGCAGGGACTGCACGGGAGCAGCGACTGCACGGGAGCAGGGACTGCACGGGAGCAGGGACTGCACGGGAGCAGTGACTGCACGGGAGCAGTGACTGCACGGGAGCAGTGACTGCACGAGAGCAGTGACTGCATGGGAGCAGTGACTGCAGTGATCGCTCAACACATAGTCAAGACTCTTTCTTTTTTTATTTGCCACATCCCTTTATTTTGTTATTACACCACACAGGGTGTTTTATGGCATTTAGGACTAGATTCATATTTCATGTCATACTTTTCAGTCCCCCCCATCTCTCCTCTCTCTCCTCTCTCTTCCTCTCTTCCCCCACCGCTCCTCCCCCTCTCTCTCCTCTCTCTTCCCCCACCGCTCCTCCCCCTCTCTCTCCTCTCTCTCCTCTCTCTCCTCTCTTCCCTCACCGCTCCTCCCCCTCTCTCTCCTCTCTCTCCTCTCTCTCCTCTCTTCCCCCACCACTCCTCCCCCTCTCTCTCCTCTCTCTCCTCTCTCTCCTCTCTTCCCCCACCGCTCCTCCCCCTCTCTCCTCTCTCTCCTCTCTCTCCTCTCTCTTCCTCTCTTCCCCCACCGCTCCTCCCCCTCTCTCTCCTCTCTCTCCTCTCTCTCCTCTCTCTTCCTCTCTTCCCCCACCGCTCCTCCCCCTCTCTCTCCTCTCTCTTCCTCTCTTCCCCCACCGCTCCTCCCCCTCTCTCTCCTCTCTCTTCCTCTCTTCCCCCACCGCTCCTCCCCCTCTCTCTCCTCTCTCTTCCTCTCTTCCCCCACCGCTCCTCCCCCTCTCTCTCCTCTCTCTTCCTCTCTTCCCCCACCGCTCCTCCCCCTCTCTCTCCTCTCTCTCCTCTCTCTCCTCTCTTCCCTCACCGCTCCTCCCCCTCTCTCTCCTCTCTCTCCTCTCTCTCCTCTCTCTTCCTCTCTTCCCCCACCGCTCCTCCCCCTCTCTCTCCATCTCGGTCTCTCTAGAGTAATTTGGGACCAAGTTGAACAAGATTCTCATATCAGGTAAATGAATATCTTTATCACCGAGGCAGGAGGCTGGAGCAGGGCTGCTGGGAGAGCTGAGGAGAATAATCACACAGAGCAAACAGGTATGAGGAAACCGAGAGTGAGAGGTAGTAATATCAACCACCTCTCACTCTCACACAGAGAGCCAGAGGTGTAGGCCTATCTAAATAGCCTGCTTACTTTGGGGATGCTTTAGGATCACTGGCCTCACTATGGTTTTGTGATGACCTTTAACCCTAAGTGTGACTGTATGGTGTAAAGGCATAAGCAGATGTTGTTGGACTGACCTAATATGGTAGACAGTCAATGAATAATCATGTTGTTGTAGAATTTCATTCACTTTTCACGCCGACTCTTTCAATCTATAGCAATGGCGGCTTTACAAACAAGGCAATGTATCTTCTTGGTTTGCATTTCGTGGTAATCTTTTATGAATACACTTTTGTCCCAGCTGTGAACACACCTGAGATACACAGAGAGGTTGTGGTTTAAGTGAACCGACTGTCTGTTTGACCATGACACATTGATGACTACATGTCTGTGTGGATTCCTAGAAAAACACAAGGAAGAGGAGTTCACCATCCTCTTTTATCACGTTTGTCCATAGCAATTAGAGACTGGAGGGTTTCTCTAGAATTAGACACAAACCAGAGAGCTAATTCCAATCATTTCTCATCATGCAGTGTGTAAAACAAAAGCACCCGGTTCACTTTATTAAAATACCCAATAATATTTGATTTAATAGCTATTAAATGTGTTCATTAGAGGGTTATAGTTAAGAAATATTGAAAGTATACCTAAAAGTGTCACTTTTATTGTGAAGGAACAGGATAATATAATCTAAAAAGGGTGTGATTATATCCAAGATTTGTCCTCCAGCATTATCTGCGAGAGCTCATAAAGAGCTGAAATGTAATATGATGCTTTCAGTCAGTTTAATTGAATTTTAATTGCCACTTTGGGCAGAAGGTTTAAATCGGATCAATAAAATATTAAAGATTTGGTGCTTTGGCATGGAACAGTCTCCCATCGCCTGGTGCAATGCATCCTGGGAATGGGTATAGACTCTAGAGTGTGTGTTTATGAGGTGGTGGGGGCCAGTATCTTTCTGTTTTCTCCCAGTGTTTCCAACATCTCTACGTGGATAAATAAGGAGAACAAGCAAGGCAAGCGCAGATTCCATTAATTACATTGGTGTGGAATAGAAGTGGAGACTGGTCGGTCACCTTCAGAGGAGAGCAGGACTTTAACGTGGCAGAGCTATAAATATTTTGAAATGTCACACCTCGGGAAGACGGCGTCAGGCCAGAGCCGCGCCGGTAAATCAGAGGTGAGGAAAGACCAGGAAAGAAAAGATGGCTCTTTGGTATTTTAGAAATAATTACTAATACAAAAAGGGTAATGAATGAAGCTATAAATTACATTAAAAGGACCATTAGGAGGGGATTAGTTTATAAAAGTTGGTGCTGGTCCTTCAGAATTACCCTCCCAGAATATTGCCTATCTACCTGCCTCCATAACTCATGGAAATAAAAAACATATATGCATAATACTACTAAACCTGCTGATTAATGTTATATTCATTTATTTTGCTGTATCGCTTTGAAGAGGAAATGATCCTCTATAGCGACAATGTGTATACCAGAAAAATGAATTACCTGACAGATAAATGCTCAATAAATAGAATAAATCAAATCAAATGTTATTGGTCTCATACACATATTTATGTTATTGTGGGTGTAGTGAAATGCTTGTAGTAGAATAGAAGACGTTAAGACAACATGCTACATGACCTAAACAGGCTGCATGTGACATTTGCAGTTGCTACATCCATTTTTTGACTTATAAATTAATGCTATGCACCCTTTGATTTTTGAAGAATACAACTTTTAAATGCCTCATGAGCTTAGTTCAGCTTATTCAGCTTTTAACTGAAACAGGGGAGGACACGTTGTTATTGTTTCAGCTGCTGATTGCCCCTTTAAAATATGATATCAAAACAGGACATCAAAAGACATCTGTTGAGACAAAAAAACAACATTGAGGACATTACACAAAATCAAACCAACAAACAAAACCTTCCTCACACTCATGTCTGAGAGGAGCAGGTGCAACCAAGTCACATGGCCTTATGGGAACAGATCTGAGCCAGTGTCCACCACCTATGCCCAGACAGCTGTAAATCTGTGGAGCCTTTGGTTTGACTGTGTTGCACGGATGAGAGGAATTTATACTCCTTCCCTTCGGAGAGCGAGCCCTGGCTGCCAGTGAGAAATTACATGGCCCATCCTATAAGGCCAATAAAAGTCTAAATTAAATATCAAATGGAACCACTGATGGATGGCATCCCACTACGAATCCCACCGGCAGCTCCCTACACCCTCCTCCACCCCTCCCTCCTCAGACAGGTGCTGCTCACATGACTGGAGCCCCGGACAACTTTGTTAGCAAGACCATTTCATGGTTCAAAGTACTATCAGCAAGTAGAGTAAAGTAGGTGCAGAATTAAAAAATCCTACATTTTGATGAGATGGTCTTATGCCACAAATGCAGGTATTAAAGGGGCAATCTGTAGTTGCTACATTCATTTTTGGACTTGTACATTAATGCTATGTCCCATTGAGTCTTGAAGAATATAACTTGGAAATGCCTCATGAGCTTAGTTCAACTGTCGTTCCCCATCAGAACCCAAAATATAAGCATGTTCAATTTCAATATTTGTAAACAAAGGAAATGTCAACAAACACGATATAGCCTCAAAGTATGGTTATACTATAATGTTGATACCATGGATGGTCAGTCCTTGCAACCATAGCTCTGTCTATGAATTTGAGAGTGGTTCAATTTCTCCAGCCTCATCCCTCCAGCTTTTAACCGAAACAGGGGCAGGGATGTTATTGTTTCAACCCCATGATTTCGGCTTAAAGGGGAACTCAATTGTAACTCCTGCTACTACAACTTCTTGTACAATCTGGTATAGATCTTCGAACATACGGCTTTCCAAACTCATTGTGCATGTAGTGTTTATAAATTGAAATTCAATGGCAAAGCTTTTGCTGTCACACCCCAACACAGCGGTGGTAGATAAGCGCTAACACCATCTTCTCCACAACGGCCGCGACGGCTATCGCTAGGCTAAAACGGTACATTATGAACCATCAATTGTCCCCCTGCTTTGTATTATCCCCAAGAAAATCCCATTGTGGGCCCGAGCCGCTGGCTGATGGACACACCGTTATTCACAAGGCGGCCCTCTAACTGTCAGACAGGAGGAGTGGATAGGCAGTAAAAAGACGGCCTTAAGATTAATCCTCTTCTTTTTCGCGCCTCTTCCGATTCCAAATGAAATAGAACACCCCTCCTTTCCCCCACCCTCGCCTTAATCAAAAACTTTGGATCATTCCTACCAACTCTGTGAAATGGGATATTCTGCTTCTTCTCCTCGCTCTGTGAAATGACATTGGAGGGGGGAAACGGAATTGCTCTTCTTGCCTTTGTTCTGTAACAAGTGAGAACAATTTAGGAAAGTCAGTGGTAGCTTATCATTACATGTATTATCTTGTCCTACATGGAGAGCTGCAGTATCTTGATGCAGCACAAGGCCCTAGAATGGGTGATGTGCCCCTAAAAACCACTATACCCCCCCCCCACATCACTTTGGCCTTTGAAAACAGGGATTATGGCAAAATGGACGAGTGAAAGTCAAACTAAACAAAGCTGGCAAAGCGGGAGAGAGCTTTGTCTCCAACAAAGCTAAAAAGCAATCTCTTGTAAAACTTTCCAAGTAGTTTCGCTTGGCTTAGATAACACCTTTTCTTCAACTCAAAGAGCAGGGAGATACAGACTGGATTGGAGGTGTGACGTGATTTGGTTCTCAGTGAGGTCACAGGTATAGCAGGTGATCTGTGATGGTTTGGAAGTGACCTGGGCCCGGTTTTCCTATAGTAATGCAATTTAGGATTTCAAGTATTTTAACCATGCATCCATCGTTCCTACAATGGCCGGAGATGTAACATACGTTTCCCAAAACACCACTCAGAGAGAACATCCGCTACAGTAAGTGCGTATTTGATGCATGTGACTATACTGATAGGATCGAAAGAAAGGCAGTGCTGCTCTCGGACCAGCTTTCTCCATTTACATCTTACCTTAACATTATAATTATTCCACAGTACTGAAGATGGATCAGATCCTAGAGATATTCAAGTTTTAATGTCACATGCACTAGTATTTAATACTAAAATAACAAGGTAGAACAAAAACACACAATATATAAACATAAGAAATAAGAACATAATAAAGTAAGCATACAGGGTCAGTTCCAGTACCATATTTACAATGTGCAGGGGGGGGTACTGGATCGATAGAGGTAGATATGTATTGGGTAAGGTGACTAGGCATCAGGATATATGGTAAACATGTAGCAGCAGTGTATTTTTATTTATTTAACCAGGCAAGTCAGTTAAGAACAAATTCTTATTTACAATGACGGCCTGCCCCGGCCAAACCCAGATGACGCTGGCCCAATTGTCCACCTCCCTATGGGATTCCCGATCACAGCCAGATGGGATGCAGCCTGGATTCAAACCAGGGACTGCAGTGACACCTCTAGCACTGAGATGCAGTGCCTTAGACCCTTGCGCCACTCAGGAGCCCATATGAGGATTGTATGTGAGTGGGTGTGTAGAGTCAGTATAAATGTATGTGCATATTATGTGTGAATGAGGAAATGAGTGAGTGAGTGTTTGTATGTGTGTTGGAATATCCGTGTGCTTAGTGTGCAGTGCCCTGTGACCATGCATAGAGACATAAATATACAAAGGTCAACTCAGATAGTCCCTGTAGCCATTTTGTTATGGCATGGGTATAAAAAGCTGTTTAGGAGCCTGTTAGTGTCAGACTTGATGCACCGGTACCGCTTACCATGTGGAAACAGAGAGAGAACAGTCCATGGCTTGAGTGGTCGGAGTCTTTAACAGTTTTACAAACCTTCCTTTCACACCGCCTGATATAGAGTTCCTGGATGGCAGGGATCTCGGACCAGTGAAGTACTGGGCTGTCCTCACCGCCCTCTTTATCGCCATGTGATTGAGGGCAGTACTTTTGCCATACCAAGCAGTGATGCAGCCAGTCAAAATACTCTCAATGGTACAGCTGTAGAACTTTTTGAGGATTTTACGGCCCATGCCAAACCTTTTCAACCTCCTGAGGGGGAAGAGGCATTGTCGTGCCTTCTTCATGACTCTGCGTGTGAAGAAGCCCCCCCCCCCCCTCATCTTTCCTTTAGTCCACGATCAGCTCCTTAGTCTTACTGACGTTGAGGGAGAGGTTGTTGTTCCGGTCCCAGACTGCCAGGTCACTGACCTCCACCCTGTAGGCTGTCTCATCGTCGCCGGTGATCAGGCCTGCCACCTTCGTGTCGTCAGCATGGCGTTGGAGTCATGTGTGGCCATGCAGTCGTGGGTGTACGGAGAGTACAGGAGGGGAATAGGCACACAACCCTGTGGTGCCCCCGTGTTGAGGGTCAGCGCGGCAGAGGTGATGATGCCTACCCACATCACCTTGGGTCAGCCCGTCAGGAAGTCCAGGATCCGGTTGCAGAGGGAGGTGTTCAGTCCAAGGGTCCTGAGCTTGGTGATGAGCTAGGAGGGGACAATGTTGAACATATCACATGGCTGCAAGTATTGAGGTGGCTTATTCTAATGTTTAGCCTACCCTATATTGCACTAAATTGTAGATTTATTGCGCACATGTTGTTACACATCATGAAATATATTGAGGCATACATTTCAGACAGTAGCCTACAATTAGCAAAAAAGAACTCACGTGAAGGAATATGAAATAGATTTGAATATGATTGAAATATATAGGCATATGTAGCCATACTGCATTTATCTTTTGAAGCATAATTTAATCCTTTACTTGTTTGTAACAATTGCAAAGACATTGGCAACTTTGTATTTGAAGTCACCTTCGTTCTGAAGTTATTGGCGGTCACAGAGAGACAGATAAACATCCTGATTCTATGTTTTGCGGAGATCTTGGGAACACGTGTAAAGTGACTTGGAAGGGCAAAAAAAATTATCTAACGACGCACATAGCTGTTTGCGTGGTCTGAGGCAGTTGGTAAAATGAAGAGCGAGTGTTTTTCAACTTTATTAGCAATGGTTTTGGAAAACAGCTCGGACATTTAATGATGCTGCGACAAAGTTTTTTACAATGAACTTAGCTTTTGGGAAACCGGGCCTTGAGTGTTAACACAGTGAGCCTGTTGAAGTAAGCCTACAGCTCTGCCCACAGCATCCCCAGTGCACTTAGCAGAGGGCTGTGGATGTGTTTTCGCTGAGGCGTTAATGAACGGAGGGCTTTGTGTGTTTAATGAGAGTGTGTGTCTATTGAGACCGTCACCTGAGAGGATAATGAGAGTTCACAATTCACAAGTTTCTCCGCCTGTGGTCGCGAAAGTCTGTGTGCATGTTCTTTTGTGAGGCGTATAGACACTTTAACACCACTCTAACAAGACCGTAAGGGATAACCATTCAGAAGTTGCATTCCCATTTTAATGATAGTGTAACTGGCACTGTCACTCCATCTCTACGGGCTGTATTCGACCCCCCAATCAGCTGGAACAGTGAAACAAGAGTCCAAATGTGTTCCTGCTATATCTCCAACATACAGTGTCGAGGTACATACAGCACTGGCCTCCAGCCAAGTCCATAGCACCTCATTTGAAAGCAACCAAAAAGACAAAGCCCTTTGTGTGAGAGAGTGAGTGTGTGGAGGTGTGGGTGGTTACGCAGATCACTAATTGTGCGGTCTGCTGAGGGGATGAGAACGGCATGGCAGCTTCTCTCCGAGACATGCCGACGAAGGAAAAAGATGGGAAGTCTCTCTCTCTTTTTTCTCTCTCTCTCTCTCTCTCTCTCTCTCTCTCTCTCTCTCTCTCTCTCTCGCTCTCTCTCTCGCTCTCTCTCGCTCTCTCTCTCGCTCTCTCTCTCTCGCTCTCTCTCTCTCCCGCTCTCTCTTTCTGTCCCTCTCCCTCCCTCTCTCTCTCTCTCTCTCTCTCTCTCTCTCTCTCTCTCTCTCTCTCTCTCTCTCTCCCTTCCCTAAATTGGCAGCTGGCAGGCAAATGAAGGCAGTGTGAAGAGAGCCCATAGAAGTGCAGGGTCCTGCTGTTCAGGCAACAAAGGAGCTCCATGCGAGACATCTGCTGTTCACTCATCAGAATACATTTAGTCACGTGCCTCCTTCCCTCCATCTCTTTCTCTCTTTCTCTCTCTCGCTCTCCTTCCACTAATACCACCAACCCAGCACCACGCATTCTGTCAACTGGGAGCTATAGGGCTTTTTTCCATCTCATCTTTTTCTCTTTCCTTCAACGGCATTCTTAACATCCCCCCTTCATTCTCTCTAGTTTGCCACCATAATCCCTCCTTCTTTGCTTCCTTTATTTAAACAGTTTAGGTCTGGCAGATAACCCTAGAGTGCTCCCTATCTGGTCTGAAATGTGTGAACCCTGTGTGAATGATCACAAGAAGGCCCGAGGAAACGGCAGGCGGAATCTTAATGAGCGAGGCTCGACACTGGCAAAGTAAATTGAGCTTACCACCATGATAAATTAACCTAATGAATGCAATTGTTCTGTGGCACGCTAGCTTGGGTTGGAGCCAGATGGCCGATACTTAGCACTTGAATTTTGTTCCCCAGTTTAATACCGATAAGGGCAGCTAATGCATGTAGGAGGTGATTTCTTAAAATAAAATCAAGTTATTTGTTGTTTAATCTTCACAATGCAGAAAAACACATTGAAATGTTTTTAAATTACCCAGGGATGGAAAATATACTCTCTTGCATACCTGTGTAAACAGTGTTCTATACAGTGCCTTGCGAAAGTATTCGGCCCCCTTGAACTTTGCGACCTTTTGCCACATTTCAGGCTTCAAACATAAAGATATAAAACTGTATTTTTTTGTGAAGAATCAACAACAAGTGGGACACAATCATGAAGTGGAACGACATTTATTGGATATTTCAAACTTTTTTAACAAATCAAAAACTGAAAAATTGGGCGTGCAAAATTATTCAGCCCCTTTACTTTCAGTGCAGCAAACTCTCTCCAGAAGTTCAGTGAGGATCTCTGAATGATCCAATGTTGACCTAAATGACTAATGATGATAAATACAATCCACCTGTGTGTAATCAAGTCTCCGTATAAATGCACCTGCACTGTGATAGTCTCAGAGGTCCGTTAAAAGCGCAGAGAGCATCATGAAGAACAAGGAACACACCAGGCAGGTCTGAGATACTGTTGTGAAGAAGTTTAAAGCCGGATTTGGATACAAAAAGATTTCCCAAGCTTTAAACATCCCAAGGAGCACTGTGCAAGCGATAATATTGAAATGGAAGGAGTATCAGACCACTGCAAATCTACCAAGACCTGGCCGTCCCTCTAAACTTTCAGCTCATACAAGGAGAAGACTGATCAGAGATGCAGCCAAGAGGCCCATGATCACTCTGGATGAACTGCAGAGATCTACAGCTGAGGTGGGAGACTCTGTCCATAGGACAACAATCAGTCGTATATTGCACAAATCTGGCCTTTATGGAAGAGTGGCAAGAAGAAAGCCATTTCTTAAAGATATCCATAAAAAGTGTCGTTTAAAGTTTGCCACAAGCCACCTGGGAGACACACCAAACATGTGGAAGAAGGTGCTCTGGTCAGATGAAACCAAAATTGAACTTTTTGGCAACAATGCAAAACATTATGTTTGGCGTAAAAGCAACACAGCTCATCACCCTGAACACTTCATCCCCACTGTCAAACATGGTGGTGGCAGCATCATGGTTTGGGCCTGCTTTTCTTCAGCAGGGACAGGGAAGATGGTTAAAATTGATGGGAAGATGGATGGAGCCAAATACAGGACCATTCTGGAAGAAAACCTGACGGAGTCTGCAAAAGACCTGAGACTGGGACGGAGATTTGTCTTCCAACAAGACAATGATCCAAAACATAAAGCAAAATCTACAATGGAATGGTTCAAAAATAAACATATCCAGGTGTTAGAATGGCCAAGTCAAAGTCCAGACCTGAATCCAATCGAGAATCTGTGGAAAGAACTGAAAACTGCTGTTCACAAATGCTCTCCATCCAACCTCATTGAGCTCGAGCTGTTTTGCAAGGAGGAATGGGAAAAAATGTCAGTCTCTCGATGTGCAAAACTGATAGAGACATACCCCAAGCGACTTACAGCTGTAATCGCAGCAAAAGGTGGCGCTACAAAGTATTAACTTAAGGGGGCTGAATAAGTTTGCACGCCCAATTTTTCAGTTTACGATTTGTTAAAAAAGTTTGAAATATCCAATAAATGTCGTTCCACTTCATGATTGTGTCCCACTTGTTGTTGATTCTTCACAAAAAAATACAGTTTTATATCTTTATGTTTAAAGCCTGAAATGTGGCAAAAGGTCACAAAGTTCAAGGGGGCCGAATACTTTCGCAAGGCACTGTATATGTTTGTCCTGAGTTATGCATATCCTCCCATCTCAAAACCTAAAAAACAGGCCTCAATAGATACCCCCAAGTATCCAAGATGAGCTTCACTGGTGAGTAAAATAAGCAACTACTGAGAAACATTATGATAGAGGTGTTTCCTATTTCGAACTCAACGATATCCAGTGTTGACACAAACGCCAAATCCCTGTAAAGTGTGTCATTTGGTTAGCCCGCTCTTCACGCTCCTCTCCATCATCTCCCTTCCCAGTGGTGCTGTCTGTCTGGCGTCAGTGCTAAACAGCCAGGGACATGGTGGGAACCCCCCGTGTTGGATGTAAACGAGATCACTTCCTCTTTTGGGGGGGGGGGGGGGGTGTCACATCTCCAGATGTTCTCTAGTTTCCACAAAGCAGCGAGCTAGCGCGGTGACACTCTTTCTGTCGTGACCCTTCTCCCCGGTCTCCCCATACAACCGCTGGAGCCGTTTACACCGTAATATCACCATCATGATTTGTCTCGCCTGGAGCTTTGAAACGTGTGTCACCCTCCCTCCATCTCTGTCATTCACCCTCTACAGTATCTCCTCTCTCAACCTCACTGTCTGTCGCTCTCCTTCTCTCTCTACCTCAACTGTCAACCTCTTGCTACCTGTCTCTCTAGGCCTTCCCCCTCCCTCTAGCTCTACCTCCTTTCTCAGCATCTCTGTCTCTCTATCACCCCTCTCTTTCTACCTCTCGCTACTAGTGCTCCGGTGTGTTATATAGGTAAGCGATAAACGGCAGCATTCTGTACGTTACCTTGGAAATAATGGCCAACTCAGACTCCGCCTCGTCCCTTTGCGGAGTTAATTTTTACAAGGTAAAGTACCAAACGGAGGCGTTTATCCCACTTATACCACAGTTGGCAAAGAAAACAATATGGAGGCACACATTTACCGGTATAAATACTTTTTCATTGATATTTTCATTTTTATAAACAAATTCATACTTTCTCATCTTTATGATGCTAGAGACATGCCTCAGTTGTTCGTTCTTTATGTTCTGTTGCCATGCTCAGAGCATGGCAACGTTCTTATCCCTTGCTTGCTGCTAGCTAGCCAACTAGCTACGACTACACAGTCGTGTTCTCTGCAGCCAGAATAAAAGCTAAGTTTATTCCGTTGCGTTTGTTTAAGCTGTTTATCCCGCTTATACCACAGTTATATATACATTATATATATTAAGTATATTTTTTGAATTTACATTCATATTTCCCTTCTGTAGTCTTAACATTCTGTATACTCCCCTTGTCCTAAGGGTCAATAATGACCCACCTTCAGTAAACCCCTAAAATAAAACATCTTAATTGAATTTTAAAACCCAAATTATTTAATTAGTGGACATCACTCGTTTTTATTACAACACACCTGTCATAATTGTTTTCTTTACTAAAGTAGAGGTTTATTATTATTATTATTACTAAAGGTACTGCATAGGTGTAATCAGAATTTCTTCAGCAAGAGATAGCACTTATATAGCCTAAGAAAGTAGCAGAAATGTGCAGAAAGCTGTTTTGAATGCATTTTATTGAAGGGAAACAATAACAGTCTTGATCTTTTTTGGCAACATAGTGATATATTCTTATATACTGCACAATGAGGAATTCAACTACAAAATACTAGTCTTCTCCCCAAAAAATGTACCATTGGCCCCACCCACAAGGTGTATAAACAACAACAATAAATAAGAAGAAAATAGGATAATAGATACAAAACAAAAATGTGAAGAACATAAATCAATCAACTCTAATTAGCACATGTAGGACAGTATGCAAGTGTCTGTGCATGGACTTTGCAGATGTATTTCTCACATGTGCAGCACATAGTATTTGTTTTACAGTCCTTCTTTGGGGGGCAGATTTGGCATCTCCTCCTTTTGCTTGCCCCAGCTGCAGCCTCAGGTGAATCAGGACAAGATTAAACCCCCTGAACAGCTTTCACAAGTGCTGCAGAGGCTGCTGTGCGGGGCAGGCGCTCCCTTCTCTGAATGTGTACTTCAGGCCCAGGGTTGTAGAGGTTTGGCAGACTCTCCACCCACTACTCCCAGACCTCTCTTATGGCCGCCAGTTTGTCTCTTGCAGGTCTTGACTCACGGTTATCAAATCGTAGCATTCTTGAGAAAGTGTGAAAGACTTTCAGTGGCATCGTGGCACAGTAAATCACCCTTCCACTCTCTGCATCCCAGAGACTACATGTAGCCTCGACTCGGGACCTGTACACACCCGCTAAGATTAGCAGCCCTATGTAGGGAGGTCAATCTCATCCATCCTTTTCCAGTAAATTTTTTCCTTTTCCAGTCCATATTTATGGAAACGTTCCAAATTTGTCATCTCCAGGATGATTTTTTAGATGGCTGGTGTGATGAACATGTAGAATGTTGAGGCGATGTCCTGGGCATGGGCAACTGCATGTCTTATGGGCACTGGGGTCATCTTTATGACATTTTGTGCTGCCATCCTGCCCTGGTTGTCATATGGTGACAAGGACCATGTTATTTTGCTGTTCTTTGACAAAAATGTCTTTCAGCTTGGGGGATTTCTTCTCCATCTGAAAATGATGCATCGTGCTCTGGATTGTATTCTTCCCCATCTTCTTCTTCAGATACCTTCTCCTCTTCTAAACCATTGTTCTCTTGTTCCTCCTGGACATCTGAAAAAATCTGATCTACAACCTGTTGGGCACTGAAACGTGCACTCATGGCTTCAGCAAAGAGAGAACTGGGGGGACTGTCATCTGCAGCACCTTTATAGCCTCTGACTGCATTCCCCATTAGTAAACATTGCTTTCAAGAAATGTTTATTTTGTCAGAAATGTTGTTTATTTTGTCTGTGAACTTGAGTCATGTGTGGGGTCGTGGAGGGGTCGTGGGGGCTCGTGGAGGGGTCGTGGAGGGGTCATGTGTGGGGTTGTGGAGGGGAGATGCTGCACATGCACAAGAAAGTTTTAGTTTTGTCTGAGTTCAATCAGTAGCACACATAATCTAAAGTTCTCATTGTGTGTGTGAGTGTGTGTTTGTGGTTTTTGTGGTGTGTAAATGATTTTATAACTGCCGGGTCAAAAATGACTCTAAGACAATCTTTGTACCCTGGTGGTGTACAGCTTTCATGGAAATATGAACAAAGGCCATGTTTCACTTCTCTAATGTCGGGGTCACTCTAGGAAAAGACATCAAATTGAATGTTGAAAAAAATATCATTACTCTGCTGTTAAACATAGTGGCGGGTCATTTTTGACCCTTAAGACAACACAAGGAATAAGCAAATTCATACTTTTTCATCTTTTAACTGCTAGAGATGCAACCCAGTCGTTTTTCTTTATCTTTCTGTTTTTATCTCATGCTTGCTAGCTAGCCAACTAGCTACATACAGTCACAACCTCTGCAGCCAGAATAACAGCAAAGTAGCTGTTTTCTATTGACAATTTGTATACTTCCATAACAATGAGCTGATAATGGCAGATTTAGCCTGGCATAGCTAGAAAAGTTAGCCTTCTCGCCAGGACACTTGTCAACATTGACTGCTAATTACAAGGAGATCACATTGCATATCAAACACAAGGCTAGAAGCTAGCTAAATAGTTTGTTGCTAGCAAACCTGCCAATATGGCAACCAAATAAAAAAATATCAGTTGCTGAAAACAGCTTGTCAAACTAGAAACATGGAAGGATTTGACAGCTTTAGCAGAGGAGGGGACAGGAGAAATTCATGTTCATCACTCACCAAGTTAGGTCATCAGATGCACCCCAAAAATACATCTCTGCAAAAACCAATCAATGCTGGCCAGCTATCTACGTTTTTTCCTCGTCTGACCTGCATTTACAATGTATCTAGCTTGTGTGGCTGTTGGTTTAGCTTTCTGTAACTTTGTAGCAAGTACAGTCTGCATGTGCAGGCGCATATTGTGTCATGATTGCAAGGTATCCCGATATCTTTACCAACTGTCCTGACATTTTTTCCAACTGTCTCGTTATCTGGTTTTAATGTCCATTCTAGAATGCCCTTCTTGCCAATCAGAAACGAGTATTCAACAATGCTGTGGTGTAATGTGTAATATAGTAGTATGTAGGTATGTGGTGGCTGTACTGTGGGATTTCTCTGTCACATGGGGTGATGCATGTTCAACCAGCAACTCTTCTCATTACCAAACCCCGAGAGGGAGGTGTGACTTACAGTAAGTGTGACCAAGTGCTGACTGGGCGCTCTGCTTCCCCCACAGCTGTATTCGGATACCATTGACCTCTCAGTCTGACTGTATGATGCACAATCGATCATATGTGACATTTGTGACATTGCATGCGGCATAGATATGCATCTCCAAGTTGTCAATTTATCAGTCAAACTATGTCACAGCCAGTACATACATATCACATTGCATGTTAAGCAGCCCTACAATTGTTACATATAGGCCACGGCATGCATGTGGGTCACCTTAGATTTGTGCACTTGCACACAGTATGGGAAACTGTTGTGAATGTGAAGAGCTATCTGTGACTGGATTCACATTTACCTGGTTGGGTGATATGATCTCACATAAACACGCACGCACGCAAGCACGCACACACACACACACACACACACACACACACACACACACACACACACACACACACACACACACACACACACACACACACACACACACACACACACACACACACACACACACACACACACACACACACACACACACACACACACACACACACACACACACACACACACACACACACACAGAGTACAGCCTTGTTTTGAAGTCCATTACTGTAAACCCAGTGCAGTGTTACCCAGTGTGTCTGACAGGATGAGGAACGGTACAGAAATCTCCCCCTGCAGGTATCTATTCAGAATCTTATTGCGAGAAAGCTTCTCTCATGAATGCCCTTGTTACGGCTCCAGGGGGAACCACTAATTAGAGCCACAAGAATGGCTGGAGAATGAGTCGATTACACCTGTGGACTTCTGGCCTTAAAATACCTGGCATTTCTGCCAAATCCCTGACAATGTCACCAACCTAGCTTGACTCACTTACTAACTCACTCACAATCTACGCAGTGGACCTCTTCAAAGAAAGGAAAATAAAGAAATGAAGGACAGAGAGTGTCAGCCATTTGAATGGCTTTATGAAAATTATCATCCAATTAGCAACTATGATCAAATCAGGCATGAACCCACTCTGGAAGCCTGGGTAATTTTCTCTCTCTCTCTCTGGCTGCCGTGGTGTGGTGGTGTAATTTCACTGAGCTCAAATGAACTCATGAGAGGAAATTCTGTTTTCTCATCACTGCTAATTATACTAATACATTGGAAATGCCTCGTACAAAATGCATGAGCTCTCCAAGGCGCCTCATTAACGTGATGTAATTTTTGGCAGTATATATATCAAACCTATTATCACCACGATTACTCCACTCTCAAACCCCCTCAATGGAAAAAGTCACTATCCTGTGGAAAATAAATGTAAAAATCATATCACTGTTTGACCTTTCTTCCATCACTACGTTCTTTTTTTGTTAATTTACTTTCTTATTGGCTAGTCCTGCTACGACTAAAGAAAGCAACAACCAACGAACATAAATGTCTCTTTACCACATAACCTAAAACCATCACTTCCTGTGTCGTGCAAAGTAAAGAACAAAGGTCAGGAAGAGAAAGGAAAAAGCCAAACTGACAAAATAAAAACCCAAAGTAAAATCTTGAGAGTAGACCGCAGAATAACGAGATAGAGTTGCGACTACAACCTGTGAAACAAAACCAAGACAAATCTGATAGTATTTATGTCCGTTTCACTGCTGGATAGGGTCTTTCGTTGAAACATGAGTTAGTTCCAGCATTTAACTCTACAGCACTCATGTATGCTCTGTGGCATAGGACACTCCTTCATACCCTCTTAGAGGAGACACTCATCTCATTAGCAAGGATTTCATGAAATGCAAGGATACAGTTCTTAATTTCAGAGATATACTGGTCCGTGACTCCATAAATTGTTCCAGGGACAGGGAAGGATAAGGAGCAGAGTTGAGGAGCTAGAGAGAGGTAGAGAACCAGAAGGAATATATAGGGATGGAGGAATGAGTCAAATGCCCTCAGTTCTAGCACACAAAGTGTGTACAGTATGTTTCAGAACATTGAGTCCAGTGTGAATATTGCCAAAGTCTGTCAATCTTAAGCTCTTATTTTTGTTGTCTCAAAACCACCTTCATACATCCAATCAATTGTGTGGGTTACCTTCAGACGAGTCCCGTTACACTTGGGGGTGTCGTAGAGCAAAACGTGTTCGTGAGAGTCTCCCTTTTCCCCAATGGGGTCATATTAGTTTGTAGCCCAAACAGTTCGAACGCTACAGACAAAAGTTGGCACCTCACACGTTGCCAACTCCAGACGAGTCATGGAGAACACCATCATATTCTTCCCTTTCTATAGAGGGGTCATATTAGTTTGTAGCCCAAACAGTTAGAACGCTACAGACAAAAGTTGGCACCTCACACGTTGCCAACTCCAGACGAGTCATGGAGAACACCATCATATTCTTCCCTTTCTATAGAGGGGTCATAATAGTTTGTAGCCCAAACAGTTCGAACGCTACAGACAAAAGTTGGCACCTCACACGTTGCCAACTCCAGACGAGTCATGGAGAACACCATCATATTCTTCCCTTTCTATAGAGGGGTCATATTAGTTTGTAGGCCAAACCGTTCAGATGCTACAGACGTTTTCGTGAGAAGGCCGATTTTCAGGATGTCTCCTGGTCTGACAAACAGTGCTGTAGCTCTGCCACCTTCCACCGCAGAAAAAACAGACATCTCTAGCTTAAACTGACGGATTTGGATGGGGATTATTTTATTATGTTCATTAGGTTGATTAGGTCATCAGGTCATCAGGTGCGCAGGTGCGTCAATAGACTCTTATGGATCTTTAAACCGTTCATACCAAGCAATGCACAGACAGCTTTATTTCTATAGAACATTGGTCTTAATGATCAATATAGTTATATAGCTTTGCGGTCGTTACAATATGGTATGACTGCATGCTAGTTTGTCACCTAAAAACAATAACAGCAGAAACAAAGCCCTAAGTACAGCGAACAGTAAACTAGGAGGAGGGCTGCATGTGACTGTGTGTGGGGGGGGGGGGGGGGGGGGGGGGGCTCCGAATACCACGACTCCACAATAATACCCTTCTCAATCTGGAGATATCTGTGCTGACATCACTGTGCCCGTGCATCTTAAATATCGCCTTGACTACTATTATAAACTTCAATAACTGCGCTAACCCTGAGCAAGCAGTCTGATTTGGTGAATACTTATTAATGTATACAGGGGAGAGAGTATAGGGAGAAAGCAAGATAGATTTAAGTCCAGCCTTGGAGAATGTTCATATTCATTACTGATGGTGACTGCTGCGATAGTGAAGGGGAGGAGAGGTGAACCCACCAGAAGAGAAAAACAGCCCGTCATCGGAAGCACGACGCAGAACATTAAAACTATCATTTACATAAAAGGACTTACATACTGCTGCAGTAATTTAATTTGTTTGACCAGTACAGTCCAACTGTGAGGAATAGATTGGCGGAGGCACACGAGGGAGCCCTGCCTACTCTTCCACATGGCTTATTCTTTGACGGAATATTACGAGGAAAAAATGAACAATAAACACTCTATTAAAAAAAAAAGATTTCATTTATGAGCCATTTCTGTTATCGCCTACAGTCACCCTCTCACACTCCATGACAAACACACTCTCTCACACTCACCGCCACACACACACTCTCACAGGCACACGTGTGCACGCACACGGACAAGTCTTCAGTATAGGGTGTACTTTATACGGTATTACTATATTTTGTGAATCATAATTATAAATCAATCATGAAGATGCTTCGTCTTATATGAGTCATATTTGCCTAAATCGATTAAGATCCAGGAGTTGAATTGGATATGAGTTTTATCTGTCGTAAGACGATTGCTATAACTGGTTGATCTGATCAAATTGTTTCCTGGTGATTTTTCCACACAGCAGTTCCTCAGATCCTCTTTATTTATTCAGGACATTTGTTTAACCAGGTCCATGTCTGTTCCAGCAATCAACATCCTGTCAGACACTTGCTTTTGACAACAGGGAGGGCTCTCTCTTACTTTCTCCTTATATCCCCCTCTACCCTCCCTCCCTCCCTCCCTCCTTCCCTCTCTCTCTCTCTCTCTCTCTCTCTCGCGCTCTCTCGCGCTCTCTCGCTCTCTCTCTTTCGCTCTCTTTCGCTCTCTCTCTCTCTCTTCATCCTCTTCCCATCACTCCTTCTCTGCATTCCAGGCAAATGTGGGAGGCGAAACATATATCTAATAAATCCCAAGATGGTGGGTGAAAATAAAATACATCCCTACAAAATAAGGAAACAAATGTGAGGATAAATGTTTGCACCTCTCCTTGGTTGGATCTTTGAATTTGCAGGAGAATTAGAGCAGGTCTTATTCAGCATGCATGCAGGGCTGATAGCTGGTCTGACAGGTGAGCCGTCACCCTCCTGTCTCCCAGGCAGCGCTAGTCTTTAGCTTCCCTTCACTTCCCTGCTCTGCTCTCCCTCACAAGACCCCGACCATCACACTGACAGAACAAATAGCCAACACCACCAGAGAAAATAACTGGATGTCCTATTCCCCCCCCGCTACTGACGCCATTAGGAAATTGCTCAATCTTTTTTATTTTTCTTTCTTGGCGTTTGACATATTATTATATATTGTTTCTGTGTAAAAAAAAAAGAAGCATTTTCTATCATAGCCATTAGAAATATGAAAGTTATAATTTCTTTAAGGGGGAGAGAGCGTAAATGCACCAGGACATTTGGGAGAGAGGAACGAGGGGAGAAAGCGATTGGAAGGATGTAATTATTTGAAATAGTCTGCTAATGTGTATTATCAAGTCATTAAATGTAAATGAGATGGAGCTAAAGGACCTGAAGTTGACACTTTGTGACTTGCCTGTTAAAAAAAATCTAGCAAATCTGAAGGGAAAAAAATAAAGGATTTTTCAGCCGGCCATGGCCTGAGACATATGGTAAAACACCTGCATTTCCAAACATGTACAGTACAACGTTGTCACTTTGCCAAATATCATGCTAGTTGATTACGATGCTCATCTACAAAGTGATACAGAATTCTCATACAATTATTCACACCACAGAGATATCGGAACTGATCAAACCTAGTGGCCCCATTTAATCTATTTGCTTTGAAACTGAGGGAGGGATAGAGGGAGAGAGCAACATACCACAGGAACATTTTAAGGCAAAGGCCCGATGTTGCGTGAAGTCCCAATGAACAGAAACCTGTGTGTGTGTGTGTGTGTGTGTGTGTGTGTGTGTGTGTGTGTGTGTGTGTGTGTGTGTGTGTGTGTGTGTGTGTGTGTGTGTGTGTGTGTGTGTGTGTGTGTGTGTGTGTGTGTATGTGTGTGTGTGTGTATGTGCGTGTGTGTGTGTGTGTGTGTGTGTGTGTAGTCTTGCATTTGATCCTGCACTAGAAGTGTTGAGCGAACATCCTTCCAATCCAGCTGCTTAATAAGGCTGTCTGGCCTGAGTGGAGAGCGCCTCATGGCCTCCAGCCCTGTTATCAGAAACATCAAGTTGAATATTAATGGTCTGGCTCTAGACGAATTCCATTAAGCTTGGCTGCCCATTCCTCTCTGTCCTTCCTTCCCCACCACTGTACAAGAATTAATGAATCATGGGTAACTCAGGGAACAAACAAAAAAGATGATGAGAGATTTGGTTGGTGGTTATTTTTCAAAGGAGAAAGATAAATATGTGGAGAAATGTAGTGTCTCGGATAAAGGGGAATGAGAGTTATGTTTACTTGTAAAGACAGTATAAATAAACACTTTTTCTCTACTTTTTAAATGTACTTATCTCTCTTTTTCTTTATCTTTTCTTATTATATTATTATGCCTCTATAACGGACCTTTGAGGCTATCAAGAAGGTACAAAACAGGGTAAAATGATAAAAAGATACAGTTAAAAAAACATCTTCTCTCTGGGGTGGCAAAGAGATTTATGTCTGGAGAGTAAAGGAGACGGAGGAAAGCACTTATTACTCCCCTAAGTGCAGTGCTGATGCAGCCCAGGCAAAGTGAGCTGTTAACGGATATAATTTGCGGCGAATAGCCAGAGGAGGGCTTTTGATATGCAGAAGAGCTGACCCCCGGACCGCTCTTTTAATTGGGTTTTTCATTTTCCAGGCCATCTGACAATATCAAACATGATCCCTGAGCTTTGCCAAGCTGATTGGAACCACTGTCACAAGAGAGCCGCCTCGTACCGCAGCAACCGCCGCCGCTTGCTGCTTTTTAGAGAGGACAGCTCTGAGGTAGAAGAACGCAAGGAAGAGAAAAGAGAAAGAGAAGGGAAATTAAAAAGGGAGGCGAGAGGAGATTCAAGGGGTTGTGATGGAAATTTGTCGTAATAATCTTTTCGGCTTGCTGGGGCATTGTGCCTGACTGTATGTGGGAGAGATTACAGACAGAGCCCAGAGTGGTGATAGGAGTACCACCCTCAAAGTGAGAAGGGGAGAGAAGCACAGGCTCCTGAAATCTAGGCTGTCACTGGTGAATAACAGCATGCCACACAAAACAAGGCCGGGCCCAGCCATTCAGAGAGGTGCATTCAGACACCTAATGAATGCAGGACAGGGTGATGCATCAGAATGAGAAAGGGGACTGAGTAAAGGACATACGCTAGCAAAATTAGCATCATTGAACTGGATTAGCATTACAATGCGGTTTGATGTATTTTCAACCAATTATTTAGTAAACTCACAGTTATTATTCATGTAGAAATCAGATATGACTATTTGAGAGTGAAATGACTCTTATTTTAGATGACATCATGACACTGACAGACACATAATCACACCATTGACTCAGCATGTTTACAATCATGAACATAGTTGTCCAAATAATATGATTTTCCTCAATCTGGAGAAACTCTTCATATTCCCATATCTGGAGATCAGATGGAACCAGCACTGCACGGATTGCATGGGTTTGACATGAGGTAAGGGAAGGGAAAGGGGACACCTAGTCAGTTGCGCATTCAACCAAAATGTGTCTTTCACATTTAACCCAACCCCTCTGAGGGCGTGGCTGTCAAATCTTAACTAGCCCTCAACACTCAAGCTACCACTATCACCTGCATGAGTCCATCTGGTTCTGTCTCTTGCTAGCTATCGTCAAACAGAACGAGAGAGGCAGCTCAGCGAGCGTTACGGTTTTTGGACAAGGGTTCCTTACTGGCGCATGTTTGTTCAATCTGTAAGACCACACAAAGAGTTTCAGCCCTCTAATCTCTTAACCAAACAAGACACCAATTATCCAGGAAGATAACAAGGGAAGCCTTCCATCCACACTGACAGACAGAGCTAGCTGGCTGAAGAGTGGCTCTTGTCTGTGAGGGTTAGAGGGAAGCCTTCCATCCACACTGACAGACAGAGCTAGCTGGCTGAAGAGTGGCTCTTGTCTGTGAGGGTTAGAGGGAAGCCTTCCATCCACACTGACAGACAGAGCTAGCTGGCTGAAGAGTGGCTCTTGTCTGTGAGGGTTAGAGGGAAGCCTTCCATCAACACTGACAGACAGAGCTAGCTGGCTGAAGAGTGGCTCTTGTCTGTGAGGGTTAGAGGGAAGCCTTCCATCCACACTGACAGACAGAGCTAGCTGGCTGAAGAGTGGCTCTTGTCTGTGAGGGTTAGAGGGAAGCCTTCCATCCACACTAACAGACAGAGCTAGCTGGCTGAAGAGTGGCTCTTGTCTGTGAGGGTTAGAGGGAAGCCTTCCATCCACACTGACAGACAGAGCTAGCTGGCTGAAGAGTGTCTCTTGTCTGTGAGGGTTAGAGGGAAGCCTTCAATCCACACTGACAGACAGAGCTAGCTGGCTGAAGAGTGTCTCTTGTCTGTGAGGGTTAGAGGGAAGCCTTCCATCCACACTGACAGACAGCGCTAGCTGGCTGAAGAGTGGCTCTTGTCTGTGAGGGTTAGAGGGAAGCCTTCCATCCACACTGACAGACAGAGCTAGCTGGCTGAAGAGTGGGTCTTGTCTGTGAGGGTTAGAGGGAAGCCTTCCATCCACACTGACAGACAGAGCTAGCTGGCTGAAGAGTGTCTCTTGTCTGTGAGGGTTAGAGGGAAGCCTTCCATCCACACTGACAGACAGAGCTAGCTGGCTGAAGAGTGTCTCTTGTCTGTGAGGGTTAGAGGGAAGGAAAAGAGGTTCGCCTGCCAGTTCCAGTATGCAGACACAACAGTGACACTTACTCTGCTGGTTACAAATGAATGGGGTTATCTTGAAGCTTACTAAAAGGTCCTTAAATGTGTCGAAAGGAGACAGAAAGTGTCAAGAAATGAGTTTGGAATTAATTTATGATAGTCTCTTATAGGCATTTTTGGTAAATGTTTTGAGAATGTTATGGAAGCATCCTTAGTTAGATATTGCTGTGTTTATGGCAGCCTGCAATAAACAAAAAGGAACATGGCATGTTTTTGGATTGAAGTAAGGTAAAAATGTGTGAGTGAAATAAGTGATCAGAGTCATCATGAGAATTAAGTCAGTGTGCTGACATGTATTAGACAAAACTCCTCATTCTTCAGAAGCACTGGATTACCTTACAGGTGATATGAAGAGTAATGCACCCTTTCTGGCACCAAATATATTATTCAACCTCCATCCATTAAAGGTGAGAACTTCTCTCCTGCTTCTTAACGTTCATGTTCTCATTGAAGCTAAATTGCGTAGTTCTGTTCTGAGACCATCACAAAAGCTATGCATAATAAAAACCTTCAGGTACTGCGAAGTACATGCATATATTTTCATTTTTCACACACACACACACACACACACACACACACACACACACACACACACACACACACACACACACACACACACACACACACACACACACACACACACACACACACACACACACACACGCACACACACACGCACACGCACACGCACACGCACACGCACACGCACACGCACACGCACACACAAACAGACACCCGCACACACACACACTGGTGTACACATTCTCTCTCGCACATACACGTGAGGAAACACACGTGTGCACACACACACACATGCGCACTGCGCACATACACACTCACTCACTCAGATATCTCATTAGAGCGATCGTTAATTGCAACAGACAAATGCTAATGGTTTAACCAACAAAGCAGCTGTGTGTATGAGAAATTTGAATCCACAAAGTAATTATTACATCCAATATTAATTAAATTATACAATTTGGTGTGATACAGTAATTTGGGATTTTTTTTCTAATCACACACACTCTCAAAATAAATGAGGAGTTACAGAGGCACAGGGGAGCTGGAGTTTTCTCCAAAGTGTGTGTGTGGAGGGAGGGGGGGGGTGTAATGTAGTGTAGCATAGCATAGGAGTACTGGGATTTTCACATTTAAATTAAAAAACCATTCAACAGCAAGGAGGGAAGAAAGGAGAGGACAACCAGGGAATTTACTAGACTAGTGCCAGGAAAATATAGCCTTGTTTTTCCTCCGTGGGTTATGCCATTGCAATGCACCGGGCCAATGAGGAAATATATGGCTATGGCTCTATCGCTGTCAGTGTGTAGCTCTTCACAGACCAGCATCTATAAATGAATATTAATTGTCTCTCTCGGGCCTGTATTTTGCCACATTCCCTCTCATGAGCGAAATGTAATTGCAGTGTTTTCTGCATAAGAAGCAGCCAGAGAGTTGAGAGTGGCTGTTGCTGCACTATTACAGAACACCAACAAGGGAGCTTTGTTTTAATCTTTTGATTCCAGACTCTTTAAAAAAAAAATTGCATAGTTCCGCTGTGGAATACAACAAGCAATTTTGATTGGCTGAACGTTCGCATCTTTTCTTTTTTCTTCTTCTTTATTATATAAAATGTTATTGTTGTCTTTTAACTCTAATTGTTCTGGAAGGTTGTCAGATGAATTGTTCTGTTTCAGTACTACTGAATTCTGATAGTACAGAACAGTGCATAGTGGGCAGTCCTAATTCAAACAAACACACCTAGCCAACTGCTACTCAGAGGCTGTGTCTACTCATTGGCTGAATGTATGTTAATAGTCTTTTACTCTCACCCTCCTCGTCTCTTTCTTTATTCACACTTTTTAATAAAGCAGTACATCTCGCCTCCGGAAAAAAGAATAGCTGGACGTCCGTGGTGGATGGACAGCTGTGTCTGTGGTCGAGGTGAAAATGAACCCCAGGACACGTCAAGGAGTGAGATATCCGACCTAAAATTAGACAAGAAAACCTGCGTGTGTGTATGTGTCTGCGTGTGTGTGTGTGTGTGCGTGTGTGTGTGCGTGCGTGCGTGAGCGTGTCTGTGTGGAAAAGGAGAGAGAAAGGTGAGGAAAGAGAGAAAAAGAAAGGCGTCAGAGAAAAAACAAAGTGTCCACTCCTGGCCAGCCAGATACGGTAAATCAGGTCCCTGAATGACTCAGGCGTTCACCTCAGGAAGTAGCTTCCTGGAGTCAAAAGTGCACTGGTATTTATATAATAACAGTGTTTCATTCCAGCAACAGCATCCCCATGCCACAGTAACGGGGGCTCTGCCAGCGCTGCCTTCCTTTAATGTTCTAACACTGCAATTAAGAGCAGCGTATGGGAATGAGCGGACATAAATTAACAATGACCCCCCCCCAAACACACACACACACACCACTTAACCTTCTGTGTTCTCCTCCTAGCTGGAAGAGTATCAGAGAAAAAAGTTGACCATTGTTTTTAATATGGCTTTTAGGTCCTTGGGAAAAGTGCACAGTAGTCAAGTCTTCGCCCTTTTACTTATGGGAACGTTGGATAAACACTGTAAATGAGATAATACAAAATAACAGCTTCTCGAATGTCAATCAAAAAGTATATTCTTTCTAAGAGCACTCGTATGACTCACTTCCTGATGCCTCTAGGTCACCGTATTCTACATGTCCTCATTTACCTCCTCGGCTTTATCATTATCTGCATGTATCTGATTTATGGAGGGGAGTTTTGCACTGGTGAAACACTCTTCACATAATGAAGTAGAACTGTTACTGTGATTAAAGGAAATACACAACACTCTGGGAATGTACCTTGCTTTTCTTCGCTGAGGAGGCTTGTTCTCCTGTGGGCCAGGAAATGTTGACGGGATCAAGATAGTTCACACGTTACAGGTGGTTAAGATATATTTGCAGTTCAGCTGATCTTTCTCAGGGGAAACATCCCATAGTGTATTTGTAGTAACAATGGGCCTGGCATCAGGCCCATGTATTATTGCCACTGAGAATCAAGTGAGTGGGTGGAGGGAGGGGCTGTCTTAAAAACAGCAGAAGAATAGCATAGTATGTTACAAAGAAGCTGACAACATACTGTATTTTGTACTATTAAATATTCTGTAGCCTACTAAAATAAATCTAGACCTATATTTGATTTTTCACAACCATTTTCAGTTGCCCCTACACATCATATCACATAATATTGCGACATTATTCAACTATCTAACGAGAAATAATGATTCAACTATCTAACTAGATGTTAATTTAAGCCCAAATTCAATGGCTGCTCAAACCTTATGGGAGGAAGAAAAGAACAGTCCCTGCCGTTTAGGATACTGATTAAAAATGTGTACGAGTGTTTAATGTCCCTGTAGTGTTGTCACTATGGGGGGCTCCTGGGATGAGGATGGCGGTTGTTCCGGGTCACTGGTGAAGACGGGGAGAGCTGAGTCGATTAGCCAACTCTTCCAGTCTCTGTGTCTTTAACTAGACCCGGCTGTGCCACACGGAGACTGTCCTATTATTCTGCTCAATGATTGAGATAATAATCCTGTCTGTCTGTCTGTCTGTCTGTCTGTCTGTCGTCCCCAATTCCCCCCTATCTTCTGCTGCTTTTCTCCTTTAAATGTCCTCTAGTTACATCCCAACATTCCACCCTTTCTCCTTTAAATGTCCTCTAGTTACATCCCAACATTCCACCCTTTTCTCCTTTAAATGTCCTCTAGTTACATCCCAACATTCCACCCTTTTCTCCTTTAAATGTCCTCTAGTTACATCCCAACATTCCACCCTTTTCTCCTTTAAATGTCCTCTAGTTACATCCCAACATTCCACCCTTTTCTCCTTTAAATGTCCTCTAGTTACATCCCAACATTCCACCCTTTTCTCCTTTAAATGTCCTCTAGTTACATCCCAACATTCCACCCTTTTCTCCTTTAAATGTCCTCTAGTTACATCCCAACATTCCACCCTTTTCTCCTTTAAATGTCCTCTAGTTACATCCCAACATTCCACCCTTTTCTCCTTTAAATGTCCTCTAGTTACATCCCAACATTCCACCCTTTTCTCCTTTAAATGTCCTCTAGTTACATCCCAACATTCCACCCCTTTCCTCTATTTGCGTTTCATTGGGTTCAATTGTTTCTGGTTTTATTTGCTGTAATTCTTTGCTCTCTCTTTTCAATAACACCATTGTCAATCAATCTTCACCACCGATGCTGCTTAGTTTCTAAGAGTGGGGTGAAATGGGTAAAAGAGTAGGACATCTAAGGGCTGGCATGGAGATAGCGGACCGGAAATGCAAAAAATATTCTGCATTGCTCTCCACTTCTTCTGATTTTGATAGCATTCCTATCAAGGACTGATCCCTCAACAAGGGTTATCTAGGGTCAGCGTCTGGACTACGTTAATCCATGGGTGGTATTTGGGTACTACTGCTATACTCTAAATTGGTTTATGTCTTAGGTTGTAAAGCTGAAATAGATCACAGTACTAGTTAGTGGCTTGCTGGGTTTGGTGTTCTAGATTCATGCAGCAAAATAACTCAAAGGGATCAACAGATATCACCGTTGAGAGTGTATTTTGCCCTGTGGCTTTATTCAACACTGCTCTTAATGACTTCGGGTCAAAACCAACCTTAGACATTCACTGGACTGTAAACACCCTACATAATGTTGATGAGGTGTTGATGAGGTGTTGATGAGGTGTCTTTCTTCCACCTCTGCACTTCCAGCAAGGTGCGGTGGCCCTGTGACATGTAATTGATGTCCATCTAATCTCCCTGCCAGGGTCAGTGTTATAGGTTAGAGGCTGGGCAAGGGCAGTCCTGGCCTCTGGCAGCTTCCAGACCCTCGGGTACAGTAGACAGTCTACCCAGTGACAGAGTAAATCCTATCAGCTCCCTACAGCGCCTCAACTGACCGCACTAAAGCTAATCTAACCCTGGTCATACACACGCACGGATGCAGACATGGACACAGGCATATCCGCCATCACCCCCTAAAGACTTTCCTAAAGACTATATTTTCTCAGTTCAAACAGGGTGTAGATGTGTAAGGGTCTGGTTGGTGGAGGGGAGAAGGTAGAGGGGATTGGGGTGTTGTGAGGTCAAAAGGCCAACCCCAAAAGAAGCCCACTGCCTGGCACTCGTTTTGCGTTGAAAACACAGTCAGACATTCCCCAACAAGATAGCCAGACTCTAGAAGGTGTTTGTTTTCCTTGCTGATGAGGGCCTGTTCATGGAAAAGTCATCTGTTTTTGGTTCTGGTTCTCTATCTTCTTCACCCTTTGAGATCCATCCATCATTCAGAGATTTGGTCATATAATTTAACTTCAGATAACCCCATGGAGAATGTAGCCCAAATGTCTTTAAATGTGCTAATGCTGAGATAATTACATTAGAAAACAGTTCTAACTCTTATAATTAATTCGCCCAAGTACTTGGCAACAAACTCTGAAACTAGAGTGGAGGACCAGACTACATATGTCTGGGGATTTAAATGAAAGGCTCGTTAGGTGCAGGGGTGCTCAGTTTGGATCAACCTCCTCCACTCCCCCCTCCATGCTTATAACCATTAGCTTTTGTATAAAACCAAATAAGGAGATTTAAGGAGATAAAAGTAAATTGGACTTAATTCCACATGACACGTTGGCAATCTGGTAGAGTAGGCTATTCTGATTCAGTCTAATGACCATTCGTTCGAACGAGTCATCTGAATGGATTTTTTGGGGTATTTATTTGATTGATTCAAGAGTTATATTACTCCATCAGTCATCTGAAGTGAATAGTTAATGTGGGTTAATTTTTATACTGCACAGTGAGTCGTTGCTATAGTTGCATCCCAATTGACACGTAAGTAGAATCCTTACAGTTGGAAATAGTAGGAAACTTTGATCCATGTGACTCAATACTAATTCAGTGTCTAGGCCTTTATGAACATGTCTGTAATGGCTCCAATACATGGATGTAGATAGTGTTAATAGACAATGGGGTCATGTAGGGGTCAGCTGAGGGTCAGGGGGATCAGAGGACAGGTGATGGGGAGGTAGTGAACCCAGAACTGGACACAGATATCATCACAGAGGAAGTGGGACCTCCACGTGACCCCATCCCACAATTAGGGTACACAAGCAGCTGCATGCCTTATCTCCCCCTGCAGGTCCCCCACAGCTCCCAGACATGACTGGAGTCTGTCAATCATCACCGACAAGTGACGTCTCACTTAGCCAGAAGATGGGATGGATGGATAGACGAGGAGGGATAAGTGACAAATCACTTCTGCTGTGATTTATCTCACAGAGATCTTGGCACTCTGATGTGTCTGTAGTAGAATCACAGAGATGTTTTTACTTCGGTAGGTAGGTACTCTATGAATGGTGTTTGAAGATCTTTTTAGGAATAATAGTACAACAAGAAAGAGGGACAAATTCACTTGCTATAGAATAATATTAATTGAATGTAGCTCTTGTACCAATTCATTTCAGTTCTAGTGTTTTTTTTAATCCAAAATGATTTATCTCAAATTCAGATTAGGGCAATAAAATACTCCAAAAGACAGGTTGAATGAAAAAAAAAGAAAAATTGCTCCACAAAGATGATGATAATTACAAAGGAATCTTTTGTCCCTTCAATGTCTCCTCTCCAGAAAGTGACAGTCCCAGTGCCTTTGTCTCTTCCTCTCCCCGATTCACACTGTTTCCTTATAAGGCTGGGTCTAATGATACAGGTTGTAAACTCTATGTAAGCACTACCTTCATACACCACAAAAAATGACCCTTTTTGACAATAATGGAGCTATATCGCTCCATGTACCATGGAGAGGTGCAGAAAACAGTTTAGAACTGATTGCTCTGCTGTTTAGTGCCTCTCAGCACTGTTTCATTTTCATGGAGAGGAAGACCTTGTAATTCTCACTGACGGTGAATCGGAGAAAAACAGGAACATCTTTGTAAGTCAGTGACAGGTTCAGCTACTAGATGGAGGTTAGGTGTGTAAGGGTCTTCATTAGCTGCCCCGTGTATTTGTACACATCAGAAGGTGACCTCAAGCCTAGGCCTGGTTTAGGCTGTAATGACACGGTAATGTTCACAGTCCACAAAAGCTTTCCTCTTTCAGATGTATTAGAAATATTTCAACTGCAATCCTCAAGAACCTACTAGAGGTCTCTAAAAGTGTCACTGAAACATTGTGCAAAATTGCATGCTTTATGTATTCCAATATTCCAGTAATATTTCATTTGACCATGTTTAGATGGATTAGGGTTAGGGCTAGGGATGGACTTATGTTGCATGTGTATGCTACAGTATGATAGATCAGTTGAGATCCAGCAGGGTCATTTGAAATAGAGTAATGAGTTTCCCGGTAATATGACTCCATGGACTCAGCTTGATATGGTGGAGACTTATCTATAGATGATGAGTTAGACTCAGCTTGATATGGTGGAGACTTATCTATAGATGATGAGTTAGACTCAGCTTGATATGGTGGAGACTTATCTATAGATGATGAGTTAGACTCAGCTTGATATGGTGGAGACTTATCTATAGATGATCAGTTAGACTCAGCTTGATATGGCGGAGACTTATCTATAGATGATGAGTTAGACTCAGCTTGATATCGTGGAGACTTATCTATAGATGATGAGTTAGACTCAGCTTGATATGGTGGAGACTTATCTATAGATGATGAGTTAGACTCAGCTTAATATGGCGGAGACTTATCTATAGATGATGAGTTAGACTCAGCTTGATATGGCGGAGACTTATCTATAGATGATGAGTTAGACTCAGCTTGATATGGCGGAGACTTATCTATAGATGATCAGTTAGACTCAGCTTGATATGGCGGAGATTTATCTATTGATGATGAGTTAGACTCAGCTTGATATGGCGGAGACTTATCTATTGATGATGAGTTAGACTCAGCGTGTGGTTGAGTCAACCTGAGTAAGCTTTTAAGTTCTCCATTAACTTTTTAAACTGTAAGTTCTACTGATGTTTTACACATGTGCATTTCTGTTTCTGCGCTCCACCAGACTCACTCATCTCCAAAACAACTTTAATTCTTCATCAAGCCATCACATTGGGAATTCCACTCCTGCTTTCGTACAAAGTAATGGCGAAGATTACTCAGGAAGAAAGAAACTGAGCAACTTTTGGCAATAGAGGCCTGTGAAATTATAGCTTCTCCCTTGAATAAGTGCCTGGACTGTTAATCGACCCAAGTGTAATACTAGACCAGGAGTGCGGCAGTGTGAAATAATTTTACGGAACCATCCACTCATCTGTAAGAAAGAGAGAAGACGAGAATAAATGGAAACTTGTTTTAGAGAAAAGCTACTTCCCTATCAGCCATGGTTCCCATGCATGCGTTTCTACTAAATATATTTATTTAATTTCTGAACTCAGGGGATGGTGGATACTAATCCATTAAATGTCTGCACACAACTTGTTACTCGCGCCTTATTAAAATATGTAGATTAATTTGCGACTGGTTCTGCATTTGATTAGAGCGGGTGGATTGGGTGCTCCAGATTCAGCTCATATTTGTAATCTTCTAAATTTACCAGCGAGTGAGAGCTTGTCAATTAAATGGAATGAAATGATGGGAGAGTAAGACTCATCTTCATCTTCTTGTTTTATGCTTGAGTGGCCGCAGAGTTATCATTTACAGGGCTTCAAATAATTGTCAGGAAAGTTTTGTTGAGGGCTTCAGATACAGAATTAATTTGTATTCTTCTCAGAGACAGTGCCTCAATACGCTCTGGTGAAGTGCACCTAGGCTTTGTCAATTACAGTGTGTGTCAGGAAAAAACGATCATGTCATTTGAGATGAGGGAAGGCATTAGGAGAAGACTGCTGTAAAGTAAGATCTTACGGAACGTAATGGAATTTACGTCAGCTTGTTTAAAGACGATTGATTTGTACTTTTCATATTTTATGTGTTTAGGCTTTTTCCATTTATTCAAGCTTCAATTTGAAATGTTTGGCAGTGAAATGAATATATGTCATGACAAAATATCATGACAATGTCCTGGAAGGTTCTTTTTTTCTAAAACCTTCCCTCAGTCATTTGTATGTCTATAGACAGATAAAGCAGAACATACATTCCCCTATGAGACCACTAGCTTATAGTTGCGCTAGAACTCATCTATTACCAACTTAATACATCATAAAACCGCTAGTAAGTAGATTTTCTATTATTTTCTATTGAGTCTCTGCTCAGTCTCTGTGTCCAGGTATGTGCAACTCTGTCCTCCATTACCCTCCAGCCTCTCTGACCCTTATTGGCAGCTGTTCTCTTCTTCAGTTCAGACATTGACAGAGCTGAATGAACCAGCAGAACAATGATCTGATAATGAGCTCCCATACACAGAGCCTCTTTGTCATCAAACACAATAACGTGATTTAGGTTAATTAAATCACATCTAATAGGCAGTGATTGAGCCCAAGTCAAAATGTCTGTCCCTCACATTTTGCTTCAATCGAATTAGCTCCTTTGTTAGGCAATAACTGGGCACCGTGACTGAAGTGTACAGGGGTCATTCAGGACCCTAGAACAGGTTTGCATTGATCTGCCACCCCAAAATTCCTACAGCGCTCAACCACAATGAATTTGGCTCGGTACCACACTTTGTAAACACTACAGCTAATACCTCAGGACCTCAGGGCAAATTCATCAGCATGGAACAGTCGCAAACATCAATTCATTCCTTTGTCTTGCCATTCAGAACTTGACATGCTAATATCAATTGTGTTTCAGATATGTTCTAACTGTCTAACTGTGCTGTGCTCTGAGGACTTTGGGAAGTTGGGGGAGACCTGTGCTGTGCTCTGAGGACTGTGGGAAGTTGGAGGAGACCCGTGCTCTGCTCTGAGGACTGTGGGAAGTTGGAGGAGACCCATGCTGTGCTCTGAGGACTGTGGGAAGTTGGAGGAGACCCGTGCTGTGCTCTGAGGACTTTGGGAAGTTGGAGGAGACCCGTGCTCTGCTCTGAGGACTGTGGGAAGTTGGAGAAGACCCGTGCTGTGCTCTGAGGACTGTAGGAAGTTGGAGGAGACCCGTGCTCTGCTCTGAGGACTTTGGGAGGTTGGAGGAGACCCGTGCTCTGCTCTGAGGACTGTGGGAAGTTGGAGGAGACCCGTGCTCTGCTCTGAGGACTTTGGGAAGTTGGAGGAGACCAGTGCTCTGCTCTGAGGACTTTGGGAAGTTGGAGGAGACCCGTGCTCTGCTCTGAGGACTGTGGGAAGTTGGAGGAGACCAGTGCTGTGCTCTGAGGACTTTGGGAAGTTGGAGGAGACCAGTGCTGTGCTCTGAGGACTTTGGGAAGTTGGAGGAGACCAGTGCTCTGCTCTGAGGACTTTGGGAAGTTGGAGGAGACCAGTGCTGTGCTCTGAGGACTTTGGGAAGTTGGAGGAGACCCGTGCTGTGCTCTGAGGGCTGTGGGAAGTTGTAGGAGACCCGTGCTGTGCTCTGAGGACTGAGGAAAGATGGACGAGACTAGTTGTCTTCTATGACAAGTCTACCTATAGGGCTCTTCCTTTGACCAGACCTGATTCGTGAGGGAAGACCCTCAGGCTCAGGGCTGGCAGAGGTGAAACAAATAGAGAAAGCTGTCTTGACAGTGTCTTGTTTCACCTCCCCTCAGATATTTCACTTCCACTCAGCAGTATTCTGCAACCTGAGTTTTCCGAAGTTGAACAAGTTTCTACTGTAACAAACTAGCAGGCCAACTTGGAGCAGCCTTTTGTTGGTTTGATGAGAATACTAGAAGCTAGAATCTTCCCTGAATATCCCTACCCTTCAGTACAGTACAGTGTAATAGGTGAGGTGGTCTCCTAGTGTTGTACCTGGACATAGCCATAGTGAAGCTGAGCTGACACTGGTAGGTAGATTGGTCTGGACAGGGCAGGAGAGACACTCCAGTGCTGAGTGGCTGGCCAGACAGAGTGAGACAGGATTAGAGCCAGCTCCTGACATTTGGCACAACACCCAAGTGGGGGCAAATTTAATTTAGCAGTGAGGGGTCACAAGGTTGCTGGCCTAACCTCACTGCTACTGGCATCCAGACAGGTTGACGGTAGTCATACTATGACAGAACAGCGCCACCATTCTGCAGACAGGGCTCACTAGAGGTGGATTTTTTTTCTTCTTCCTGAATGGTCACCATTGCTTCCAACAAATCACTGGCTCTGTTGCTTACCAGTGTGTTCAATTGTATTTGACAGTCAGCACAGGTCAGAATATCAAAAAATTAGAGAAGAAAATAAATATGAATTTGTGTGTGCATATATGGATACTGTTGACTGTGTGTGTGTGTGTGTGTGTGTGTGTGTGTGTGTGTGTGTGTGTGTGACTGTCTACCAGTATTTGTGTGAGGGGTGTAAAGGCAGGGCTCCTCAGTCCTTCAGTCACTCATTTCCTCTTGCTTGACTGGGCTGCTTACCCAGGCTGAAAGCAGCACCGTTGTCATGTTGGAGTGTGCTAATTAGGCTCCAGTCTAATTTCCCAGGATGCTCTACTGCCCATTAAATAGCCATTTCAAATTCAAAGTGATTGTAATTGTACAAAGGCATGCTGATCTAGCAATCACCTGGGGTTTTGGCTCGGCTGTTCTTTCCTCCTCGTCTGTTTTTTTATTGTCTGGATCTTTTGCGCCGTATGAAGAGGTCTTAAGTGGTCGCGCAAACAATGCCCCCTGTGCTACCCCGCGCTCCCATCCCTCTTGTTCTAATCCTGCCCCTCGACTGGGCCGGGAGAATGTGGGTCAGGACAACCAGGGGTTGGCAAGCGGTGGGGCCAAATTAGATGTCAAAATAAGTGCCTCCTTCTGGGGACCGAGTGGTGGGGAAATCGGTTTAAATCAAACCGGTCACATGTCGAATCAAGCCGGTCACATGTCGAATCAAACCGGTCACATGTCGAATCAAACCGGTCACATGTCGAGGACCGCGAAAGATTGGTAAAGTGAAGTCGGTGACAATTTGGTTTTCCCAACTCACTGCACACGGACCAAGGTGACATGTTTGAAAGCGCCATTAGGATGTTTCACTGTAATATCAGACGTGAAGAAACATTGACAGGATCTTAATGACGTTCTTGTTAACATATTTAACATATTTGGTTCAGATGGATTTACATGTGAATGGAAGAAGAGTGCAAACCGATAACGGTTAAGGGCAAACTAAGACAAAAAGAAGAATATGGCCAAATGAACACTAGTCCAAGAATCAACTCAGAGTAATTAACCTCATGTAAAATGTCATTTGATTCACTTTAATCCCAGATTTAGTTTCAATACAGAGACTAGCTGATCAAGAGTGCAGCTGGAATTTTGAAACACTTTGATCTCCCACTTTGAGAGTAATTGGGGTTATTGAACTAAATACAATGTTAGAGAGGGAAATGATTGCACTGGTCAAACCCTGTTCAACTCACACACCAACAAACCACATGTAACTTAGTTCAAATTTCTTGACCAAAATTACACTTCCCCTTTGCAATTAATTTTCCAATAACAATCTTATCCTCCTATTGTTATTCATTCGAGCTGGATGCATTTCCTTTTTTTTTTTGAAAGGTGGAAATACCAATGCTGTTTGATGCTATTTACTCTTGTTATGGGCCTAGCTTTACTTTGTCAGGTGAGGTTTTATTTGTTCTTGAAAGGGATTCCTTGAAGTGACTGGGGTGTCAGGTCTGTGACGCTCCTGTTTTCAATTGTCTTTGCACTTGAAGGAGACGCGGGGACATGTGACTCCTCAACCGTCACAATATTGATACTGTACGATGGCTGTCGAGGCACATCCCCAGCCTCTAATCCACCCTGACAGTCCACACAGCACATGACTGATAGCTGGTGTGTCATCCCAAATAAAGAAGGAGAAATCAAATGAAATAAAACATCCCAAAGTTGGTTGGGTTTTCTTTTCGAAGTATATAGAGTCAGATGGGAAAGAAGAAGACGAAAGTCCATTGTCACTAACGCAGTGGGATCTGTTTCTCTACTTTCTTTCTCACAGTGATGTATTAGCTATCTCTCTTCCTCCTTTCTGGGTTGGAAAGGGTGGTTGATGTGATGGTGGCCAGTCCATTCATTGCACTGCTGTGTCACCCGCGGTTTTATTGTCTCTTTAGTGAGCAGAGGGAGGCATTGGATGGGGACACAATAGACTTTCTCAAAGACACCTTGAAGTCACTGATTCATCAGTCAGACAAGGAGCCTGTAGGCAGGTGTCTGTTCACAATGGGTGACACACACACAAACTCACGCACACACACACATACGCACTCATGCACACTCACACACACACACGCACACGCGCACATGCACGCGCGCACACACAAACACACACACACACACACACACACACACACACACACACACACACACACACACACACACACACACACACACACACACACACACACACACACACACACACACACACACACACCTAAATCAGCTATTTGCTTTTCTAAAAGGCCCCATGTGACAGATAGGTCCATTAGATTGTTCCTTGTCCACATTCAAGTTGCCCTGACTGCTGTAGCTCAGTGTCCTATCAGTCCACTGTTGTTTGACCATGAGTTGTGAGCCTGTTAATGAGACATAAGGGAGCCAATATCTTTAGAGTGTCTTAAAGAATGGAGACGACTAGATTCAGATGGACAATGCACTCCCAAAGGCATTTTGAGTTGAATGATGAATGTCACAAGTGATCTTTTGTTCTCATTGAATTCACGAACAACGACTTGTAATTATGTTTTACTCTCATGCACATACTATTGTCTTGTAATTTTCTATAGTCTAGATAAGTGATATTGCCAGGGTTGGAATGGAAAGTATTGGGGATATTTCCCTTGGTTCATTCCTTGATCAGAAATAATTATATATAGAAATAACAAAACTCAATAGCTAGATTTCCATCCAATTGGCAACAGATTATCATGCAACTATTAAAAAAACATATTCCCACCAGAAATGTGTTTCCATCAAATGTACTTGTTGAGGATAAAAGTCTGTGTTAAATAGGTTAAATGGGTTTCCATTCTCAACTCTAGGCCTACTGATGATTTTAACACAAAACATGTGGTATAGGTATAGTGAATGTGCCCCCTGTGGTATCAGCACGTGTGCTCTAGCCAACAGCTCGCAGATACAGTGCGTGTCACGCCTTGGTCTTAGTGTTTTTGTGTTTTCGTTATATATTTGGTCAGGCCAGGGTGTGACAGGGGTTTACGTCCACGTCCCGAGCCGCCACCAATGACAGACGCCCACCCGGACCCTCCCTTTGGTTTTGAGGTGCGTCCGGGAGTCCGCACCTTGGGGGGGGGGGGGGGGGTTCTGTCACGCCTTGGTCTTAGTGTTTTTGTGTTTTCGTTATATATTTGGTCAGGCCAGGGTGTGACAGGGGTTTACGTGTTGTATTCGTATTGGGTTTTGTAGGCATTGGGATTGTGGTTGATTAGGGGTGTGTCGAGTGTAGGCTTGGCTGCCTGAGGCGGTTCTCGATCAGGGTCAGGTGCTTCTCATTGCCTCTGATTGGGAACCGTATTTAGGTAGCCTGAGTTTCGCTTTGTCTTTCGTGGGTGATTGTTCCTGTCTCTGTGTAGTGTCACCAGATAGGCTGTAATAAGTTTCACGTTCCGTTTGTTGTTTTTGTATTTATTCGTTATTTCATGTACCGTCACTTTTTTCATTAAAAACATGAGTAACCACCACGCTGCATTTCGGTCCGACTCTCTTTCAACAAACGAAGAACGTTACAGAATCACCCACCACACACGGAGCGAGCAGCGTGGAAACAGGCAGCGACCGCAGGAAAAGCGAAAGGAGGAATGGAAAGGGGAAGACGTATTGGATGGCATGGAGTATACGACGTGGGAGGAAATCGACAGGTGGGCGGCCGACCCAGAGAGAGTGCAGGAGCCCGCATGGGATTCGCTGGAGCAGTGCGAAGAGGGCTATAGGCGAATGGAGTTGGAGAAAAGAAAGACACGGCGGCGCAGAGCGAAACCCGAAAGTCACCCCAAAAAATGTATTGGGGGGGGGGGGGGGCTCAGGGAGAGAGTGGCAGAGTCAGGAGTCAGACCTGAGCCAACTCTCCCCGTTAATCGTGAGGAGCAGCGATATAAGGACTTCTGGTCTTGGGAGATGATATTAGACGGAAGAGGACCCTGGGCTCAGCCTGGTGAATATTGCCGCCCCAAGGAGGAAGCAGAGGCAGCAGGAGATAGGAGCCGGCGATTCGAGGGAACACGGTTGGCAAGGAAGCCCGAGAAACAACCCCAAAAAATTATTGGGGGGGGGGCTTACAGGGAGTATGGCTATGCCAGGTAGGAGACCTGCGCAAACTCCCTGTGCTTTCCGGTGGGCTAAAGAGACCGGGCAGGCACCGTGTTATGCTAGTGAGCGCACGGTGTCTCCAGTGCGGGTGCATAGCCCGGTACGGTTCATACCAGCCCTTCGTATTTGCCGGGCTAGAGTGGGCATTGAGCCAGGTAAGCTTGGGCAGGCTCAGTGGTCAAGAGCTCCAGTGCGCCTGCACGGTCCGGTCTATCCTGTGCCACCTCCACACACCAGTCCTCCGGTAGCAGCTCCCCGCACCAGGCTTCCTGTGCGTGTCCTCGCTCCAGTATCACCAGTGCCCGCACCACGCATCAGGCCTACAGTGCGCCTCGCCTCTCCTGCTCTGTCGGAGTCTCCCACCTGTTCAGCACAGCCAGAGCCTTCCTTCCCTCCTGCGCTGTCGGAGTCTCCCGCCTGTTCAGCGCAACCAGCGTTTTCCTCCTCTCCTGCGCTGTCGGAGTCTCCCGCCTGTTCAGCGCTATCAGAGCCTTCCTTCTCTACAGCGCTGCCGGAGCCTCCTGCCTGTTTGAAGCAGCCTGAGCTGTCAGTCTGCAAAGAGCTGCCAGTCTGCAAGGAGCTGCCAGTCTGCAAGGAGCTGCCAGTCTGCAAGGAGCTGCCAGTCTGCAGGGAGCTGTCAGTCTGCAGGGAGCTGTCAGTCTGCAAGGAGCTGCCAGTCTGTAAGGAGCTGTCAGTCTGCATGAAGCAGCCAGAGATGTCAGTCTGCAAGGAGCTGCCAGTCTGCAAGGAGCTGCCAGTCTGCAAGGAGCTGCCAGTCTGCAAGGAGCTGCCAGTCTGCAGGGAGCTGTCAGTCTGCAAGGAGCTGTCAGTCTGCAAGGAGCTGCCAGTCTGTAAGGAGCTGTCAGTCTGCATGAAGCAGCCAGAGCCGTCAGTCTGCAAGGAGCTGTCAGTCTGCAAGGAGCTGCCAGTCTGCAAGGAGCTGTCAGTCTGCAAGGAGCTGTCAGTCTGCAAGGAGCTGCCAGTCTGTAAGGAGCTGTCAGTCTGCATGAAGCAGCCAGAGATGTCAGTCTGCAAGGAGCTGCCAGTCTGCAAGGAGCTGCCAGTCTGCAAGGAGCTGTCAGCCTGCATGGAGCAGTCAGAGCTGTCAGTCTGCAAAGAGCTGCCAGTCTGCAAGGAGCTGTCAGCCTGCATGGAGCAGTCAGAGCTGTCAGTCTGCATAGAGCAGCTAGATCCGCCAGTCAACCAGAATCTTCCAGATCTGCTAGTCAACCAGAATCTTCCAGATCTACTAGTCAACTTGAATCTTCCAGATCTGCCAGCCAGCCAGGATCTACCGGAGCCTACTACTTACCTGAGCTTCATCTCAGTACTAGGCTTCCTCTCAGTACTGGGCTTCCTCTCAGTACTGGGCTTCCCCTCTGTTCCGGGCTGCCCCTCAGTCCCGAGCTGCCTCAGTCCCGAGCTGCCCCTCAGTCCCGAGCTGCCCCTCAGTCCCGAGCTGCCCCTCAGTCCCGAGCTGCCCCTCAGTCCCGAGCTGCCCCTCAGTCCCGAGATGCCCCTCAGTCACGAGCTGCTCCTTAGTTCTGTGGGGTTGTGGGTGAGGACTATTAGGCCATGGTCGGCGGCGAGGGTGGATTATCCCAGGACGCGAAGGGGAGGAACGAGGACATTAATTAAGTGGGGTCCACGTCCCGAGCCGCCACCAATGACAGACGCCCACCCGGACCCTCCCTTTGGTTTTGAGGTGCGTCCGGGAGTCCGCACCTTGGGGGGGGGGGGGGGTTCTGTCACGCCTTGGTCTTAGTGTTTTTGTGTTTTCGTTATATATTTGGTCAGGCCAGGGTGTGACAGGGGTTTACGTGTTGTATTCGTATTGGGTTTTGTAGGCATTGGGATTGTGGTTGATTAGGGGTGTGTCGAGTGTAGGCTTGGCTGCCTGAGGCGGTTCTCGATCAGGGTCAGGTGCTTCTCATTGCCTCTGATTGGGAACCGTATTTAGGTAGCCTGAGTTTCGCTTTGTCTTTCGTGGGTGATTGTTCCTGTCTCTGTGTAGTGTCACCAGATAGGCTGTAATAAGTTTCACGTTCCGTTTGTTGTTTTTGTATTTATTCGTTATTTCATGTACCGTCGCTTTTTTCATTAAAAACATGAGTAACCACCACGCTGCATTTCGGTCCGACTCTCTTTCAACAAACGAAGAACGCCGTTACAGTGCGGGTATAGCCTACACGATGAGATTATTATTATGGACAAAAGAGCGAGATCATTTTGAATTGTCAAACGGCAGCCAATCATCGATTATCATGTCACCAGAATAAGACCCTCAATAGTTATTGGAAAGGAGCATCAAGCTCATCACCTTGCACTTTCACCACCCTGTGAAGTTCATCATTCATTTAATCTGTAGCCTAATAAACTGCACGCTTTCCCGAAAAGGCGTAAGGGGAGGACCACACAACATATCATCGCCTGACTCCAAGTATACTTCAATACGATGGTTATTATATCAATATTTGCGAATAAAAGTTTCCAACAACATTTCTTGCATTAATTAGTTTTACAGGCACAAAAAAATCCCACCTTGTTGAGTGTATTTTGTTTTGTCGACACTTGGAAAGTTTTTCCCAAAAAGTTTATGTTTCCATCAGGCTTCTCATCACATTTTCTATCCGACATGTACTTTACTTGGATAAAAAATATTGGATGGAAACCTGGTTAATAATACATTTCTAACTTTCTCCAAGACTTAGTTTGCAATATCTTAAAGTTCAACATGGAGTTGCACCAGGCCTTTCTCAATATCTGCACACTGAAATGACTGTAGCTGGGAAAACGATGTGTTTGTATGGTAAACACTTAGCAGATCATGGGGTGACGGGCGAGTGCTGTCAGACTTTGACATGACATGGAAACGTTTGCTTGGTCATATTGTGTGTATTGAAGGCTAGAGTGGGAGGCATGATTCGTGGAAGTGAGTGACAAGGTGAGAATGGGGAGCAAACCAAACCTTTGCAGATGTCTGATCATGCACCATTTCAATTTCATTTCAGTATGAATGGACAAGTCGCCTACTCCATTTGCAAAACAACAACAAAAATGACATTCCTCAGTTTCTCTCTTATAAAGGCTCGTTTTAAAGCTGTGAAAGTGTGGAGAATTGTAACGAAACTGTCACTGATAACACACCGTCTGTGATGTACTGCAAGCAGACCATCAACAAAGGACCTCCTGCCAAAACGCTTGATGTTTGCTTTGATACGTTTGATTTGAGTTTTGTGTACAGTATGTGGTATGAGTGTCAAAAGGCCATGTTTGAAATGATATTTATTTATTTTGACTTGCTTTTTTGAATATTTTACTTATTTAGTATAATAACTAGTTTATAAACACTGTATACATCATTTCATTTATATCATATATTTTACGAGATTCTTTATGCATTGAACCTAACCCTTAAAGTTGAAGGACACTTAGCCAGTGTTTTCTTAATGGTACCCACCCTTAGGTATTGGCTGTGAGCCAACAACCTTCCCTGAGAACATTATGTGTTATGTCTTTCTTTTTTGGTCTCTTTGCCAAGGTTTTTTTTCTCCTCTTCTCCCACAGGAAAGACTCTTGAATTTGTTCATTTACCGAGAGGAACAAGTTGAAGGCCAGGGCATTCTTTTTTTTCTGTCAGATTTGCAAAGATTACTCCCATCATGATCCTATTAGGCACAGAGAAAATGTGACTACTTAAGATGGATTTATGGAAAATAGTTATCCCCAAAAAACTTTAGTCTGTGGGTGAATTTGAACCCTCCGCTCCACAGAAGTTATTCCCACTGCAAATTCATCTCAAGGGGCTGCATTTGTGCTCTCAATGCCAACAAGTTTGAAAGTCATAATCCCAGACCACAAGTACCACTTCAAGTTCCCAGCAGGCTCTCCGTTCTTGGAACTTTGAAATTGTTGAGGCGGAGCTGATTTGGCATAGGATTAATGTGCCCCAGCACCTGCAGTCCCTCCTGAAGCCAAGTGTTCCCTGCCCCATGGAGATCAACTGAATATGAAAGGTAAATGGGTGAATCAACTTCTCCCAAATGTAAAAAGGCTACTTTATTACAAGTAAAGAAATTGGGGGTAAATATTAATCTGTGTTTCTTTTCAGGTTCCAAATTTGATTCCCAAAGAAGAAGAAATCAACTCAAATTCCTAATAAAGTTCAGTCCCAGCACACATATCCTCACCAGTGGAGTGATTCCCTCCACGGTTCAGAGCCCAGAGCCCAGCTCAAGGCCCCATGGTGGCTGGCACCATCTGTAACGCGAGCAGGGGGTCGTGTAGTGGAAGCCTGGTGGTCATGCCACTGAGGCTCAGGTACATTCCCCGAGCCGGATCCCCCCTGCCCGGGCACCCGGGGGAGAGGAGGTGTTAAAACCTGAAGGGCCTTTGCCTGGTACCCCTGAGCAGGCAACCATCTGCTCCCCCACCCCCACCCAGCTGGCCACCTTTGATCCCACCAAATTTGAGCTAAAACGAGGATGATGACTGAGGCCTTCCATTTGCTCAGTAGAAGGAGGGCGGCAGGGAGCTAGTTCATGGAACTGGGAGAGAATGCTATAGGAGTTTTTGGCAGTGGATTGCTTAAGGAAAAAGGAAGGCAAGATAAAAACATATATGAAAGTGTAATAATATGTTGGTGCTGATTTGTAATCACTGAAGAGCTATTTCTCCATACAGTATGTGTAATCCTTTCATATATAATTCTGTAGTGGCTTGTATTTGTATGCGGAATATGAAACTATTGCAACACCTCATATCCCTAATTAAAGTATGTCTTTCAAACAGATGTAAAATGTGACTCCGGGTCAATTGAAATTGAAATAAAAATGATCAGAATTGCTCCAGTTCATAACTAATTTCTGGATCGGTGCCAAATGGCTCATATTGCACAGAGATTAAAAGAGGATTCTGAACTGAATGACCAATTCAACAATGAATCAATGTGGGGGTAGACTACACATTCAGCATTTCCCCCTGCTTCTAACCCAGGGCCAAATTGATTCTGCAGAAAATATCATGTGAATAATTAAAAGCATTGATTAAACAGTGAGATAATATTTAATTAAGGTGGCTCGTTAGAATTCCTCGTGCTACTGCCATTAATGGGTCATTAACACAACTAATTAATTAACCAGGCTGCGGAATACAGAAAGAAATTCAATCTATAATGAGTACATGTTTTTGAAGAAGTTAATTAGGTAATCCTCACTCCCACACAAAGCCCTGTGTTGAATCTTAGCTAGAAGTTTAATGAATACAGAGCCCTAATGCTTTGTACAAGTATTGGCCAAAAGTTTCTGAAGTCCAGGTCAAGGATATGGACTGGACTGGAGAAGACGAGGAGTACCCAAGTATGGGGTTGAAAATTGGGAATGGACTAATGTTCATCAATATTAAGGCAATTGTTTGTTGTAATTAGTCACGTGAAACAGTGTGTGTATGTGCATACATCAGTGGCGGTCAGTGACGTTTAAGATGGCAATTTCTTTTTCATAAGCATGGTCTTATTTCTATTACAGCATACTGGATGACTGCCATTCATATTCCATTCACCCAGTTCAATGTAACATCGATAGGTTTAGGCTACTACATGATACACACATTTTCCCTGTACCAATCATGAGGTTGCTACAACATAGCCTATGAATGAACGTTTACAACGTAGGTGCACACAGGCCGAGAAACAAATTTGAGGTGACAGACTGACATTCAATACCACCTTGCACACTCTTGCCTGCATCTAGCTGATATAGGGTGTAATCATTAGCAAACAGTTGAAAACAAGTTTCTTTTGGACACATTCAGGTACGTTTATCCCCGTTTTGTTCCATTTGCTTCCGTTTAAGAAATGTTTTTCAACAGAATCGGCGGAATGAATACACCCCTGATCACTCGTAAACATAGTTCCCTATCATAACAGCCACGTTGTATTCCTTCTCTTCCCTTCGATGGTGGACTTCAATGCACAACACATCAGCTGTATGTGACCAGGAGAAAAAACCTTTCCAAGCCAAACAGCTACACACAGTCTACATCGTTGTCACCATATTAACTAAAGTGAGGTCATAGTCAGCATAGCTAATAGAACTAATGTGTTAGTAAACCCGCTACTATCATGCAATAACTTAACGGCCCCGGTGGAAATAAATGAGTAATACCAAAAGCTTACCTTGACTTGGAAGAGTTGCAGTGTTGTGTTGGAAAGTCATAGCCAGCTAGCTAACCCTCTGTTTGAGAAGGGTGTTTCAGTAGCCTAAACTAGCTGCATTTGCTAGCCAAGTAAGTGAAACTGAAAGTGAAAAAAAACATGAAATTCCATTCTCTCTCTAATTTGTCTGGCTTCTCCTTCATTTTTGGAGGAAATTATTTTGTTCAAAACTGTTCAACCATTGGTTTCTCTCTCTTCGAGTCAACTACTCACCACATTTTATACACTGCAGTGCTAGCTAGCTGTAGCTTATGCTTTCAGTACTATATTCATTCTCTGATCCTTTGATTGGGTGGACAACATGTCAGTTCATGATGCAAGAGCTCTGATAGGCTGGAATGACGTCATCTGGAATTTGACATAGTTACCATGTAAGTCTGTGGAAGGAGGTGAGAACCATGAGCCTCCTATGTTTTGTATTGAAGTCAATGTACCCAGAGGAGGACGGAAGCTAGCTGTCCTCCGGGTACCATGGTGTTACCCTACAGAGTGCTGTTGAGGCTACTGTAGACCATCTTTGCTAAATAGTATATTTTAATCAGTTTTTTGGTGACGTGATTATATTTAGTATAGTTTTATCTAAAAAGCGTAACTTATTGATGTTTTACAATTAGCATTTTTATGAAACTTACTGAGGAAGATGGTCCTCCCCCTCTTCCTTTAAGGAGCCTCCATTGGTGTACATGTGGATTCTAGCCATGAAAGGACACCAGCCATGTACAGTCATTCCAATACAGGCATTCACTACAGTGTGGGTGGACATAGAGAAACTGGGAGGAAAACACGAAAAGAGAAGAAGAGGAGAAGAGGTGGAAAAAAACACAAGATAAAGCTGCCCTCTGTGTGATCAAGGGTGAGCTCCCCTGGTGCCATCGCTCACCTCTACAGCGTGAACAATCCCCCGCCATCCGCCAGCTAACCGGTTTGCATAAATAAAACGCGTTATCTCCCGTCCCCTCGGCCTCCCTATCCTCCCCATCCTGCTCGTCCTCCCCGTTCATGTACAGCTCAGTGTGTATTTAATCACGCGGGGGTCGACGGGACGGGGCTATTTCTCTGCCGGCATAATCAGAGGGCCTCCATGGCCTGGTCATATGTTTTAATCCTGGCTTCCTATAACAGCCAGGCCTTATCAGCTCCCAAAGCCTCCCTCCCCTGGGATCTGAGCCGCTGTCTCAGCCACCGCTAATCTGGCCCTGGAAATTGTTAACAGGATGTAAATGCAACTAGGAATGATATATGGCTTCATGTATAACACACAGCGTTATTGCTAAGCGTTTTGCATGCCGCTTCTGAAATTATATACATACAGAATAAGAAGATGGTATTGATTGATGGAATAACAAATGTCGGATATCGTTTTAGATGCAAATGATCAAAGGGTGTATGGGACAGTGTTTTTTTTCTCCCGGATGGAGACTGGATGGGATGCTGCAACTGAGGGATTGGAAGGCTGATCACTAGTCAGCCATTTTAGTTCAATATAATATAAGCTTGGTGAACTAACAATCCTATGGTTATTTCCAACCGTGGTTCGTTTCCTGTGGAACCATTTTGTGTTAGTGTGGCACCACGATTGTACGTCAGGTGTATTTAAATAGACCAAATTAATATTCAGCACGGCTAACACGACTAGAAACCTTCACAACCCTGTCATCCCTAATTAGTGTAGTGGGAGAATAAGGAATAAGTTGTGTTTGTTTGGTATTCATTTCTCCAATTCAGGGATTCAATGCCTTCCTTTTTATATGTTACTGTATTTTTCCCAAAAGGCATCCTGTACTGTCATTTTGTGACAGAAGCAGATTTGTATCAAAGTCAAGTTTATCTCAGATTTGGATGCGTTTTTATTTTTTATGTTTCTGGTTTCATCAGTATTCCTGTCAGCTGAGACATCAGGAAAGGGTATCTAAGATAAGGATAGGCAGAAGATATGCATTAAGAAGAAGCACAAATCATGTATCGCATGAAATCTGATGGCAGTATAGTTAATTCTCTCTGTATAGCTATAATATATGCATCTTATATCACAAGTATGTTTGAGGTGAATGACAAAAAAACTAAACATATAGGTCAATAAATCAAATGATCTATTTCCGCTCATCGAGTCGTTAGGCATTTAGCTACAGAGAACTTCACACATCACAAATATTCTTGGCGGTTGTCAATCACATTGATGTTTTTGTTTTTTTGCCTACATTTTTTTGGTGTCCTGTCAGAATTGGGACCTGGTCTTTGGTGTGACTTCCTGTCAGGGATGATTAGGACTCAGCATCACTTCCACTGGACAGGAAGCTGTGTGATTTCTGCTCTGGTGTTACGGTAATTAGAGCCCCCCTTTTTGTCTTCTGCAAATAAGATGCAAAGCAGCTCAAAGTTCTGCCTCACATGGTTAGTATCTGTATGACATCAGCTTCTACACAGGGAATATGGAAAGCACACCTAATTGTCACTGTCACCCCAAAACATAATTTGCCTATGCTTATGACTGGTACCGCCCTCCCTCTCCCAGAATTGGATAGAGGATTACATTGCTCATTGTGGCCTCATAAATCCTATCTTCGTGAATTTGATATTCATGTAATGAAATGTAGTGTCACCCAACTAGGGAATTATTATTACTCATGGAATCCTGTGGGTGGAAGGGTCAATGAAGATTGCTTGTTTTGAGGGACCCATCTTTAATGGCATGGAATGTATGTGTTTAATTTAGCTGGCACTAGATGACAATAAATATAAAAAGCTAAGTAACCAACTTATCCACACAGCCCCTGGAAGAGCCTAATATCTTACTTTATATAGGCTGCCTGTCAATTGTAATGTCTCTGCCTTTAAACAACACCACAAAATGTGAGAATGTTAAGTTAAATATTGAATGTGGTTTTAATTTAGTGTAATTTATCGAGTACACAAGATGGGTCCTGCCATGAGGGCAAAACCCCTGACAGAGAAAACAAAGCTGATGACAGCAGAGGACACTCTAACAGCAGAAGCCTTCTGGCCCAGTCAGACCCTGTTGGGAGTAGACTGTAATTGGCTTGAAGAGACTGACCGACACATTCGTCCAGCAAACTGTAATTATAAAAAAATCTAATGCTGGGCTGAGCCGCGTGGCAGCAAATTTGAATGGAAATGTTACAAAAGACGAGGCCCTCAAATGAGGAATCATTTTTGACCACACTCAGCGGTGCCTCCCAGCATGAGGGTGCCAGGCTGGGGAAAGTTTTCAAGCTGTGGGCTGATTAGGACGAGGATGGGACTCTGCTGGAGGACGGACATCGTAGAGCTTCCCGGAGGAATACATTTGCACCTGCCCCATCCGAAACAATGGGTCCTCTCCCCTCACGCAGAGCAATGGGCTTAATTTAAAAAAACATATCTAATTTGCACACTCTGCTCGGCTTCTAAATTGGAATCCAGTTCACCACTGAGTCTGTTAATTTGCACAGGAAACAGCAGACTGAGAAGGGATGGCACGGCGTTGGCACGGGGAAAGCTTGGACAGGAACTGGACAAAGACAGCCGACATGCTCCTGCTGTACCCTCCATAGGAAGGCATCTCAGCCCGATTCTTTTATACAAGGGTAATAACAAAATCTAACGTAGATTCAACAAACCAGAGAAATAATCCCGGCTTCTTTATGGTTTTTTTCATAATCTCCATGAAGTGATATCGGCGGAATGGGAATTCTTACATGTCTTCTATGACTGATGACCGGATTGATGATTCCCTTTGCAATGATTATTCCTGAAAAGGAGGGATGAATTATGACAGTTTTCATATTAAGCAGACTTATCTGCTGCAAAGAGCATTAAGAGCGCCAAGTACATCAGCCGATACTATCACAAATTGACCTGCCAATCACCCCGCCCTGGCTTCAAAGGAGCAGATAAGGTATTTGAGGTCATTGAAAGCAGACATCACTGTCTGTATGCCTTCCTCCTATTATCAGCACCGTGTTTCTCTCTGAACCCCAGCTTTCTGGTCTTGGGTGACATGAACAAGACCAGGGATAATTTACACTGGCTACAAAATGGTGGCTATTTCACAACTACAGTATAATAGTAGACGTTTGACACATTTACTGGAATAGCCCACATTAATACTTTCTCCATGTCTGAAGGGACTAGAGAGGGAGAGAAGATCTTCCCAAGGCTTATGAGGTAATCTCACTGATATTTATTCTTCTAATGACAACTAAGAATGTAAACTGATGGTCACATTTATTCCCAGATGACCCCAATGAGGCTTTCAGATTCAAGTAATGAAACGTACATAAAGGGAACTTTAAATCTTCCCGGTCACAGATAAAATAAGCTCTCTCATATGAAGCAATCCCAGCAAGGTATTAAAGTTGGCAAATGGTAGATAATACCACTAGATTCACAGATGTCCAACAATGGTCCCTTAAGGGTGAATTAAAGCTTGTGCCCAAATTGGATGTAACTAAGGCTTAGATAAAGACTATATTAATGTAGGCTGAAATGTGTATAGTTTATCTACAATAAACCATATTTGAAAATCTTCAAATAGACGTTGGTTATAAAATCAGAACATGATTTATCCTCAAAGAATTCAGATTATGTGTTCTGTGTTGGGATAATTGCAATACTCACAGCTCAACGGTGCCTTTAAAAATAATGAAAGACTAACAGAGTTATCCATTCTGAAAGATAGAGGGGTCAACGAGAGAACCAGGGAGAGGGTGAAGGAGAAAAAGAGAGAAGGAAAGGGAAAGAGAAAGAGAGAGTGTTACATTTGGGCAAGATCACTCCTCACGTTCAGTTGGAGCTGTCGTACCTGTCGCTGCGGCGATGACAGTTGGTTTGTTTGGACTGGGGGTCAGGAACGGCGCAGGGGAAGCGAAAGAATGCCAGGGACTCTCAAAGTTAGTGATAGCAGGGGGAACTTGGTGTGAGAGGTGACATCTTGATTTATTGACTCTTGAGGGGTAGAGGTCACTCACTGTTGCAGCCAGGGAGAATGACTGGGAGGATTTCTGCTTGGCCATATCTCTATCTTCTCTGGGAAGCGGGGACAAGATCTAGTACTTGGTGAAAATAGTATTGAAGGAAATAAATCAGAAAACTATCGGTATATCACTCTCCATTGCTTGGTGTTAACTTACTGAGCCTGAGTAACCTCAACAAGAACAATATGTCTTCAGTTTGACTTTGACTCACTAAAAGTACGTAACAATCACCTGCACTCTACTGTGATACTCTAAATAAAAAAAGGGTTTTCAGTATGGCTATCACAATAACGATTCTAACGACAATGTGAAAACTAAAAGGACCCCTAATCATGCATCCATGTCTCTCAAGCTTTGATCCACCTCTCCTCAGCTGTTGTTTTTCTCCTGTTGACTTAGCATTCTGTGGCAGCCATCTTGTCATCACCACTGTAATGACTAAGCTTCCAGTATAAAGCCCTAATGAGAAAGCACACAAACACATTCATGTAGCACACGCGGGCACACACAAAGATACAGTATGAAGCAAATCCCCCCAGCTATCTAAACACTGCTTTTCATATTGGTCCTGTCGTTGCCAAGCGTTTGGCCTACGTGGCTGTGGGGGCAGCTGTTGACACTGTTACCATTGCGTTTCCTGTTCAACCTGCCAGCTGCCTCTCTTCTATTCTCCTTGCCCCCCTCGACGGACGGGTGAAACAAGTGTTACCAGCCGGCCCGACGACAGACAGCTCCTTTCTGCCCTGTTACGGTAGGCCTTTCATGGCACAAAGAAAACCAGTGAGCGTGGAGAACCACAATGGCCCCACAACGCATCTCACCGAGCCCCAGTTCATCAGCACACACCTTTTGCCCTGCTGCGGGATCAACAGCGTGGGATTGTCTCAACACATATAAAAGACACATACATACAGTACACCAATCACCACTGGGAGAGGTGCATCTGGAGGGTGTCTGTGCCCTCTCTACACAGAGGCAAGTGAGCCTGTGTGTACACTTGTGTGTATGTGTGTGTGAGAGCTGACTGCAGATCTAAGGTTACTGAAGTTGATTTTGTAAAGCAAGACACATTCATTTTTGTCCACGTCATTGCAGGAGCATCAAAAAGGAGAAAGATGAAAATGTATTTCATTAAAGATGATACCAAATGCAAGAACAAAAACCTATGTAATAAAGTCTATTATTGTTTTGGTTGTCTGACGTCTCACACTAGGCCTACAAATCATGGCAAAAAAAATGAAACATCTGAGTTATGTGACAGAAATGCATAATGTCTGTATATGCAAACTAGAAAAGCAGAAATCAATGTGTATGTGTGTGTACAGTATGTGTTAGTAGTATGTGTTAGTACAGTGGTTCCCAACAAGGGGTACTAGGACCCCTGGGGGTACATAGGCCTGTCCACAGGGGGTACTTGAGAAGACTCATGAGACCATAGACCTACTGGTAAAATGCACATGATGGAGTACTTCAGGGGTACTCCGGGAAGAGCAAAATTCAGTTGACGGTCAATAACTGAAAAAGGTTGGGAACCACGGTGTTAGTAGTATGTGTTAGTAGTATGTGTGTATATGTATGTGTTATTAGTATGTGCATCAAGACTATTCCAAACCTCATCCACTTAAAATATTGACTGTCAGTTAGTGTGTAGAGTATTCAGGTAACTACATCATATGCATAAGAAAGAAAAGACACAAGGCTTCTAATGTAAATGCATCATTACCATCTCAGGAAAATACGTATTCAAAGCACCATCCAAAACAATGATTTTCCTAATGCGCAAGAGATGTCATTTTATACCACATGATCGATAATGAAATATGACTTTTTGATGGGAGATGGTCTTTCAAGGAAAGGGCTTTGAAAAAGTTTTCCTCGTTATTGACAGAGTCAGTTTTCTCCTCTATATCCGTGTGTGTGAGGGGGGGGGGCGGGGGTGTCACACGATTAAAGTGGAGATTGGAGATAGTGGGATCTGTGCGGTATGGGGAGAGATAAGGGAAGAGTAAGCATGTTTAAAGTGTCCTGTGATCAGCCATTGCGCGAGGGAGAGCGGTGACAGGTGTACTATAGACAGTGCTGTGAAAAACAGATAGGTGACTCCTCTAAAGTTGCATCGACTAAACTAAAATTAGAATGTTTTCAACTGTGTTATGGGACTGGAGGATGGTTGAACAAATATGAATGTGTATATTAGATTTTTTGTTGTTGTTGCAATTTAAATAAATAAATAGGTTTTATTTTCACATACATCGGATAGGTGCAGTGAAATGTGTCGTTTTACAGGGTCAGCCATAATAGTACGGCACTCCTTGAGCAAATTAGGGTTAAGTGCCTTGGCTTGGGTTTTTCGAACTAGCAACCTTCCGGTTGCTAGTTCTCAATGATTTTATTCATTTGATTTAATTCAATGAAACACAACTCATAAACTCAAAAAAGTCGTCCTATTTGGTTGTTTGTTGTGAAGTGCTGGGAGGGTGAGTCAAGGAACAATGGAGAAAACATAGACCACAATGGCTGCATTTAAACATGCTGCCCAATTCCGATCTTTTTTCATTAGTTCGTGTTTTGACCAATCAGATCAGCTCTAAAACAGATCTGAAGTGAAAAGATCTTATGTGATTGGTCAAATAACCAATTAGTGGAAAAAATATCAGAATTGCGTTGCCTGTCTAAATGCAGCGCAGGAGACGCATAATAAATCCAAAAACTCACCCAGCTGAGACAAAAGCAGAACCTGCCCAGTCAGCGTATTCTACCAGCCCAATGGCTCAACCACAGCGTACGGAGAGAAGAAGGCATGTCCACGCTTCAATATTCAATAAATATAATAAACATCTCGGTGAAACAAATTGTTCATAAGCTACCTGTTTAATTTTTCAGAGCTCCTTGAATCATATATTTCCTTATTAGTTTGGAAGTGTTGGGCCTGTGTTAGGTGGATGGATGACGCTGTCAAGGCCTGGGCATAATGGTTGGAGCTGTATGAGTGATTTCTACCAGGGAAAGCCTATTAGGGCTGACAGGGGGATGATGATATTAGGCCATCATCATTCAGAAGACACCGCCTCCACCAACCCCACACCCTCATCCATCAGACCAAAACACCCAGCCTCCCTCCCTCACTCTCTCTGTCCCTCCTTCCCTCCCTTTCTGTGTCTCTTTCATTCGCCCTCCTTTCCAGGCTTACTGTCTTGCTTGCTTTCTCCCTCACTGACACTCTCTCTCTCTCTCTCTCTCTCTCTCTCTCTCTCTCTCTCTCATCCACCCTCTATCCTAGTCCCTCTGTCTCTTTCTCCCCCTCACACTCTCCTTCCTCTCCTCATTTTCCCTTGCTCCTCTCTCTCTCTCTCTGGTGGCAAATACAAAGACAAATTCTGCCCTTTTCTTAGCCCATGAAACATTTAACATTTCATTTCATATTCTGGCAGATGCAAGTAAAAAATGGCCTAATGAATCTTACTTATTGTCTACCCTGAGTGCAATCAGCGTCTAAATATGAGATCCCTGTCCCCTGGCCCGCATCCATTGTCTTCTTGGTTTCCCTTCGCTCTGCTCATCACCAGTTACAGTTCTAAGTCTTCCTCTTACAAGCCTGGAATAAAATCACTATAAACGTAAATGCTCGTTTTCATCCAAGCACCCAGATGAGCACTTGCCTCCCTAATTTTACATATGTGTCAAGGTGAATAAAAGAAGGGTGTCAAATCGTTCTCTTCATGTCCTCAAAATAGTTCACTTTTATATCTAAAAACGCACATAGCGACACACCTCCAATCTTCAAAGCAACACATTGTAAGGAGGAGGGTGGAGAGATGAGTTCTCCCACAGTGAGTGGAATGAAGGAAAGGCAACACTGACCGTTTTCATGGATAATTAGAAGCTGAAATACAACAAGGAGAGGAGACCTCCTCAGTAATCCATGTGACCCTGTAAGTCCCTCTCGGTCCCTTTCTATGTGTCCTCTCACTTTATGGGGCCGTGAACCTGAGACTCGCTGCCTTAGCTTTTGGACCACGTTACCCTGGTTGCAACCTCGGTGACCTTTAACCTTGCAGTGAGCGGAGGACAGCCATTGATGAGAGAGGCTGGTGCTGGTGGGGCTCCTCTCTAAGCTGGTTTCACATGGTGATCAATACAACCATAGCTGAGAACACCCGTTGGCCTTGACAATGGAGGGCTATTGTGGTCTGCAGTCAAACGGTGTCAAGAAGCCATCCCTCTCACCCAGAGTTTGCTTTTGGGTTTATTACAGATCAAACATGCTATCGGCTCATCATTCAGTCCCTTCAACTTCATTCAATCTGTCTTTTTATTAGTCTTATTATGGTCTGTCTAAGGCACTTTTCTCACAAAGACATAATTTTGGAACTGCCACTATCTTTATTGTTTGATTCCTCTCTCATTGATATAACAAAAGCGAGTGAAATCAGGCCTATGGCATGAAAACACTCTAATTGGTGCTCATTATGCATACTTATGCATGCATTTGAAAAGCTGACGATTCCTAAAAGAGTCTGGGCAATTTAAGTCCCTCAGAACAGTGTCAACGAGAAGGTATGTCTAAAACCCAACTGCCACGACTGCCAGCCTTCTCCCAGGAGAGCATAATGCATCTTCAAACAGTGTTCATGGTTTACTGATTTCCATCATGTCTGCTTTGAATATTGTCAGAAACTTTATTTTGATGGGATGAGGTTTGCTATGCAGATACAGGTCAGCACCGTATTTTAAGACGTGGTCCCGCCCATTGGAATACCTATTTTTGTCATTCATTCTGAAATGAGGAGCTTGCTGGCTGTATCAGAGAGAGTATTAGTGAATACGGTTGGTGATGTCTTCATGAGCAGTCAATCAGCCACCATGTCCCTCAGGCCATCACTAGGGGCCTGACATGACTTCCTCCCTTTGACAGATTTCTGGGTCTCCTTTAATGATCAATCTCAGTCTATATCTGTAGAAGGATATGGAGGACAAGGCTGTTATACGCTTTATGTGAACTGTCATAATGGCTACATAACAATGTCATAATAGTGACATACTCTAGCACACTGTCAACGCTAGCCAACTAGCTAACCTAGATTAGCTGTGATATAGGAACGTAGCATTCTTAAATGTTAAATAAGGATGCATTTGCATTAGGTCTTCATGTACAGCTTGGTGCATTCCGTACTTCTTTCATATGGCTCAGACTGCGTGCTATATCATTTTTTTGCCAGCTGTTATATCGGCAATACAATAAACATGGTGTTAATATATTTTCACCATGAAACTCCATTCAAATGGAAAAGTGGTTTTGTACATGTTACATGCAGTAGCCTTCTCAGAGCCCCGGAATTTATGATACGCCTTTGAAATAGATGCCGGATTATTTGGGATATGTGAATATGATCAAAATGAGAAGAGAGCGTGTTGCAAGGCCGGCATGGCTTTAAAGGTTTTATGCAAAACATGATATCTCTACGCCTTTCCATTAACTGGCTGTATTGAATTACTTAATATGTTATAGACATTTTGCCATGAAGCAATTAAAGGATTACTCTAATACAAATCAGGCTGGCTGTTTGCTGTTGTGCACCCCCTGTCTGGCAGGTTCAAAGCTCTGACTGGGCATGTCACTGGAATTACACACACAGAGAGAGTGAAAAGGGAATAACATGCCAGAGAAATACCCACAATACACAGGGGTTTATGACGGTTTCAACCGACAACAAAGAAATACATGTCTGCTATCAGTTAAATGAATGTTATGTTGTAACACTTCCAGACGGAGTGACAACAGTGAGTTTGGCCGCAAACAACTTAATTTGATCAGCTTTATGTAAAGCAGCCAGTCGTCTGGGAGCCACCGGTGAGAAGATTAATTGTAAATGTTTACAATGGATTTTCGACTGTGTGTTAAACACGATAATCCAGCCAGCGACCCAAGGGATGAGAAATAACAAATGAATAACAAAGGATGCCTGCGCTTATCGTCGGGCTGTTGTCTACGCAGCGTGTCAAGACTCCAGACTGGTGCCAGTCGTCCTTCCATCAACATATAACATGTTTATTAGACCTCCTGCAACTATGGCAACCCGCATCCATTTGGAAAATGCCCTTTTCGTAAATACTTATTTAAAAGGTGTCGTAGCATCATATTTTCATAACATTTTCTGAGGCTGTTGACAATAGGGTTATTATTATTATTTACGGATGTGTTTTTCTTCTTTTTCACTTGACTGGCAGGGTCAACGTCATTAATTGGCTGAGGATAGTGGATAGCGAAGTCATTTCTTGAACACGACGCACAATTACCCCTGGCCAAAGTCAGACAAAGGCGAGAGGCTTTCACACGTTCTCCTACTCTGAGAGGATGCTAATGATGAAAGAAGGGGTTTGAGGATGAGAGAGGGGGTCTGGTCGACCCTCCCGCCACACTGCGGTCGCAGTTTAATCAGCTCTATCCCCCTTCAATCAGGAGAACTTAATTAGCTAGTGTTCACAAGGTAAACACAGCTCACCAAGGCTTTCAGCAAACAATCACCATACAGTACACCATATACCAGGCCCAACCCACACATACACTACATGACCTAAAGTATGTGGACACCTGCTTGTCAAACATCTCATTCCAGAATCATGGGCATTCATATGGAGTTGGTCCCCTCTTTGCTGCTATAACAGCCTCCACTCTACTGGGAAGGCTTTCCACTAGATGTTGGAACATTGCTGCTGGGACTTGCTTTCATTCACTACACAAGCATTAGTGAGGTCGGGCACTGATGTTGGGCGATTACGTCTGGTTCGCAGTCGGTGTTCCAAATATCTAAAGGTGTTCGATGGGGTTGAGGTCAGGGCTCTGTGGAGGCCAGTCAAGTTCTTCCACACTGATCTCAACAAACCATTTCTGTATGGACCTTGCTCTGTGCATGGGGGAATTGTCATGCTGAAACAGGATAGGGCCTTCCCCAAACTGTTGCCACAAAGTGGAAGCACAGAATCATCTAGAATGCCATTGTATGATGTATCATTAAGATTTCCCTACTCGGGCCTAACCCGAACCATAAAAAAACAGCTCCAGACCATTATTTATCCTCCACCAAACTTTACAGTGGCCACTATACATTGAGACAGGTAGCGTTACACCACTCCAGCCGACGCCTGGCATTGTGTAAGGTGATCTTAGGCTTCTGTGAGGCTGATCGTCCATGGAAACCCATTTCAGGAAGCTCCCGACTAACAGTTATTGTGCTGACGTTGCTTCCAGAGGCAGTTTGGAACTCGGTAGTGAGTGTTGCAACCGACACAGACAAGTTTTACGTGCTTCAGCACTCGATGGTCCCGTTCCGTGAGCTTGCGTGGCCTTCCACTTCACGGCTGATCCGTTGTTGCTCCTAGACGTTTCCACTTCACAATAACAGAGCTTACAGTTGACCGGGGCAGCTCTAGCAGGACAGACATTGACGAACTGATTTGTTGGAAAGGTGGCATCCTATGACGGTGCCCCGTTGAAAGTAACTGAGCTCTTCAGTAAGGCCATTCTGCTGCCAATGTTTGTCTATCGAGATTACATGGCTGTGTGCTCAATTTTGATACACTTGTCAGCAATGGGTGTGGCTGAAATAGTAGAATCCACTCATTTGAATGGGTGTCCACATACTTTTGTATATATAATGTACATGTTTACCCACGGAATGTGAGAAAAGGCTTTATTTACTAACAGTTCATTAATTGTTATTTTTTAGTAATTTCTTCAGTATTCTTGTTGGTGGAATATATATTAAGATGTATTGCAAAATGTTCTGCAAATGCTGTATTTCATAGACTGCTGTTTATTCATTTTACAGCTTCATTTTGCTGCCAACATTAAAATATTTTTTTGTAATTTGCCAAATAGGTTTTAGGTTTACCGTCGCAAACCATTGCAGCCAATGAGCCAATGTGAGAAAAGTGTTAAATCATAGAAAATAAAATGTCCAAATAGGGTCAATGTCCAGTAGTGTGTTGTCCCCTGTGTCTAATGGGTCTATTCCCTCATGTGCTACAGGGAGAAGAGTGGAGATTGTCAGTCCCTCAGTAGTTACGCCCCCCTCCCCTCTCTCCCCTAATGCTCCTTTTACCTTCCCATTTTCTCCAGCCTATTCAAGCCTTGTCACTCACTGCTTTGAATTCCATGAACTCTAACAGAGTGTACACTACCTTAAAGAAAACCAGTTCTGTATCAGACTAGAAGGGGACTTGTATATAAGATATATATGTATATTACAGTTGAACAAATGTAATGTGTGTATATCCATATTGTTGACAGTTTGTCACACCATGTCCATCATTATTTACAGAGTACAACATTTTCCTGGTTTATAATTTGATGTCTTTAGTGTCAACATCCTTATTTACATACCAAAAGTCACAAATATATAGCATTACCAATGTACATTACAAAACTGGAGAGTTTCCTTACCCAGTGCAAAGTCAAAGCCCACTCTTTATTGTCAGTCCTCTTGCTTTTTCCCTCAACTAGTAAAGTCTTGAAGTAAAGTCACATATTAAAAAAGGGGGAGAAATGAAGTCAGCAGAGAGAGAGCTGGCTAGTAGAGAGAGAGAGAGAGAACATGTGTGTTGGGCCTGAATGTGCTGAATAAATACAGGTCATGATTTATCTGGCCCAGAGAGCCACTCTCAACCTGCTGAGTCCTGCCTGATGAGAAGAGCCTTTATATAAAACAAACCCTGCCTTTTTAATCTGCTTGCTGCATGCCTGCTTGCCCGTCTGTCTGTCCGTCTGTCTGTCTGGTCTGCCTGTCCGACTGCCTGTTCTGCCTGTCCGACTGCCTGTTCTGCCTGCCCGTCTGTCTGTCTGTCTGGTCTGCCTGTCCGACTGCCTGTTCTGCCTGCATGCCTGCCCGTCTGTCTGTCTGTCTGTCTGCCTGCCTGGTTTGCCTAGCCTGCCTGTCCGATTTTCTGGTCTCCCTGCTCGCATGCCTGTCTGTCTGGTCTGCCTAGCCTGCCTGTCCGACTGCCAGGTCTGTCTGACTGCCTGCTTGCCTGGTCTGTCTGCCTGCTTGCTTCCAGCAGTATTCTGCTGAAGCCCAAACTATATAACTTTTAGATTTCCCATAGTGCCTGAACAGTTGCACACTGACCAGGGCAATGACTTTATTGAAGTAGCCAGGAATACAAATTGCACTGCAAACATGAGAAGGTTATTAGCTATACAGGGAAGCATACTTTGGGATATAGAGTAGGTCTTTGTATGTAGGGGGAGAAGTTCAGTTAGAGTAGACTCTTAATGGTGGGTGAAAGATTAGCTGACTGTGCTGTCATTATGCAGTGACTAGATCACTGTTTATGGCCAAATATGCATTCTGCTTCCCCTGAAGCTTTTCAATAAAACATAGTGATTAAGAGGTGAGCAAATTTAAGAGGTGAACAAACTAATGCAGAATATTTTCTTGCATGAATTATATAGATCATAGACTTCTAGCTACAGTACATAACAAAAACGCATTTTGCTTTAGCCATCAATCTCCCAACACAGACACGTTTATCAACCTTTTACTCAGCTCTCCTTTCCTTGGAGGATGAATCTAACCATGCGTGAAAAGGCCAAGGTCCCCCACTTCAACTTTAAGGGGTTCACAATTTGCACTGAAAATGACCCCTTTCAGTTTAATTACTGAACATCTCACTGGCCGGTCAAGTCCTCTTTTGTGAGTGAGGACCTTGATGACCAACATGGCCCAGAAGTTGACGGATGACATTTCACGTAGAGTGTCCCTAACCCCTCGTGTGTCCCACTTTGCCAGCAGGCCAGTGACTTGATTGACAAGTGACCAGGACAAAAGCTTTGGGTCAACAAGCCGTTTAAGATCCATTATTATGGAGTGAACACTGTGTCCCCGGGCAGGTAAACACATCTCCATTGATCCGATTGAGAGATAGAAATATTTTGTTCACCTCCATCAAAAACCCTTTCACAAAGGCGAAAGGCAAACAGTATTGAGAGGAGAAAAGCAGGGCTGGAATAAGCCTGACATTCTGGTCCATTGGTAAATAATGGTGTAAGCTATCCAGGCTATCCATAACCCCTGAAACTGCTGCCTGCCAAGATAAAATGTGAAACCTGTTTCTCCAAAGCCCTGGAAAGATCAACAGGGCTGATGTGGTTTTATTCTCCTTAATGTCACATTGGGTCTAGGCCGGTAAAGGGTGGCTCAGGGTAAACACTAATGACAAGAATGCTCTTAGACGGTACAGATTGGAAATAAATTACACTGCTCCATGCTGCTGAAAACCCACTGCACGCCAGTCTGGATCACGCAGACAGACTGATCTGTTTTCTGTGACCTTAATGAGATGTGTACTATTTAAAAGACTTAACTATATTTATTGTCTGTTCTTTAAGGTTATGTAGCATGTAAAAAAATGTTTGTGTGTAATGTTGTACTGCACAGTATGTAGTAAGTAGACACTTTGACAACTCAACCATTAAATGCTATTCAAATTCAGCAAAAAAATAAATCATTCACATTCACTGTTGTCCCACACATATACTATATTTTTTATTTAACCCTGTGTTTTACATTAGTGCACAGCAATAAGATAACATCCCTGCGCTGTGCATTATTCACCTGGGTTCTCCTGGGGAAGTTGCAGAGTGGAGGCGTACCCTTCTTCATGGACTCCTCATGAGCCTTTTCTTTTAAAAAGGGACACAAACAGTCAGCATGTTGTTATTTCTGAACTACTCTGCTTAAACTGAGAGCAGAGGGCACTGTCTCACAGCGGGGTAGTGGACAGCTCTTCCTGGTATAATGACGCATAACTAGTACACTTACATTCAGTCCTGGGGGATTCAATGAGGAAGGCCTCAAACGTACCCATTATACTTGAGATAATGTCAGAGAGTCACTCGCATTCAGTGTTATATTTTGGTCTCTTTCTGATCATACTTTCCTTTGCAAACATCCTAGCTAACAACCCTCCCTCCCCTCTCTTTCTCCTGCTCTCTTCCTCTATCTCTCGCTTGCTCTTCCCCCTCTCGCTCTCTCTACCCCCTCTCGCTCTCTCTACCCCCTCTCTCCCTCTTCCCTCTCCTCCCCTTTCCCTCTCCCTCTCCATCTCCCTCTCTCCCTCTTCCCTCTCCTCCCCTTTCCCTCTCCCTCTCCATCTCCCTCTCCGCCCATTCCCTTTTAAAAATTTCAACCTAGGTAAGCTGCTACTGATATCCATCCCTGATCGGGTGGTAAGAACAAGCACAGTGGGGAATTCACACTATATTAAAAAACAATTGGTGCAACAAAGAACTCAAATCAGCAGAGACCTTCATGATCAAATGATCAGCTGTAAATTAAAACCCATTGCTAGACTACATGGTAATAACACTCCAGACCGCGCCGGCAATAATCACAATCTGTGTGCTTAGTGTAATCACCCATCTATGCAGTCGTCCCTCTCTGCATGCAATATAATGATCAAAAATGCGGTCTATTTCAAATATAAAAAATGTATTTCAGGTATTTCAGGCCTAGTGTTCATCGAACTTGTATAGTTAAGTATGACAGTGAATTATAGAAAGGGCTTATATTACATTGGGGAGGCTGATGAAAATGTTCTAATTCCAATAATACCCTGCAAGTTTTCTGTACATCTAAGCATCCTCTCGTATTGTATTATACTAAATGATTTCTCTGCAACATCAAAACACCATTACTGGGGTGTCACTGTGATTCACAGTAAAATATTTCAAGCCACTTCTTTGTTCTTTCCTCAATCTGTAGATTTTTTTCATTATAAGTATTCATGCAATTCAATGTGTTCCTTATTTCCACGAGAGCTTTTAAATCTAAACTTATCGCAAACACTTTTCTGCTTTCCACTTTTCATATCACCGCTTTATGTCACAGAATTAGGATGATCTCCTGTTTAAACTTCTGTTATCGCAAATACACAGAAACAGATTATTTGCATAAGTATCAACTAACTCCTGACGCACCATGATAGGGGTTCACAGCCTGGAGAAAATATAAAAACATAAGCTATACTCCCAGACTCGTATATCAACGCTTTTTAGTATAAACTACCGTCTTGTTAAATGTTTCAGGCGAAGAATCCTTTTACGTGATGTGCTTGGTGTTTCTCTGTATTTTTGGGGGTGGTCATGTTTTGGAATGTGTGTGTGTGTGTGTGTGTGTGTGTGTGTGTGTGTGTGTGTGTGTGTGTGTGTGTGTGTGTGTGTGTGTGTGTGTGTGTGTGTGTGTGTGTGTGTGGTTAGTGACGTGTCTGTTTGTCAAATTTTTATTCACCGGAACCCATATTACTTGCTATACCTTGCATTCAGCTGGGCCCTCTTGAATACAAGCCGATTATGGATAACAACCACATTACAGCACGGTACATCAAAGACCTAGCTTACTGCACAGTGGGGAGCCACTCTGGCACGTTTCACAATTCCAACCATTCAAGGAGCTCTCACTGGAAACATGTTATGCACTAAATGTGTCACATAGAAAAGTGTTTTCTGATCCATTTCACTCCAGACCCTGCCGGTACCGTCTGTTTGTGCTGGTTTCATTAAAAAGCCGAGGGATGAGAGGGAGACAGAAGGAGAGAGAGATAAGAAAAGATTCAGAGATGGACTTGACTATTGAGTGTTATAGTCTGGTGTGTCATGGGACTTGCACTGAAAACGGTTTATTAACTACTTATGAGAACCTTATAGATAATACCTTAATGACATAATGCTACTGAAGATTAATACAGCCATTGTAAATCTGGTACTATAGTACTGTATTATCATTTGACTGGTAAGAATTCCAGGCAGTTCACCCGTGATACAAGGCAGTATTCAACGTCCATTCATGTCTGAGGATGTCAGGAGATGACGTGGAAGCCAGCCACTGGGGGCAACAGTGAGTGCTGTTTCCTTGACGTAAGCTTTGGTTTTGCTAGGGCATTTTGGATGGGGATGGTGGATGGGCGTATGCATCTCCCTCTGGTTCCAAAGGTTCAAATTCAGTGATAGAAAGTTGTTTTTGATATCTTAGTTTTAAACCTATCCCAAATCTTAACCATTACCTTAACCATTCAGAGTTAATGCCTAACCTTATTAGGAATTCTGAGTTAACCCTTTGACAAGTACGAACACACGGGTGGGATCATTCTACATTGGTCCCTGCAGCGCACTCTCAAACCGGTGTGATTAGAACGCTTATTTAGAACGTCCAGTTATGATTGACCCAACAGTCAGCGTTTGAGCTGGCCACACTGTTTTTTCACAGAAATATTTTGCACAAACAGTCTTTACAACGTTATGTCATCAATGTGAGCTGTTTATTTTTGGATACAATGTTCAGACATTCACAGAAGTAGCGACAGCATAACACAATTCTCATCCAAACTGGAAAATGTAGGCTACATTAGCCGTAGCGCTAACTGAGGAAAGAGTGACCTAATACAAGCGGTCATATTTAGCAGAAACCATTATATGAATTAGCTAAAAGCAGTTACTATATACAATTCATCACATCACAAGTGAGCTCACCAGTGATCAAAATAATTGAGTAAAACACTTTCTAAAAATCAAGAGTAAACTGACGGGTGTGTCGGCTACCATCATTCACTTCACTCATTCACTTGAAACACGAGTGAACCATCCCTTCACCTCGTTTTGTTATAACATCTTTGGTCTGACAGACATTTACTTGACAACCAGAATGCACTGTATGATGTCAGCAAACATAGCGCCACACATACTGTAGCTGCCAATTAGCTTAGCATTAGCTCATCATAATCAGTACAACCTTCAGAAAAGTATTGTATCCAAATCATGTGCCCATTACAATCTATGCAAGAATCAGAATGCATGATTTGTCACCAGGGAATAACACAGTAAATACATCATGCTCCGTGGATACATGCGGTGTGCTACAGTAGAAACAACATACCACGATATACATCAACTATAATGATAACGTAATAAGGCACTTACTTTGATAGGAATGCACACGTCCAAAGTTATTATTAGTAAGGAAAACAACATTGAAGGCAATGCGGGTGCCAACAGGAAAATGTGCCAGGGGGGAAAAAGTTTGTGTAAGTTCTGTTCTGACTGGAGATGTGCAAATGTCTGCACACTTGATCTGTGGAAATACTGGGAAAGTGCTTGGGCTCTCTTCGAAGAGAAAAGTTTGTCCGGCTCAGTAAAGCCTCAAAAGTAAATAGTCTGCAACAGTGAAATGGGCTACTTCTATGTGAATTAATGAGGAGGCGGAACATACCTCAATTCAAACTGCTAGAAAATAATTTGAAATGTAATAATTCGATAATTAATTTGAAATATAATAATTAGAAGGCAGCGTGCCTTGGTTTGAGGGAAACTTGGGTCAATGGTCCTGTTGTGTAACAATCACCTTTTGGAACAATGAGTGCATTCTCACCCACATGAAAATAACTCACGCTGGAGCAACCATTAGAGATATTTGGAACTCACATGTGAAAAGGTTAATACCTAACTGTAAGAATTCAGAGTTAATGCCTAAACTTAACCTTGAACAGAGAAGTAACTTACAGAGAAGTAAGTTACTTACAGAGAAGTAACTAAACACTTCGAAATAACGTTTGACAAACATGGATAAACGTCTAATTCTGACATGAGATTGTGAGAGCTTGTTGAAGAATTCAAGTCGTAAACACAATGGAGAAAATAGCTGCTTTTACCTCTTTGTGTGAATTTTTAAAAATAGTGTTGTGAAGTGTGTTTACTTCATGTTTCTGTTACAATGTTTTTGACAAGTCTGTGTGGTTTGTTGTCTATTTCTGGCTCAATTGTACTATAATGAAAGATGTTAAATGAGTCACGCATACATCAGTGAAAGGTGGACCCGTGTATTTTTGGCTCAGGATATGCTTGCATGGGTCTGTCCTCATTCTATAAATGCAGGTCAAAATATAACATTCACAAACATGCATCCTTTACTATTTTCAGCCATTTCATCATCATATATCTGCATGCATGGTCCACAAACGACTAAAGCGAGGCCAATCGTACTATTTTATTCATCACAAAATCTAGATGGATCCAGCTCATTCTCACACAGTCAAACTGAAAATGAAATAAAATCCAGTCTGGTCTTAGAGAAGATGTGCTAGAAAATAATGGGTATGTGTTGTGACATGAAACATGGGGTTAGGATCACATCAAACTAGACCATCTTTTGGAGTCGCACCAAGATCATTTCCCATTGCTCAAACCAATGAGAGACTGAATTTGATCATTCTTCAATGCACATTACACCCACACAACCGCTTCACTTCCAAGGAAAATCCTATGTGCATATTGACTTCAATCGAGACTGAGACATCTGCCGAACTAATTACATTACCAGTGAGTAAATCTGTAAACAGTTATCGCTGTGTTAAGCAGCTGTTTTTCACTCACAGGTGTATGATAGCATGATGCTCAAGATGTGTTTATGTATTTGCATAGCACTGGCACCTGTTAATGAAAGCGTTTGTTTTCCACCTAGTCGCCATGCTCCTCTAATAAGCATGGCTTTTCTCCCACAGCCGTCCTAATGACTGTTATCACACCACTATCTCTGAGCCAAGACGAGGAGTTGTAATAACCTGCAGGTGACACAGGATGCAGGGAATGTGTGAGCAAAACCAACGTGCCATTGTGCCAGTCATTGGGAGGAAAAGGGAGGAAATCCTCTCACAATGGCTCCTTTTAAGGAAAATTGGGTAACCCTTCATTTTACAGCATTTAATTACTAAGTATTTACTGGGTAACATGGCCGAAAGTATGTGGACACCTGCTCGTAGAAAATCTATTTCTTAAATAATGGGCATTAATATGGAGTTGGTCCCCCTTTGCTGCTATAACAGTCTCCAATCTTCTGGGAAGGCTTTAAACTATATGTTGGAACATTGCTGCAGGTACTTGCTTCCATTCAGCCACAAGAGCATTAGTGAGGTCAGGCACTGATGTTGGGCAATTAGTCCTGGCTGGAAGTCGGTGTTCCATTTCATCCCAAAGGTGTTCGATGGGGTTGAGGTCAGGGCTCTGTGCAGGCCAGTCAAGTTCGTCCACACCGATCTCGACAAATCCTTTCTGTATGGACCTCGCTTTGTGCACAGGGGCATTGTTATGCTGAACCAGAAAAGGGCCTTCCCAAAACTGTTGCCACAAAGGTGGAGGTACAGAATTGTCTAGAATGCTGGAGAATTAAGATTTCCCTTCACTGGAACTAAGGGGCCTAGCCTGAACAATGAAAACAGTCCCAGACCATTATTCCTCCTCCACCAAACTTTACAGTTGGCAATATGCATTGGGGCATGTAGTGTTCTCCTGGCATCCACCAAACCCAAATTAATCTGTCGGACTGCTAGATGGTGAAGCGTGATTCATCACTCCAGTGAACACGTTTCCACTGCTCCAGAGTCCAATGGTGGCGAGCTTTACATCACTCCAGCCGATGCTTGGCATTGCGCATGGTGCTATTAGGCTTGTGTACAGCTGCTCGGCCATGAAAACCCATTTCATGAAGCTCCCGACGAACAGTTCTTGTGCTGACGTTGCTTTCAGAGGCAGTTTGGAACTCTGTAGTGAGTGTTGCAACCGACACAGAGAAGTCTTACGCATCGGCGGTCCCGATCTGTGAGCTTGTGTGGCCTACCACTTTGCTGCTGAGCCATTGTTGCTGCTAGACGTTTCCACTTCACAATAACAGCACCTACAGTTGACCGAGGCAGCTCTAGCAGGATTTTATACACCTGTCTCTGGATTTTATACACCTGTCAGCAATGGGTGTGGCTGAAATAGCCGAATCCACTATTTGAAGGGATACTTTATTTTGTTGTGTACATAGTAACAAAAACTAAATACATAGTAACAATTTAGTCTTAAATGTATTTACTAGGAACCAGGAAAGTTAGTACTACATACTCAGTTAGTAAATACAAAGTCACAAAATGTAATTATATAAGTAAGTACATGTAAGTAAGAAGGTACAGTACTGTAGGTACAATTAAGTACCAGCTAACAACTATTTAAATATCTAGTAACACCTCTATTTCAATATAATAAGAAACACCAAGGAACATACAAAGTCAGAAAATGTCATTATAAAGTAACACATTTTTGTAAGAACCAGCTTATCTCTATTAAAGTAATACCTAAGAAACACTAATGAACTTACATGGTCATTTAGCATTTATTACCACATAATTACCAGAAAAACATCTTCAAGTCATCCTCTTGTGTTGATATTCTCTCCCGTTGTTTCGATTTACTTAACCTTTAGTTACCATGTATGTTCATAGTAACAGGGCTGTAAAATGAAGTGGTGTCTTTTTACACATAGATACAATGTAGCTACTTGTGAGGTACCACTGCATTGGACGACTCCATACCATGAAGACTCAAGCAATCTGTCCGTGATCTTACTCTGTTGTGACATGGTACCACCTTCACACAGACAAGCACACAATTCAGAGTGAAGTTTAGTTCATGAAAGTCAAACAGACCATCTTAAGTGTAAACATTTGTATTCACAATCATATCAAAGAGCTAGCATAACAACAAAAGTTCATTGCATATATTTCTATATGAATATGTGAAATGTTTTTTACATTAGCTACGTACATCAAGTCATTGTATCCACATGACATGAATATAAAGAATACAAATGTGACTGAATAGAATGACTGCAGACATTCCAACCAAGAGCTAACATAGAAGATTATTGACTTGCAGAAATAGCTAGCTATCTGACCATTTCACTTGACAGAAAAAGTGACAAAGAATTACTGTAAAGTATACAAAAACTATGCATACATGTGACATTTCCACGAGCATGTTACCTCCTAAGAATATAATATCTAAACTCTCAAAAGAGCTAGTTACCTTCTGTATAAAATGAAGCTAAATTACAACCAAAGCGGGATCTAGCATGCTAACCCAATGTAATGTCATGACGATTCATTAGCTTAATTAGCCTAGCACGCTAGTGGACTTTACAAGCTAGAATAAATATACAAAAATGTAATTCCTAAATAAAACACTGCTTGTAGTAACGAAAGCAAATCCTTAATTATCTAAATCTAAAGGTGCCCAACATTACCATAGACATAACTTTCCAATGCTTAGTGAGAAGGAATGGCGGAATTCGCCCGTGAACCGTCACATCAGCAACCAGTGGCCACAACTGGCCACATTAATGGCTATGGCCGTTTCCGGATACCCGTACTTGCTTTCTAAATAGTAGACATTTTGGGTTTTATAGTATGTGAAACTTAAAATATTTAGTATGCTTTAAATCCCTTGATGTCATACTAATTTTGGATTTTCATCTAGTAGAATTTTCTGCACACTATTGAGGAAGAGAATCAACTTTCAAGACCAACGTGAGTCTGACAACAGCTGATTGTTGAGGGGATGCGCTGTACCAAAATGAACGAATGGCGGGAATTTACATCAATTGCGCATTAGATGACACATTCTCAGGAGCCTAGTATGCACATATTTGCAGGTATTCAGACCGGGCCACAGTGTCCCATGACCACCTCTGTCTCAGCCTCCAGTATCTATGCTGCAGTATTCCATGTGCCGGGGGGCTAGTGTCAAGCTTTTATATCTGGTGTATTTCTCCAGTCTTATCTGGTTTCCTGTGTGAATTTAAGTATGCTCCCTCTAATTATCTCTCTCTCTTCCTCTCTTCCTCTCTTCCTCCCCTCCCGGGGGACCTGAGCCCTAGGACCATGCCTCAGGACTACCTGGCCTGATGACTCCTGGCTGTCCCCAGTCCACCTGGTTGTGCTGCTGCTCCAGTTTCAACTGTTCTGCCTGCGGCTATGGAACCCTGACCTGTTCACCGGACATGCTACTTTGTCCTGAACCTGCTGTTTTCAACTCCCCTTGTCTCTCTCTACCTTTGAATCCTCGGCTATGAAAAGCCAACTATATATTTACTCCTGAGGTGCTGACCTGTTGAACAATCTACAACCACTGTGGTTATTATTTGACCATGAAGGTGGACTGGGGACAGCCAGAAATCATCAGGTCAGGTAGTCCTGAGGCATGGTCCTAGGGCTCAGGTCCTCCGGGAGGGAAGAGAGAGAGAGAGTGAGAGAGAATTAGAGGAAGCATACTTAAATTCACACAGGACACCAGATAAGACTGGAGAATTATATAACAGATAGATATAACAGCTAGATAGCCATTCTTCGCTAGTCAATTTGCTTTGGCTAGCATCTTCCATGTTGGCTCGTGATTGGAATGTATATGCATTCATTCTATTTAATTATATTTGTATGCTTTTATATTCATGTCATGTTGTATGTAGGTGTAAAAAATATTTTCACATATTCACATAGAAATGAATGCAATTCACATTTGTTATTATGCTAGGTATTTGATATGATCGTGAATAAATGTATTTCTACTTAAATAGGTTTGTTTGGTTGATTTACATGAAATACATTTACATTTTGTGTGGTTCTCTTAGTAGTGAAAAATTTTCCCACTTTGACCAACTGGATCACATTGTTATATTGTACTTGTGTAAACTTGAAAGTATCTGTTATTTACATGGTATTAGCAACAGCTTCATTCTACAGCCCTCTTGCCTCATATCTACCCTGTAAGTGTGAAGGTGGTACCATGTACCAACAGGGTAAGATTACAGACAGATTTTCTGTTGTCTTCATGGAATGGAGTCATTCAATGTATCGACTTTGTATCTACCTGTAAACAGACACCTCTTAATTTTACAGCCCTGTTACCACATACTACAGGGAAACTGCAGGAAAATTACTTGGTACGGTTATGTATACACAATAATTAGACTAAATCCTAAAGACGGACACATGACCTGCAAGTATCTCAAATGAAATAAAATCTAAATGTATTTTTCACATGGGCCGAATACAACAGGTGTAGACTTCACTGTTAAATGCTTACTTACGAGCCCTTTCCCAGCAACGCAGAATAAAATGTTTTAGAAATAATGAAATGAGCAACTAAGAAAAGAAAGGAAACATAAATACAATAACATGACAACAGCGAGGATATATATAAGGAGTACCGGTACAGAGTCAGTGTGCAGGGGTACGATGTAGTTGAGGTCATTGAGGTAATATGAACATCAGAGGAGGCTGGTGGGAGGAGCTATAGGAGGACGGGCTCCTTGTAATGGCTGGAGTGGAGTCAATGGAACGCCACCAAACACACCAAACACATGGAAACAACCTGTTTGACTCCATTCATTTGATTCCATTCCAGACATTACAATGAGCCTGTCGTCGTATAGCTCATCCCACCAGCCTCCTCTAATGTACATGTAGGTTGTGGTAAAAGTGTAGGCAATCAGGATAGATAATACACAGAGTAGCAGCAGTGAATGTGAAGAGTGTGAAATTGTGTCTATGTGTGTGTGTGGCGTCAATATGCATGTGTGTGTGTTTTGTGTGTGTAAGTGTACATTGCATTCGGAAAAGATTCAGATCCCTTGAATTTTTCCACATTTTGTAACTTTACAGCCTTATTGTAAAATGGAATAAAAAGTTTTTTTCCCTCAACAATCTACACACAATACCCCATTATGACAAAGATTTTTTTTTAAATGTTTGCAAATGTGTAAAAGTGTCAAACTGAAATGTCACATTTCCATGTATTCAGACCCTTTACCCAGTACTTTGTTGAAGCACCTTTGGCAGCGATTATAGGCTTGAGTCTGCTAGGATATGATGCTACAAGCTTGGCACACCTGTGTTTGGGGATGTTCTCCCATTCTTCTCTGCAGATCCTCTCAAGTTCTGTCCGGTTGGATGGGGAGCGTTTGTGTGCCTTTCTCACTCAACATTATTCACAATTAATTTAGGATTATCCGTAATCATGGCAGCATCCACATTAATGTAGAAGTGTTTAGAAACATATTCTATATATTCAAAATAATCTGAAACACAATGCATCCAATAAGTTTGTAGTCACACGCTTGATGCAATCATTGCGTGATAGGAATATGGGACCAAATACTAAACTTTTGACTACTTTAATACACATATAAGTGAATTCATAGTTTTAGTCCCTAAAATGGGGGTACTATTTACAAGAAAGTGCAGTAATTTCTAAACAGTTCACCCGATATGGATGAAAATACCTGACAGTCTGCACTTTAACCTCACCGTCTTTGTGTCCTTTCAAATCCAAAGACTTCAGAGACAAAACAACAACAACAAATGGCACAGTCCCAATACTTTTGGAGCTCAATGTATTTACCTAGTAAATACATCGTAATTAACGATACATCGTAAAATGAAGATTAACCGACAATTGGCATAATTGGCACTGGCAGGTATTGGCACCAACTGTTATAGGGTTGGTGGCACTATAGTGGTAATAGTGCTGAATTACCATTGCTAGCCCAACAGAGCTTTAATGTCACACTTCTTTTCCCATTTCTCAGATCTCTTCAGATTGAACTCAGCGCTTAACCCCATGCTGTCGACACACATTGCCAGAGAGAGCAGGTGAGAACCTGCCAAGACATTGCCTAAACCCATGCCAGTCTAGGGAGGTGAGGAGCTGCCATCCTCCACAGCTAACGAGAACAAGATGCTGGGATATTCCTCTGGGCAGTATACAGCAACTGTCTCCATTAAAAAAACAGACCCAGAAACTCCATGTAATAACATGAACAGTTAATAAGAAATGTTGGCTTACACTCTCAAAGCCCTCTCACCCAGTAGCCGCTGATCTGCCATGCCTGAAACTGTGGATATTTCCAGCAAGCTACTTCATTACGGGGAGAGCTTAATTAAGAGTATTTAAGTGTCTATTAAAAAACACCAATGCTTGCCTGCCTCTCCCTGACCTCGCCTTCCCTCTCTATCTCTACCACTGCTGCTCATTATAATGGTATAATTGCAGGTAAGCATCCTACAGTATCAACAGGTTTAATTACTAAAGTGAGAGGGGTTCACAGTGCCAACTCGCCACCGAATAAACCTGGGCTGCAGAGGGATAAATAACAATTATCGGAATCAGCGCCATTGTATTTTATTACAGAGGCCCACTGCTCGAGTGTCTTGATGACACAGCAATGTGGTCATAATGACTGAACTACTAATCAAATGTGATGTTTACACTTCTGCAGTGTGCAAATCTGCATGTGGATGTTGAACAGTTCAAACTATTTTTCAGGTTATCGTCCCTTGAAAGTAATATATATTGATGCAAAACAGCATATATTTTTGTAAAGGTCTACTGTTTTTGTAAATGATTATAAGCTGAATCAATGTACTGGTTCAGTACTACCATGTACAGTATTATATTTTCACATGTAGTCCTCCCCTCCCTCACACTTGCTTTACATTCAGACATGAAGGGCTCTCACTATTTTGTCTCACGCTGTTCTGTTAGAGATCTGGGGCACTCTCAAGCACTGGACAGCACTTGTCTTTTATTCACCCCCCCCCCCCCCCCCTTCTCCTTTAAATCCTCTCTTTAAACTCTGTTAACTAGCCTTAAACACTGGGCATGTTTTTGTTCCAGGGGCTTCTTCTGGCTGGATTTAACAGCCTGTTATAGAAACGTGTGTATCTGTGTTAACCCTGTGGACAGCCCCTTACAAATGAAAACATACATGCCTTACAGAGGTAACGCACACGTAGAGTGGGACGAAGCAGTTTTTTTCCTCTCGTGTGAAGGGGTTAAATATTGTACTAATCGGCTCTAAGGTAGAATTTGTTGTCATCCCTCGGCTGCTAATATGCCCTAACTGGATACTTATACTGTATGGGAATGCTCATACTTTCTTTTATTTTTACGTCTATCCTGTCTCTGAACCGTCAAATTAATCTTGCATTTGATCCGTCCATTTTCTACGTTTCAGGTCTTTTAAAACCCTTTAAAGCTTCTTAGTAACAGTTGGTTGATCAAAGCCACACAGCCCTCCAAGACTCTCCTGAATTGGAGCACAAGTTTAGGATTGTCTGAAAGGAGGGTTGGACACAATAAAATGGTATTGTCTGACTCAATAAACCAAATGTGTTATTCTTGAACTGAAGCGCGAACACTGTGGGAGAATACAGAATTGCTTTCTTCAATCGTATTATAGGTCTTTAAAGGATCCTGTTTAGAACTTGTGGACCAGATCCAAACCCTTCAGCATAATCTTTGGTTTAGAAGTACAAAGCCAGGTTACACAGTCTATGTGACCTTGAGTTACCAGTATTCTAACTACTATTACACTAGTAGATCTCCCTTCTTAGATCCTAAGGTTTATCTGTTAGAGGTAAACCAATTTCATCAAAGTCACCTAATGCACTTTTAGATCCCACGTACCAATTCCAAGTACCAAGTTTCACTACACCTAGCTAAACCCTCTTCTTTCTAAATGGATTCATGTTTGAATGAAAACAGCTTAATGTTATTTCAACAGTTGAATTACACCCATAAATGAAGCATGTTTGAGTGTACGTATGTCTGTGCAGTTTATGTATATGTGTGTGTACTCATGCACACATTAGATGTGTGTGTGTGTGCACCTGTGTGTGTGTGTGTGTGTGTGTGTGTGTGTGTGTGTGTGTGTGTGTGTGTGTGTGTGTGTGTGTGCACCTGTGTGTGTGTGTGTGTGCACCTGTGTGTGTGTGTGTGTGTGTGTGTGTGTGTGTGTGTGTGTGATTTGGCGGGCCAGGGGAGGGAAGGGCAAGGTATCAAAGATCACAAAAAGTGTATGACAGCTGACAATTTCAGGCTTTTGATTAGGATTTGTTGATATGACCAGTCCCTAGGTCTTTCCAAACTCACTCCAGGGATTCTGGGCTGCCTGGCTATGCAACAGACGGAACAACCAGCCAGTTGACAGAATCATCAGCCAGTACAGGCGTTATCTCCCCACTGCCTTCTCTACCTCCCCTCCCGCTGAAACCCGGGTAATTAGAGAGTCAGGGCAACATGCAGAAACAACAGCCACAGTGTGCACCGTGTCATGGACGGTACCAATTATTCTGTAGCCATTTTGCACGTGGATGCAACTCCTTCCCTACAGTAGCCCTTGTTTTAACGACACACGTACAGGCTACACACAGATGCCCACATACATAACACGTGTACACAACTTCACATTCACACACACGGGCACATACTGTACACACACACACACACAACATTACTGGACAATTACACTAGCTATTCTGTACACCAAATGAAGTATCAGACTTAACCCTTACTGCTTTGGTGCTTATTATTTCGTAGTATGTTACTTCAGCCGTAACACTGCAAGCATGAGACGACGCTACTCATTATTGTCATCTTGACCTGTATAACTGCATGGAGGTGCTCGCCTCTACAACTCAGAGACATACATCACATCACCTGGTAGCTGCTGTCATTACTACAGACACTCTCACACACGCTAGTAAGGTTAGACACAAGATTCCTCTTAGACGTTTCCTTCTCTCTTTCTCGTTTTTATTGAACAACGAGAAGTTAGAACAGAAATCGTTGATGAAAGCTCGCTTGCATTATGTATACATTTCAAATGATGACAGTAATAATGTCTAATGATCACTTTCCTCTTAGATCTTTTGGTTAAATCACCCTTGAGTAATCCAGCGTAAATGGGCTATTATCTTCCGTTGTAATATTAAATACCGTGGACAAATTGTCCACTTGCATTTAGCAGTAGCCAGAAGAATCACTGCTAATGTCTTTAAAACACCTATTCTACTAGAAAAAAAACAGGCTTATTGCAACATTTGCTCACCCAGCAGACCGAGGGCCACTGTCCTCTCGTTTTGTAAATCAGAAGCACACGTTTAGCTACTGGAATAGCTACTGGAAATGCACTTAATTCAATGTTTTTTGTTCTTGAACAGCAGTTCAGGAAATGGATTCCATTATTGAGGGTGTATAAGAAAATGTACCATTCAGTGAACATGTGATGCACTTTACATGAATAAAGCAATATGGATAGATGTTATCAGAGGCTCAAACTGTTTGTATTAGCGTCGCTTTATGTTTACTAAAGCTTGGTTACCATGTTGATATTTAGGAGAGCAAACAAAAATGTTTAGGCAATATACATATCATTCATAAAACACCCATGAATGCGTCAACAGTACTATCACAGCTCCAATACATTGTATTTCCTAGACCATTGTGTTGTCAACATCTTATGTAAACTTGTAGAAGATGAAAACTACCATGCCTTATTGTTGACAATTCATTTATACATTTGGTACGGTACATAAGACTGAAATTGGCCAGACACAACACAAAGTGTGTTTTAACCATTCATTTGTGCCAGTAATACTTATATTGTATATTGTATGGCATTGACCCTTTAAACCAGAAAAGCATAATTTTCAAGCCAGTGGACAGCCTCCAATTCCGCTAGCACTGAAATTCACGGCTCTTACATTTCAAAGAGTTCTGTATAATCATACCCGGCAAAAAACTGTACCTAAATCTGTAAAACACTCATGTTTATTGCAAGTACAAATTGTATTAGCCTTGCCATAACTGAGATAGGCTCTTTCAAAGCTCAGCCAATGGGGCTTATACCTCAATATTGCCTTCCGTTACAAAGCAGTACCAGAACTAAGTGGAACGTCATTTAGATGGTAAATCTCAAGTAGATTAGCTCTATAGTTATAAACTGCTAAATACTTAGAAAAATTCCCCCTCAACCTATGACGGTAGACTCATAGTATTTCTCATTAAGGCTAGTGAGAGAGAAACGATTATGTTAGCTCTATGTTTTATCATTGGACAGAGTATAATTATGTTTTTATTCAATATGTTACTGAAAGAACTTTCCCAGTTCATACTATGCCTTCGGAGAATTCTGAAAATACCATATTGATCATTATTTGCTCGTGAGTCCCTGAGTATTCCCAAATTGTAAACTTGACACATATTGTAAATGTAATAATTTGAAGACAATACCCAGCAGACTATTGATATAAAAATATATAATTCTCACTAGTTTAGTGTATTGTGTCGCTATTCACATTGGATTGGCAACATGGTTAATATAGCCAGCATGCCTAAAGAGGTCTTAGGAACATACTCATTCATGTATTGTTGACACAACTATTGTGAGTTAGGGGTGAAGCAGTGGAGATATATGTTAGATTTTGAAATGACATGTCTCATGAAACAGTGTTGTAAAGAAAATGGGTAAAGGAGGAGAGAAAGGGATTGACTTTGACATTGATCTTCAACATAACAATGTCTTCTCAGTGAAATGTGTATACTCAGGACTCAGGCAAAGCTGCATACACAGTGGAGAAACCCCTCTAATGAGAATACAGTGTAATTGATGTCACGCCAAGGCAAGATTGGGATCGTTTCTTAGTGTTCCTCTCTTTGTGTGCTGCCATTTCAGAAATACGCCCTGTGAACTTTACCAGTCATTTATTCTTTCATTTCCCTCTCTAAACAAAAGCTGTGCCCTCTTTCTGCTCATCACGCCGGCAATACCAGAGAAACGTGCAGCATTAAAGAGAGACGAGACGCAATTAGCCAAGAAATTACTCTGATCTTGGTGACATTTGGGAGAAATCTTCACACAATATACACGCCAGTTCTCTGATTGACAGCCTAATCCGCGTTTGATGGGCGCCGGTCCACGTTCATCGAGCAGAGTCGGACGCCAGCAGATAACGAGTACAGCTGCACAACCCTGATATGTCCGCCACAACTCGTCACCGGGAAAATTCCTCCGGTTTAAATGATGATGAAAGTATCGACCATTAATGACAGGATCATCTCCCTGCCTGAAATAAACGCTCTAATCCCTTTTGCCAGGTCCATGAATTCCTAATATGAGTTATATAAACTGGGGGTAATAAATCTGTGTTAGCACAGTTGTGTTTTGAAAATTGTGCCAGCCCTCTTTGTCCCTGCTTGAAATGCAAGACGAGACCAGGACATCTTCGCTTAAGCTGAAACATCAAGTGAGTTATTGCTTTGGATAGATGAACTTTTGCTGCAATAAGAATTGCAAATGAGTGAAGAAAAGGGGATGGAATATCCCTGGTATTGTGGACTGAGATATGTATGTTTGAATACAGTCAGAGGCCAGTGATTAACATCACATAACCTTTCAGGGGATGGGCCCTCTATTGCTTTATGTGAGTGATGAGAGAACATCGTACTCATTGCATTATAATGACATTCATCTCGGGCATAGGAAGATGACAGAGATAGAGAGAGAATGTCAATGTTGGTCAGCAGAAATGTCTCTGATGAGCTGGTGTTTGTGAATCAGAAAGGAGATTCAAAATGTGCAGGTTATACTGTAGTCTCCGGAAAAAGGCAGAAGGGCTAAATAGGATGGTAGCACAGTAATACTGACTCTAGATTCATCCTTCTGTTAGAATAACTGTGTGGCTCCAAAAACAGATTCCGTTTGATCCGTCTGAATACAGTATGTACGGCTATTCATTAAATGACATTAGTATCCAGAAAATATTGACGAGGCCTACAGTGTCCTTTCTCCAGGTGTCCATGCCCCCTGCGTCTCTCCCTAAACGTCATACTGTGCAATGGCAATTTTCTCTGAGAAATAGCTTACTGTCATCAAGTATGTTTCCTTGAAGGGTATTCCTAATCATTGTGGGGGGGTACAGTCAGTTTCACGTGGCTAAGCTCCTCAGGCCTTCAACTTCTCCTCACACACTGTATAATCCACATGCTCTTCACATGTCAACTTAATTGGCTGTAATAATTTGCATTGAGTTTATTGAGTTCCTGAGCCATTGTTTCAGATACATACTGTACAGGGCATTCAAAAAGTATTCAGACCCCATGGCTAACTCCACATTTTGTTACGTTGCAGTCCTATTCTAAAATCGATTTAAACACATTTCTTACCTCAACGACGTACACACATTACCCCATAACGACAAATCAAAAACAGTTTTTTACAAATAAAAAAATACAAAATAAACATAAACTGCAATATAAAATTTACATAAGTATTCAGACCATTTACTCAGTAACTTGTTGAAGCACCTTTGGCAGCGATTACAGCCTTGAGTGTTCTTGGGTATGATGCTACAAGCTTGGCACACCTGTATTTGGGTAGTTTCTCCCATTGTTCTCTGTAGATCCTCTTAAGCTCTAGCAGGTTGGATGGAGAGTGTCGCTGCACAGCTATTTTCAGGTCACTCCAGAGATGTTAGATCGGGGTTAAAGTCCGGGCTCTGGCTGGGCCACTCAAGGACATTCAAAGACTTGTCCCGAAGCCACTCCTGCGTTGTCTTGGCTGTGTGCTTAGGGTCGTTGTCCTGTTGGAAGGTGAACCTTTGCCCCAGTCTGGGGTCCTGAGCCCTCTGGAGCAGGTTTTCTTCAAAGATTTCTCTGTAATCTTGTTTCTCATGGTCTGTGTCCTTTAGGTGCCTTTTGGCAAACTCCGAGCAGGCTGTCATGTGCCTTTTACTGAGGAGTGGCTTCCGTCTGGCCACTCTACCATAAAGGTCTGATTGATGGAGTGCTGCAGAGATGGTTGTCATTCTGGAAGGTTTTCCCTTCTCCACAGAGGAACCCTGGAGCTCTGTCAGAGGGACCATCGGGTTCTTGGTCACCTCCCTGACCAAGGCTCTTCTCCCCCGATTGCTCAGTTTGGCAGAGCGGTAAACTTTAGGAAGAGTCCTGGTGGTTCCAAACTTCTCCCATTTAAGAATGATGGAGGCTAATGTGTTTTTGGGGACCTTCAATGCTGCAGAAATGTTTTGGTACTTTTCACTAGATCTATGCCTCAACAAAATGCTGTCTCGGGCTCAACAGACAATTCCTTAGAAGTCATGGCTTGGTTTATTCTCTGACATGCACTGTCAATCTGTGGGACTCATATAGACAGGTGTGTGACTTTCCAAATCATGTCCAATTAATTGAATTTACCACAGTTATAGAAACATCTCTAGGATGATCAATGGAAACAGGATGCACCTGAGCTCAATTTAGAGTGTCATAGCAAAGGGTCTGAATCTTTTTGTAATGTTTTGGAAAAAAAACGATTTCCCCTCGTCGTTATGGGATATTGTGTGTAGATTGATGAGGACATTGTTTTATATAATCCATTTTAGAATAAGGCTGCAACATAACAAAATGTGGAAAAGGGGAATGGGTCTGAATACTTTCTGAATGCACTGTACAGCGAGGTGCAGACATGATGATGCCACTGGTATTAGTGGAGTAGCAGCAATGGGCCTGTTGTGGGCTCATTTTGTGTCACAGTTCAGTCTTTTTACAGTCCCTCCCATTTGGTATGCATTAAAATGCATTCATTTAGCCATGGATTCAGATTGAAAAGGACATAACGCTATATCAATAATGACTTTTATCGTACAAGGTTCACTGTAAAGTGCTGCATGCTTCAAATCATTTCCCCCCACGTGCACACAGAGAAAGGCTCAAGCGGGAGGATTATGGGCTGGCCATGCGAAACGTATGGAAACATCACACGGAGAGGGAAGACCTTTGACGGTCCCTGGCTCTTTTTGTATTAGAACAAAACTGTCGATCTACGGGATGCCTGCCACACAAAGGGAGGGATGCATCCCGTAATTCACCTCCCCACACCGAGATGATTGTAGCTCTTTTTGAGGGAGTAGGGGGCTGTTGGAAAGAGGGGAGGCCTAAAAGTGATGATTAGGGTGGTGGAAAGCAGAAAGTGAATGCTTTATGAATATTTCATGTAAATGTAAGCGCCACTTACTGGACACAAGGTCTGATTGATGGCAGAGTGGCTCTAAATGCCTGGAGTTTGAAGGGCCTCAGCCTCCCTTTCTGCTTCAGAGCTTACTTCAAGCGCCACAGTTAATAGCAGAATAAAGATGTATTTAGCTGGAGAGCTCTTCATTAATGGCTGAGTTAAACAAAAGTAGTGGCATAGGATTTGTGTCAGCAGAGCGAGATGGAAAGGCCTGACAGAAAGGAGAAAAGCGGATGATGAAAGGGACGCGGAGGGGAAAGTGCTGCTTTTAGCTGCGCCCACTCTGCCATTTTCTTGTCCCAATGTGTTTTTTTTCTTAAACTCCCATTTTATTTTTGAGCCTGAGTAGTAGACCAACATGAGGCCCTCCTTAAAGATGTCAAGAGGACAAGCTGCCAGCGGTGGAGAGAGAGAGAGAGAGAGAGAGAGAGAGAGAGAGAGAGAGAGAGAGAGAGAGAGAGAGAGAGAGAGAGAAAGAGAGAGAGAGAGAGAGAGAGAAGGAGAGAGAACGATACAGAGGAGGGAGTTGGTGTTTCAGTGGAAAAACGCCCATCAGACCCCAACCACCCACCTCTTTCTCAGTCTCTGTTAGATGGATCGTACACGTGTTGCTATGGTATATCATTCAACCTCAGAGCCAAAAACTTAAATCTAGTAGGGTTTGACTGATAATGTAAGTGAACATTACTGTCAAGCCACAGAGTCACTGACGTGTGAGAATTTAAATAGACTCATCAACATATCCTTTGGGATGCTCGCCGATTCTAAATATACTCTGTACATTATACGGATATATGGTTTTTAGTACCTGGTCATATTTATCATTCATTTTTTAAATCTTTCTGTTCCGTTTTTTTTCTTTGTGTATGCGGAGGTTGAAGTAGTGCATGATGGACATTTCACTTTTTATATAATGTCATAAAAATGTGAATCTGGCAATTTGACTTCCATTATATCCGTAGGACATGCCTGATATCTGACGATGCCGGCCTAGCTACGGAGAGACACCAAACCCACTCTTTGTCCAAGCCCTTAATTAAACCTGGTGCATTTTTCTATTACCGACAAGCCCATTTGCAGACAACCATCCATCATAATCTTCCCCCCTTTTATTAAAGCATGTAATGAATAGAACCAAAGTGATTTGTGGTGGTAATCCCTTGAAGAAAGGGAATGAAGAGTTAGCATTACATACATTTTTCACTCTGTTCCTTTATTTCCTCTTGTAAGAATAGTGCCCGATAGGCATGTGGTATCATATAGATGGCAGAGAACATTACATTGAGTAAGGTTTGGTGCTATTATCTAGCATTTCTATTAAAACGAAAGCTTTAGGATGACTCCTCTTCGTTATTAATTAGCATCAGTGCCCTTTCGCTGCAGTCCTACGCCAATTTTTCAGCTTCGCGAGTAACTTTTGTCTCATCCAGAACATCTTTTAGAAGCTGAGAACTGATTCTATTCTAACAGTGGTATAAGTGCAAAGAGGGTTGGTGATGAGTATTCTAATCAGTCCATCACAGTATTTCTTCAACAATGTTGAAGAGAATGATCTGGTCCGAGTGTTCACTTACATTTCTCAAAAAAAAAAGAGCTTTTCATTTTCTTTGCCTGTGAAACATGCTGCATTTGCTTCTTGTTTTATTAAACAGCTGGTCTCTCCCATCTCCTCCTCTTCCTCATCGATGGCCTCACCTGTTACTCTGGAGAGTTTGGGTGTCTACCCCCTCACAAGGCTACCCCTAAAAATGCCCCGCCCCATCTCCAGAGCCCTTCCTGTTAGCTCAGAATGCCTGTGTCACTGTCAGAGTCCTCCTCTGTGTGCGTCTAGCCACAGAACAAGACCCAATTTGATGTGCTCCATTGGCCTGTGAAGCCGGGCCGTGAGGCAGCACCTCTCTTTATTCCCCTAATGGTCTCCCGCTCCCTCTCTCTGTCCCCCTCTCCTTTCCCCAGACACCAGTTATGCATGCTCTTGTAAATATACACATTTTTGAAAGCGAGAGACAGAGACAGAGACAGAGACAGAGACAGAGACAGAGACAGAGACAGAGACAGAGACAGAGACAGAGACAGAGACAGAGACAGAGACAGAGAGAAGGATAGATAAATGGGGGTTCTCTCCTCTGTCTGGTCCCTTTGGGAGGAAAAAAGTCCCTATTCCCTGTGAGGCTGACCTTGAGGGTGAAGTGTCTTTAATCTGGGGCATACTGGCAGGCCGGGGCTAGTGTGATGGGTCGGGGTGATGCTGAAGGGGTGGGACCTGCCCGTCAAGGCAGGGGGAAGTAATAGCAGGAGCCGTCCATTTACGAGTCCAGGGCATGAAGGAGGATTGTCATGGTGTCATTTCTGTCTCAATGGGGACTGGGTTCTGGGGAACTTGGGGTTAGTTGGCTATTTCTGCTGTGGTTGCCGCCCACATGCTTCTTCTCCACTCTTACCAGCACCTTGGAGATGGCTTCTGCATGCCTCCGAGTGATATAAATGGTAGATGCTATGAAGTGAACCAGGTAAGTGTGTGTGATGGAGAGACATGCAAATTGTATCTCATGTGCCGCCCGCCCAGTCGCAGCCAACAGCGTGGCTCACCTCAAATAAGCTGTGTATGCGGCCACGTGTGACCCTCAGTTTAAAAGCGGTTTGCTTATCAATTAGTTTGCCAGGTAAACTTTGTGAATAATTTCTTGGCTAATGTACTGCATTGTCTGGATGTAGGCTTTGGAAAATTAAAAGCGTTGTAATTCATTTGCATGGATGTTGTAGGAGGAGGGAGCACTATTTTAAGAGGCTTAATAATGACCCCCTACTATTCTCTGCAGGAATTGCCTTCATTCGCCCATCACATCACATGCATGGCAAGACTGGGAAGCAGGGAGATGCATGTCATTTTTGACATGGCTTGGCACTTCCTACCTGCCTGGGAAAGCAGAAGATGAAGCCTACTGCAGTACGTGCACTCTTCCAAGACACAAACCACAGAGAAAGATGATTTCTCTCCTTATGCTCTATATTCACCCTCTTGGCAAAAACGTGGCAAAAACTGGTTGAATCAATCTTATTTGCTCGTCATTTCAACCAAAAAATGTAATATGATGACATTGAATCAACGTAGAAAACAGATTGGATTTGAAAATAATAATCAACATAGGGGAATTTTGTATTTTTTTCACCCAACTTTGAACCTAAATCCAATTACATGTCGACATTTAAACTTTTTTTATGTTGAATTCACATTAGTTGAAAACTCAACCAAAAGTAAATCAAAACTAGACGTTGAACTGACATCTGTGCCAAGTAGGAAGCCTCATCAAAACATTTTAAGCATATACCTTGGCTATTGTTCGGTTAAATGACATGAGTGGTAATCAAATCAGCTTTGAAATCTTCAGTGCATCTCTAGAAATCTGACAACTGATTTCCCCCTTTGAAAAATAATGTTTAATTCATTGTACTGCCATATAGTCTACACAAAAAGGCAAATTCACTTGAAGTATGAAATTGTTTCAAATGAACTGCAGTGACTGTTTTTTCAGCATAAGAACTGTTTGTCAGGAGCTTCATGAAATGGGTTTCCATGGCAGAGCAGCCGTATACAAGCCAAAGCTCGCTGCCAGTAGACTCTGGAGCAGTGGAAACGCATTCACTGGAGTGATGAATCACGCTTCACCATCTGGCAGTCCGACGGACTAATCTGTTTTTGGTGGATGCCAGGAGAACTCTACCTGCCCCAATGCATAATCCCAACTGTAAAATTTGGTGGAGGAGGAATAATAGTCTGGGGCTGTTTTCATGGTTTGGGCTAGGCCCCTTAGTTCCAGTGAAGGGAAATCTTAATGCTACAGCATACAATGACACTCTAGACAATTTTCTACTTCTGATTTTGTGGCAACAGTTTAGGGAAGGCCCTTTCCTGTTTCAGCATGACAATGCCCCATACACAAAGCAGGGTCCATACAAAAATGGTTTGTCAAGATCGGTGTGGAAGAACTTGACTGGCCTCCACAGAGCCCTGACCTCAACCCCATCGAACACCTTTGTGAGGAATTGGAACGCCGACTATGAGCCAGGCGTAATCGCCCAACATTAGTGCCCAACCTCACTAATGCTCTTGTGGCTGATTGGAAGCATCTCCCCATAGTAATGTTCCAACATCTAGCTGAAAGCCTTCCCAGAGGAGTGGAGGCTGTTATAGCAGCAAAGGGGAAACCAACTCCATATTAATGCCCATGATTCTAGAATGAGACGTTCGACAAGCAGGTGTCCACATACCTTTGACCATGTTGTGTATATGGTGGACTGAGCACGTGTATATATGAACAATTTAAATCTAGCCTGCTGTTCAAGCTCTTGTTAGACTAATTGATCCAATCTATGGCTGGATCAAACCAGCATGAGGGCTGTTAGAGAGGGTGAGCTGAGGAGAAGACGTACACACCATGCTTGAGGTAAATATTGAGGGATTCCCAAAGCTCAAAAATCTAATTCCTTGACCTTTTATGCTTGGCTAACAAGCAGTCTCTAAAGCATTCGTATGGCTCTGCCTGCATGGGATGGTGGGATTGGTAATATTACTGAATCTCAAGTGTGTAGTGGAAATGACTAGGCCTAATGCAAATACTTTATCATGATCAACAACTTAATTTTACATTTTTCCCTTTTTAATTAAAACAATCATAATATATTTTAAAAATCATTATACGATTTTCATTAAGTTTATATTGTAGTTATGTAATGTGTCTTCTTATTGAATATTTTGTGATTTTTAAAATATTTATTTATTGTGATGAATTGTAACTTTAATTGTTTTGCAAGTCTTGCAAATCCGGACTCTGATTTCATAACTGGAGTTAGCAGCTCAATCCTGAACCAAATAGGTTTCTTCTCACGGGGTTTTAGGCAAGACAAAAAATCCCGGGAGCATTGGAAAATGGGGGCCCCTTGCACTGCCCCTTGATGCAACAGTCCCCATAATGCAAGTGGCATGGTGTGTCCGCTAGTAAACCATTTGCATGAGAATCTCCCCCAGCCTCCCCCGTTTTATCTCAGCTCACTATTTTCCCTGTCTTTGACCGATGTAGAATCTGGCTTCCCATTTGGGCCTGCACATGTCCAGGCATTTCAATTTCACCTCATTCAAACCTGCCCAAATTGGACCTGAATGCTTGTCATTAGAGACTGCTGGGTATTATCTGTAGTGTGTCCACGTACTTCATTCACATCTTCTTGTTTTTTGTGGGTTTTGGTCGGTTGCACCAGGGGGGCTTTCTCAGAAATGATCAATTTGAATGATTGAGTTCATGCTGTGAATGTGAGTCATAACTCTGCTGAGGAGGACACGTTGGACCCGAACCCCAATTGGTGGAATTTTTTGTTCCCTTACCAGTTGTTCCATGACCATTTCTTCTTGACCACAGATACAGTTGTAAGAAATAGGCTTATAAACGCTTCCTGCATATATACTTTCAATGCATTTTTCCACAAGAGGTGGGTAAACACTCACGTAAAATAAACCCTCCACTACACCCCTGACAGAAATAAAAGTAAAGCCTGCCACCATCTAAAGCCTCCACATCCTGTATCCTACTGGCCCATCCCACATGAGCATGAGTATAAGTAGCCTAACCCGTACGCAGTGGTTCCCAAATGTTTTATAGTCACGTACCCCTTCAAACATTCAACCTCCAGCTGCGTACTCCCTCTAGCACCAGGGTCTGCGCACTCTCAAATGTTGTTTTTGCCATCATTGTGAGCCTGCGACACACACACCAGACGATACATTTATTAAACACAAGAATGAGTGTGAGTTTTTGTCACAACCCGGCTCGGGGGAAGTGACAAAGAGTAGAATAATAAAGAATACAACAATAATAATAAATAAATAATAATAAATAATAAATAAATACGAACAGGGCACAAATAATAATATAATAATAATCAATAATTTTGCTCTTTATTTAACCATCTTACATATAAAACCTTATTTGTTCATCAAAAATCGGGAATAACTCACCACAGGTTAATGAGAAGGGTGTGCTTGAAAGGATGCACATAACTCTGCAATGTTGGGTTGTATTGGAGAGAGCCTCAGTCTTAAATCATTTTCCAAACAGTCTGTGCCTGTATTTAGTTTTCATGCTAGTGAGGGCCAAGAATCCACTCTCACAAAGGTACGTGGTTGCAAAGGGCATCAGTGTCTTAACAGCGCGATTTGCCAAGGCTGGATACTCTGCCCATCCAGAAATCTGGCAGTGGCTTCTCATTAAATTAAATTTTCACAGAACCGCTTGTTGCAATTTTGATGAGGCTCTCTTGTTCAGATATCGGTAAGTGGACTGGAGGCAGGACATGAAAGGGATAACGAATCTAGTTGTTTGTGTCATCAGTTTCGGGAAAGTACCTGCGTAATTGCGCACCCAACTCATTCAGGTGCTTTGCTATATCACATTTGACATTGTCTGCAAGCTTGAGTTCATTTGCACACAAAAAAATCCAATGATGGACCTGAATACCTGACCTCCATCCAATGATGGAAAGACCTGTGTGTTGTCCTTGCTAATGCAGACAGAGAAGAGCTCCAACGTCTTAATCATAGCCTCAATTTTGTCCTGCACATTGAATATAGTTGCGGAGAGGCGCTGTAATCCTAGATTCAGATCATTCAGGCGAGAAAAAACATCACCCAGATAGGCCAGTCATGTGAGAAACTCGTCATCATGCAAGCGGTCAGACAAGTGAAAATTATGGTCAGTAAAGAAAACTTTAAACTCTCAATCCCAAAAAAGTGTCAATACTTTGCCCCTTGATAACCAGCCCACTTCTGTATGTTGTAAAAGCGTTACATGGTCACTGTATCATTGCATAGTGCATAAAATACATGAGAGTTCAGGGGCCTTGTTTTAACAAAGTTAACCATTTTCACTGTTGTGTCCAAAACGTCTTTCAAGCTGTCAGGCATTCCCTTGGCAGCAAGAGCCTCTGGGTGGATGCTGCAGTGTACCTAAGTGGCGTCGGGAGCAACTGCTTGCACTCGCGTTACCACTCCACTATGTCTGCCTGTCATGGCTTTTGCGCCATCAGTACAGATACCAACATGAGCAGCAGCTACATTTGGCTACATACGGACAGTTAGTGGAATTCCCGTTAGAGAGTAACGGTTAATGAGATTGGATGTTAATTATTTTATTTTTGGCAGTGAAACGAGGCTACTCAGACAAAGAAAAAAAACTCACCCAAATGTATAGCCCCGTTGGAAAATATAAATGGACTGTTTGAAAATGTGATTTTTGAATCACATTTTTTGGGGGGCGTACCCACGGCGGTATTGTTTGGGAATACCTGCCATAGAGCATAGGAGTACCCCAGTTTGGGAATACCTGCCATAGAGCATAGGAGTACCCCAGTTTGGGAATACCTGCCATAGAACATAGGAGTACCCCAGTTTGGGAATACCTGCCATAGAGCATAGGAGTACCCCAGTTTGGGAATGCCTGCCATAGAGCATAGGAGTACCCAGTTTGGGAATACCTGCCATAGAGCATAGGAATACCCCAGTTTGGGAATACCTGCCATAGAGCATAGGAGTACCCCAGTTTGGGAATACCTGCCATAGAGCATATGAGTACCCCAGTTTGGGAATACCTGCCATAGAGCACAGGAGTACCCCAGTTTGGGAATACCTGCCATAGAACATAGGAGTACCCCAGTTTGGGAGTACCTGCCATAGAGCATTAGGAGTACCCCAGTTTTGGAATACCTGCCATAGAGTATAGGAGACACATCAGTCGTATTACTCTCTCATAATGGATTTAATCCTGCCAAAATCATTGGAGTCCCCCCCTCCATTTCCCTCCATTACCTCCTGTGTTTTGTCTGGTCTGCTTGGACTGAACCCAGGGTTTTGTCTGGGATCATCTGATCTGGGTCATTCTGATGCCTATTCCACATTTGCCACAGATGACGGATTGTAATTCCAACTATTAGACAACCTGAATAAATATATTGAGACAGTGAAACAAATGGAGAGAGGGAGAGGGATAAAAAAACAACTGAATAAATAAAACATCCTTCTTTTCCAGCCAGCCAGACAGACAGGGAGGAGATCGAGGTGCCCTTGCTGAGCCAGACATCTTGATCAGGCCTAATGAATACATTTCGCATAGCCAGACCTACCGAGAGGATACAAGACATTAATGATGAGTTTATTAGAAACACAGCCCATCAGTTTATATTTCATCAAGGGCATACTGTATGATATGTCAATCTTGATTTGATTTACTGAACCAAGAACTGAACGGCCTGAATGTTTTAACTACAGGTTTCATAGAGGTCATAAACCTTCAGCTCCTTATCAGAGTCCTCTCTTGTGAAAACAACAAAACAAAACTCTCCTGAGCCAATGAGTGACCTCAGAGGAGAAACTATGAAACCCGTTCCCTTTGATGATACTCTAACGGTTCTCCTCTCTTTAATCATGAGAACCATGGCGTTCCTGTGTTGAAAAGTCTCTGTTTCCCCCTTTCTTCTGGAGGTTGTTGTTTGTTAACTCACAGACAGAAAGAGAATTCCATGGATTACATTCGCATGCTGCCTCTGAAACCCTATAACTCTGTAATCCAACCAGGAAGCATGGCTCCTATTTATCAAGGAGGACGAATAGATAAATAGTAATACATTACAACCCGTTGGAACAAATGTGATGTATGGGGCTTAAGCCTAAGCCAAGAGCCCCCCCCCCGCCCCCCCCCGCCACCACCACCATTTGTTTAGGTCTGTTTGTTTTTAGGTGCCTGCTATTGTTGCGGTTATAATCCAGTAAAAATAAACTTATTTGAATGCCTTACGGATTAAAGAAACCATGCCTGTTTCCACACATCAAACACCAGCAGCACTCTAGCTCGGTGATAACGGGACTTTGGTTCAGCACCCGTTTTATTGTCCTCGATCCTCGCCCGCCAAATAGGTTTCACTGTTTATTTCAACGGCTCGCTCTTTGTTTAAGTGTCGAAGTATTCCCATGTTTCAATCAAGATGACTTTCTTATTTTGTAAGGCATTATTTACCTTTTTAGAGTCTAAGCTGGTTTGTTCAATCCAAGAGCCCACCTGACATCCTTCAAAGTCTCCCAGAAACACGGGTACTAGGAAGGTTTGAATACTGTACGTGTTTGTATTGTTCCACACAATGAGGCGTTCCTGTCTACCTCTGATTTGGGGTAGAAGGAGGGAACACAGGCCTCTAGAGTTAATGGACACTTGCATGCTGAAGTTATATCACATTGATCTCTTATCTATCTTATACTGTCGCTCCACATCTCCAATTAGTCCTCTCTTCCTCCTCCTCTCATCCGCTGCGTTTTCAGGAAGGCTGCATGGCCAGATGACCAAGGCTCCCAAGGAGGAAGCAGGACCAACCAAGGCCCAAGTGCAGGAAAGAGATGGTCGAAGAGGAAGTGTGTGTCTGCGCGTTCATCTGTGAGTGCGTGTAAGAATGAAAGAGAGGGAGGAAAAGGGAGAGCTAGAGAGAGCATGAGTGTGTCAGCGCGTATAGTCTCTAAGTATAGTCCGTAACTATTTGTTAAAAAAAGAGTGCATAATTATAAACCAGTTGAGAGAATAGACAGACATTAAAAGAGAAAAGGAAGCAGCCAAATAGATGATGACAGAAATACAATGCACATCCAAGGTCCTTTAAGTCTGGTATTTTAGGAGACATTCTATCAACTATATAAGGTCAAAGGGTACCAGCAATACCTAAAATAATGAACTATTTGCATATTTACTGAATTCTGTTTTTATTTTTTATTGCAGGGCAAAATTCTGGCTGTGGTCCAGGTTTGAAATTAGGACTAGCACTCGTATTGGATCCAATACCTAATGTGTGTGTGTTTGTGTGCATGCTACACACACACACCACTGCTTGTCTAAAAACTGCCAAGCGAGAATAGTGTGACATTCTGACAGTCAAGGGGGTGCACCCCCCCACCCCCACTTTCACCACCCCTCAGGGCCCAGGGCCAGTTTAATTGGCCCATTTCCGAACTGTAATTTGTTTTAATTGCTTGGAGACACTCTGCTCCCCTTTAAAAGAAATCAATGCAGATGTAATAATATCTGTAATTGTCTGCCACACTCCGGGGACGCCACAAAAGCCTTGGATCAATGGAGGGAGAGCCGGGTGAAGCTGCTAGGGTTAATTTTTCCCTTTCTCTCCATAATGACAGGGAGGCGATGGCAGTGCTGCTCCCGGTGTGGAGGCACAACTATTGTCTCTCTCCGCATCCTAATTGGGCCAAATGCAGTTAGTGGCCTGCTACTACCAACCAGAGGCTGCCCAACCAGTGATTAATGACGCTTCCAGTCAGCGTAACCTGATAAAAGGAAGAAATATCAGCCTGCTTTGTGTCAGCCATTTCTTTTCCCTTTCTTGTCCCTTTCTTACTGCCTTTCTCAATTCCTTTTAACTTCCTTTTCAAGTAAACAGGTGAAGTACATAGCTTGGTTAATATGTCTTTGAGCTCCAATCCTTCCTCAGGAGAGGGAGAAGAAGGGAGAGCCCATTACTGTATTATGGGAGTAATTGAAAACCAAGAAGGGGCTGAGTGTGGGTCCCAATTGCGTGGCGGCTTCTCGAAGCGCGATATCACACATTCTGGGGAAGCGGGTGAAAATTGGCTGGCCCTGGGGTGTTTGGTGGTAGTGGTGGTGGTGATGGGGGCTGGAGGGGTAGACGGAGGGAGGGGGGGGATGTTGGCCTTTGGAGCCTGCCTTCCTGTGCCTTCTCCAGAGACATGTGCCAGGAATCTGGGGTCAAAAGGTCACAGGTATTAGCCTCCTAGGATCAGCCTGGCCTTTGACTAATTACCTCATTAAGTTTCACTCCAATACTTCCCAGGGCTGAGGTGACTAGGCCTGATGCTCAGGAGGGGAGTAGACACATTGGATAAGGGATCCACAGTGACCCCCCCTGACATGAACTGAATGTGTTGTGCTGTGTAAAGATCAATGATCCTCAGTCTGTAAATATATTAGTTGCAATTACATCCTGCTGGACTTTGCCTAACACGTTTATAGAGGTTTATAGAAGTGTTAGGTAAAGTCTTGCCTTATTACCCCCTCAGGCTGTAGGAGAACAGAGATGTTCTTTCCACACGTGGAGGCTCTTGCTATGAAGGTATTAGAGCAAGGGAACAGGTGAAGGACGTGTAGTATGTCTTGATCATATGAAAGTGTCAACGCTACAACAGTCAGTGATATTAGGTCCCTGTCACCTTGTAGCCATCTCATTGAGGGTCAATAACTACATGACACAGGGTCAATGTTACTAGAGGGCCTGGGGATTACTGTAGGTTTTGCTCCTATACAACGCCTCTCATACCCATAGACTTTGAATAGCAAAGAGAAATAGGTCCCGTGTCTTCTTTCCGCAACATAACCAAAGAATTCAGATTTCCTGACCTTGACTTTTGGACCATAAAAAAATAGCAATTTATTTCCAATGGTTGGCTATTTTCTGTTCCTCATCCTTCTTCTGACCACCACTTTAATGTGCCATAAAATCATACTTATATTGATTACCAACACAGCTTGTTCTTACTTAAAAAGAAAAGACTGATATCTTCATATTTCAAAGCTTTCGTTTAAACTGAGACAATGTTATGACATCACCAGCGGCTGATACATATTTTTTGGAATGTGATTAATGTTGATATTTGGGGCATGCTCATATTGCCTGGAACATTCCACAGACACCTTAATTCCTCTGTGTGGAAAATTCCCAATTACCATAAAACATATGAATGATAATTGTGGAACAATGAAATGTCAATAGTCTCCCTGATTAATCCCTCTGAGCACTGCCAAATGGTTGGCACGGTAACTTGCTAAGTGATAAGCAATTTCATTTGTTCCTAATTACTACTAGCCCATTTTCATGCTGTCACGATGAGATTTACAAAACTACTTAACCAGTCAAGCCTAATACATTTATGAAGGCATATTTTTCTTTTTTCCACCATCACTCTCTCTCCTTTTGAAAGGTATTGAACTCTAATTACTCACAAGAGGGCATGTGTGGTGTGCTTACAGAAGCATAAGGAGTGCTCAGCGACAAAGTTTTCAGCAGAGCAGCTAGGCTTTCTACTTTCAGGTACTTTTGGAGCGAAATTGGCCTTAATGAGACCAAGCTGTTTTGTGTGTGTGTGTGTGTGTGTGTGTGGGTGGGGGGGGTGGGGGGGGTACACAATTGCGTGTGTTCCCAGTGTTCAACAATAAGTTTTCTTGCTGTTGATAACTGTTTTGGGGAAGTACTGCAGGTTTGTGAGTATCCTTTCATTGAATAGCCTTGAGCTTGCTCTCTCTATAAGGTTTTCAGCCAGCTTCATTTTTTATACCCTTTACTCTTTTCTTTCTCTCGTTTGCTGTGGGTCTGTGGAGGAACAGAAGAGAAGAGAACAGGGGCCTGGCCATCTCTGTACAGACCAGGGGAGATGCTTTAGCTCAGAACTTCCTCACTGTCACCCCAGCACCCTCAAGTCCACTATTCTTCCTCTTATCCCAGACCTGAATTCTTCCTTTGGTCACACCGCTTGCTCCTGAATAGTCACCTTTGAGAAGATTAACCCTTTCATTAAAAATGCTTGACCGGGGTCAAACTACTGGCCGGCTCGGGAGTCCAGAGCTCCTCTTTGATCTATCAGCTATGGAGAAATGATTAGAAAATTCTAAGCCTTGCCATGTGATTTGTTTTTGTAAATTTGTCGAAATTATTCCTAATCCTATTATGTGGCCTTGGGGCAAACCTGCAGTAAATATATGAGGCCTTTGTTACAGAAGGGGAGGAAAAAATTAGAATGCTGAATGTGGGAGCGTTGGCCGTTATGGGAATGGAGAGGGCCATAGACACTAGCCTTAATCTTCTGACCAGGCTCTACACCTTTGATGAATGCCCCGCTCTGTGACCACCGATGCCACTCGTCATTTTGGCAAAGAAGCAGAGGATAATACTCTGTTTTCCCCCTAGTAAACCAGAGTGAGTATGGGGCGTTCTCCTTTTGCAGACAAGGAATAATTGTGACATTACGAGCAGACGTCCCAGCATATATTGGGCTGTTTACCGAACATAACCAGGGGAAGAGGAAAAATCTAAATTTTTACACCTTCCATCTCCCTTTCAGGGGCCGACACTCTGCAGAACAAAAGTCAGTGTCTCAGCCCAAATCTTGTCTGACAACGCGTAGCAGCCCTTGCTATTTTCAGCTCTTTGTGGTGCCAATCTCCTATCTCTCCCGTGACAGTTTTTTCAAAGAAAGAGTAGATTTCCTAGAGACTGCCCTTTACAACTTCCACAGTGTATTCTAGTTCATAGAACAGGGTCCCTCCTCCCCGCTCTCTGCTCTCTCTCAGTCAGGGACCTGAGAAAAGGAAATGAAGACAGCGTATCAGGCTAAGACCCCTATCCTTTGGTAGTCAACTGAAAATATGTTATACAGATGCTTAATTCGCAGTTGTTTCACACATTTTGAGAGAAAAAAGGTACTGAACCTGGGAAAGTTTACTCTCAGCACAATCCTTAAAAAAGAACTAGGAATGTTCTTTAAATATTTCACGAGTGTTCTAAATATGCATATTAGTCCAATATACAGATAAATCTATCAGGTGTAATATTACAACATTTTACATTCAATATGAATTATTGGTATAGTAATTCATGTGTTATTAATACTAATAATAATATCTTATAAAACATATAACTGCTGTTAAAAAATAAATTGACGTCAGGTTGGCAGGCAACCAACTTCACATGAATTTGTCATAGAGTGAAAGGATATGGGGTGTTAATATTCAGGGTGAAAAGAATGAGAAGTAGTTCTAAATAACACAGGTCTAATTGGCCCTGTTTTGCAGTTCATTTCCATAAAGAGTCTAAGGAGACTGTCACCTCGCTGAGGGAAGATAGGGCGGTGTTGCGTACCTCGCCTTGCCGTTAATCAGGAAATACACGTTTGCCTGCATCTCACAGGTCATAGGTCAATTGGGAGGGGCTGACACCATATCTGTACCAGAGCAGTGTAATTAGAGGAGTGTAAATTGATGTAAAAAGGGCCTGGGGGGTGCGCAGTGTGCTAGTTCCAGAATTAAAATGAAGTACTCTGCGTTTTCCTGGAATAAAAGAACAAGTTTAGTACATGAGGAACTTTTTCACTCTTCCCATTGGCTATGCGCCTAGTGATTGGTTTGCTCATGACATTGGTCTGTGACATCATATACACACAAATGTGTCATTTTTGCACTGATCCACTGGCCTTGCCATGTTGTGTACTATTATCATAACCCCTAGCTTCTGGTGCCCCCTCTACAGGTCGTCTGACTAAGGGCATCACTAGGGCTCAGGTGGGCCTCAAGAGGTGTTTGACTATGCTGTGTCCAGCCCTGAGAGGATCTCCCTCCCCATTGTGTGCTCTGTATTCATGCTTTACTGTACCCCTCTCTGAGGGCTGGGGCGGCACTCCTAATGCAGCCTAGGCTGATCCCGCAGCTCTGATTTTCCGGCTGCCACTTAGCGTCCTTGGTACTGGGACCCTGAATAGATCTGAACAGAGCTTGGCCCCTCTGGTTTGGAGTGACCCCTCTCTAACTGGGGTTCACTGTGGCCTGTACCCCATGCTGCCTCTGGATTACAGCCCTTAGTTCTAAACTCACAGACTACTGTTGTCGCTAGGTGGAAAACGGATCTTTCTTGTCGTTTGTATTTCCTTGATCTGTCAACAAACTCTCATGCCCTACACAATTGGCTTGGGTTATTGCTGCTAAGCTGAGATCTATTCCCATTGACTGAAGTTAAATGCATTGCATTTCAAGCCATTACGGATTGCATTTTGTATCTCCTATTGAGTATGCACTGAAATACACTGTTTCTGTTTTATTGTTAGTCCCATCATATTGTAGTTTATCAAGAGTTCTTAAACAAACACCAGTACTGTGAAAACAGCTTTATTTATTTACCCCATGGATCACTTCCATTTACTTCCATATTAGACTGGCTGGTGTGGATTCAACAGCAAGAAAAACAGCCCACTACATCAAGTACAAACACGTACTAAAAGTATACCAACAAGCAAGCATTTATATCGTCACCAATAGTAAACACAACAAGAAAAACATAATTGGTCCACCAATAAGGGGGCAGAGCATGACCAAATGGGCCTTATTTCTATAGTAAAGTGGGCATATTGGGGCTATGGAATAGTTTAGCCCCCAGTGGTACACTTAAGTGGTTAACAGAGAGCTTCCAAGGATGGTGCTGCCAATTGTAGCTTTATGGGGACAATTTAACATAATGGTCAAATAAATACTGGTGTAAAAAAAACACATGTGAGCAGTGGCACCAGCTTTGAGCCCATTACAATATTTTCAGTGTGACAGTTGCAGCAATGTTCAACAGATTCCATTCCTATTTTGCAGAAATGGAGGTTCGCATTCCACAGTTTATGTGGCGAATCTGAAAGACGATGCAAATGTGGACCGCTGTATAGAAGAATGAAATGACGCAGAAAGCAGTCTGATGAGTGAATTATGATGACAATCATTGTTTTTTTCCTTCACTGTGAGTTGGACACTTTTTCATTGTCTCACAATTACATAGATGAAATTAAATAGATTCTGTAAGTAGAGGATAGATTTTCTATCCTAAACTCAAAAGATTTCCATTTGTTGTTTTTGTATTTTAGGAAACAGGAAAAACCCACTACATCTTCAATAGACTAGCATTGCAGCCCTGTCATAGTTTCACCTGACATTGAAACTCAAAACTAAACCAGGCTTAACGAATTAACTAACAGTTACAACCTTAGCACACACTATATCACATGCTCCCGGCCTTAGTCAATACCCACTAGGCAAAAACTGGTTGAATCAACGTTCTTTCCATGTCATTTCAATCCCAAAAATCTATGTGATGACATTGAATCAACATAGAAAACTGATTGGATTTGCAAAAAGTCATCAACGTAAGCGAATTTCATACTTTTTTCACCCAAATTTTAACCTAAATCCAATGACAGGGTGACATTTTGGGTTATATTTCATGTTGAATTCACGTTAGTTGACAACTCAACCAAATGTAAATCAAAACTAGACGTTGGCCTTATCCCTGCCTTGACTTTGCTCTCAACCGTGACACAAGCTAATATCCCTAGACCTACAGTAGCTAATTGTTACGTCCGTCGTCGGAATGAGACCAAAGCACAGCGTGGAAAGTATACATCTTGACTTGGAGAGCGCCAAATTCAAATTAAATTACTAAAAATATTTTATTTTCATGAAATCACAAGTGCAATATACCAAAACACAGGTTAGCTTGTTGTTAATCCACCTGGTGTGTCAGATTTCAAAAAAGCTTTACAGCGAAAGCTATCCAAGCGTTTATGTTAGTACAGCTCTCTCAGCAGACAAAACATTACAAACAGCTAGCAGCAAAGTAGATAGGTCACGAAAGTCAGAAAAGCAATAAAATTAATCGCTTACTTTTGATGATCTTCGGATGTTAGCACTCACGAGACTGCCAGTTACACAATAAATGTTTGTTTTGTTCCAATAAGATTATTTTTACATCCAAAAACCTCCATTTGGTTGGCACATTTTGTTCAGTAATCCACAGGCTCGTGCAGGTCACGACGGGCAGATGAAAATTCCAAATAGTATCCGTAAAGTTCGTAGAAACATGTCAAGCGTTTTTTATAATCAATCCTCAGGTTGTTTTTACAATAAATAATCGATAATATTTCAACCTGACGGTAGCTTTTTCAAGGTGAGAGAGAGAAAAGGTCTGCTCAAAGCTGCTCGCGCATGCAAAAATCTAAGGCCACCCAGCTATCCAATGATGCGATGTGATCATTCTCGCTCATTTTTCAGAATAAAAGCCTGAAACTATGTCTAAAGACTGTTCACACCATGTGGAAGCCATAGGGAAAGGAATCTGGTTGATATCCCTTTAAATGGAGGGAAGGCATGTAATGGAACAGGGAGGTTTCAGAAAAACAGCACTTCCTGGTTGGATTTTCCTCAAGTTTTCGCCTGCAATATTAGTTCTGTCATACTCACAGACAATCTTTTGACCGTTTTGGAAACTTTAGAGTGTTTTCTGTTCTAATCTGCCAATTATATGCATATTCTAGCTTCTGGGCCTGAGAAATAGGCAGTTTCATTTGGGTACGTTTTTCATCCAAACATCAAAATACTGCCCCCTAGTCTCAAGAGGTTAATTTATTTTATAATAAACACCAACAAAAAAAAGATCAATGAACATAAAGTTCTGCAGGGCTATACACCTACTGTGCAAAAACAAGATCCCACAAACTCAGGTGGAAAACAGGTTGCCTAAGTATGATTCCCAATCAGAGACAACAATAGACAGCTGCCTCTGATTGGGAACCATACCCGGCCAACAAAGAAATAGAAAACTAGAATGCCCACCCAAATCACACCCTGACCTAACCAAATAAAGAAATAAACAGTAATGACAGTAATAACAGTAGTGACAGTAATAACCTAGCTAATATCCCTAGACCTACAGTAGCTAATAACCTAGCTAATATCCCTAGACCTACAGTGGCTAATAACCTAGCTGATATCCCTGACCTACAGTAGCTATTAACCTAGCTAATATCCTTAGACCTACAGTAGCTAATAACCTAGCTAATATCCCTAACCTACAGTAGCTATTAACCTAGCTAATATCCTTAGACCTACAGTAGCTAATAACCTAGCTAATATCCCTAGACCTACAGTAGCTAATAACCTAGCTAATATCATTAGACCTACAGTTGCTAATAACCAAGCTAATATCCTTAGACCTACAGTAGCTAATAACCTAGCTAATATCCTTAGACCTAGGCCCTCGATAATAACCTAGCTAATATCATTAGACATACAGTAGCTAATAACCTAGCTAATATCCTTAGACCTAGGCCCTCGATAATAACCTAGCTAATATCCTTAGACCTACAGTAGCTAATAACCTAGCTAATATCCTTAGACCTAGGCCCTCGATAATAACTTAGCTAATATCATTAGACATACAGTAGCTAATAACCTAGCTAATATCCTTAGACCTCTAGGCCCTAGATAATAACCTAGCTAATATCATTGGATGTACAGTAGCTAATAACCTAGCTGATATCCCTAGACATACAGCAGCTAATAACCTAGCTAATATCCTTAGACGTACAGTAACTAATAACCTAGCTAATATCCTTAGACCTAGGCCCTAGATAATAACCTAGCTAATATCATTAGACGTACAGTAGCTAATAACCTAGCTGATATCCCTAGACATACAGTAGCTAATAGCCTAGCTAATATCCATAGACCTACAGTAGCTAATAACCTAGCTGATATCTTTAGTCCTAGGCCCTAGATAATAACCTTAGTCTTTAATAGCTCTGTCCAGGACTCCAATCTTTCCTTTTCTCTCTTCTCAATCCCTCTCTCATACACCACAGTCCCCCTCAGCCTTTCCTCACCTCCTCTCCCATAATGCCATGCAAAGTTAACCTCTCTCTCACCCTTTGGTGCTGACTACTAGCTCAGTCTCAGCCGCACAGTCAGACCTGTCCCACTGAATGCCTTATGACAGGTTGTTTGTGAAACCCTTGTGTTCTGTTTGTGCCCCCTCTCCATTCTCCTCTCCCGCTCCACCCTTCTCTCTGACTGAGTCTCCATTGTGGCGCTGACTGAGGGCTTTGTTTTACCCGCCTCATTGGAGCCTGTGTTAGTCCAAAGAGAGCTCACACCTCTGGCCTCTATCTGAGGGTTGATCTGTTGACTTACTTGCCCATTATTTACATTCTCTCTCTCTCTCTCTCTCTCTCTCTCTCTCTCTCTCTCTCTCTCTCTCTCTCTCTCTCTCTCTCTCTCTCTCTCTCTCTCTCTCTCTCTCTCTCTCTCTCTCTCTCTCTCTCTCTCTCTCTCTCTCTCTCTCTCTCTCTCTCTCTCTCTCTCTCTCTCTCTCTCTCTCTCTCTCTCTCTCTCTCTCTCTCTCTCTCTCTCTCTCTCTCTCTCTCTCTCTCTCTCTCTCTCTCTCTCTCTCTCTCTCTCTCTCTCTCTCTCTCTAGTCAACTGGAGATGTGGATATGTCCTGGTCTTTTGAATGGCAGTGGGTCATTGGCAGGACAGGAAACCTACACAAAATAGGAGAAGGGTAGTAAACAGCACATATAAAAGCGAGCAGACATCACTGTAGGACTGTATCTTCCCTTTCATCACCAGCCAGAGAGAGATACACTACATGACTAAAAGAATGTGGACACCTGCTCATTGAACATCTCATTACAAAATCATGGGCATAAATATGGAGTTGGTCCCCCCTTTGCTGCTATAACTGCCTCCACTATTCTGGGAAGGCTTTCCACTAGCTGTTGGAACATTGCTGCGGGGACTAGCTTCCCTTCAGCTACACAAGCATTAGTGAGGTCGGGCACTGATGTTGGGCGATTACGCCTGGTTCATAGTCGGCGTTCCAAATATATAAAGGTTTTCGTTGGGCTGGCCAGTAATGTTCTTCCACACCGATCTCAACAAACCATTTCTGTATGGACTTCACTTTGTGTACGGGAGTATTGTCATGCTGAAACAGGAAAGCGCCTCCCCAACCTGTTTCCACAAATTTGGAAGCACAGAATCGTCTAGAACGTTATTGTATGCTGTAGCGTTAATATTTCCCTTCACTGTAACTAAGGGGCATCCGTCATACACAGATTCGTCCTTCGGACTGCCAGGTGAAGTGTGATTCATCACTCCAGTGAACGCATTTCCACTGAGTCCAACGGCGGTGAGCTTTACACCCCTTCAGCCGATGCTTGGCATTGCGTATGGTGATCTTAGGCTTCTGTGTGGCTGCTCTGCCATGGAAACCCATTTCATGAAGCTCCTGGCGAATAGTTATTGTGCTGGTATTGCTTCCAGAGGCAATTTGGAACTTGGTAGTGAGTGTTGCAACCGAGGACAGACAATTGTTACGCTCTTCAGCACCCAGCGGTCCCATTCTGTGAGCTTGTGTGGCATAGCCCTTCGCAGCTTAGCCATTGTTGCTCCTAGATGTTTCCACTTCACAATAACAGCACTGACAGTTGACCGGGGCAGCTCTAGCTGGGCAGAAATTTGACAAACTGACTTGTTGGAAAGGTGGCTTCCTATGACGGTGCCAAATTGAAAGTCACTGAGCATTTCAGTTAGGCCATTCTACTGACAATGTTTGTCTATGGAGATTGCTTGTCGGTGGCTCGATTTTTTTCACCTGTCAGCAATGGGTGTGGCTGAAATAACGGAATCCACTAATTTGAAGGGGTGTCCACATACTGTTGTATATATACTATATTATCTGTTAAGGGCCACAGCACTAAATATGACATTTGGCATTCCTAATTGAAAGACTACGTGATATCATATTGACATATTGACAGCTTTGCACACTCTTGGCATTCTCTCCACTAGCTTCATGAGGTATTCACCTGGAATGCATTTCCATTAACAGGTGTGCCTTGGTAAATTTCTTTCCTTCTTAATGTGTTTGAGCCAATCAGTTGTGTTGTGACAAGGTAGGGTTGGTATACAGAAGATATCCCTATTTAGTTAAAGACCAAGTCCATGTTATGGCAAGAACAGCTCAAATAAGCAAAGAGAAATGACAGTACATCTTTACTTTAAGACATGAAGGTCAGTCAAATTGGAAAATTGTGAGGTTAGCATTCACAAGGCCGCGGGGCCAGACTGATTACCAGGACGCACAGTCAGAGCATGCGCTGACCAGTTGGCAAGTGTCTACACTAGAGGTCGACCGATTAATCGGAATTGCCGATTACTTAGGGCCGTTTTCAAGTTTTCATAACAATCGGAAATCGGTATTTTTGGGCACATTTTTTATTTTAATATATATATATTTTTGATACCTTTATTTAACTAGGCAAGTCAGTTAAGAACACATTCTTATTTTCAATGACGGCCTAGGAACGTGGGTTAACTGCCTCGTTCAGGGGCAGAACGACAGATTTTCACCTTGTCAGCTCGGGGGAACCAATCTTGCAACCTTACAGTTAAAAAGTCGAACGCAATAACGACCTGCCTCTCTCTCGTTGCACTCCACAAGGAGACTGCCTGTTACGCGAATGCAGTAAGCCGAGGTAAGTTGCTAGCTAGCATTAAACTTATCTTATAAAAAACAATCAATCATAATCACTAGTTAACTACACATGGTTTATGATATTACTAGATATTATCTAGCATGTCCTGCGTTGCATATAATCTGACTGAGCATACAAGCATACAAGTATCTATGTATCTGACTGAGCGGTGCTAGGCAGAAGCAGTCCCGTAAACATTCATTCAAACAGCACTTTCGTGCATTTTGCCAGCAGCTCTTCATTGTGCGTCAAGCATTGCGCTGTTTATGACTTCAAGCCTATCAACTCCCGAGATGAGGCTGGTGTAACTGAAGTGAAATGGCTAGCTAGTTAGCGCACGCTAATAGCGTTTCAAACGTCACTCACTCTGAGCCTTGGAGTGGTTGTTCCCCTTGCTCTGCATGGGTAACGCTGCTTCGATGGTGGCTGTTGTCGTTGTGTTGCTGGTTTGTGCCCAGGGAGGAGCGAGGGATGGAAGCTATACTGTTACACTGGCAATACTAAAGTGCCTATAAGAACATCTAATAGTCAAAGGGTAATGAAATACAAATGGTATAGAGGGAAATAGTCCTATAACTCCTATAATAACTACAACCTAAAATTTCTTACCTGGGAATATTGAAGACTCATGTTAAAAGGAACCACCAGCTTTCATATGTTCTTATGTACTGAGCAAGGAACTGAAACGTAGCTTTCTTACATAGCACATATTGCACTTTTACTTTCTTCTCCAACACTTTGTTTTTGCATTATTTAAACCAAATTGAACATGTTTCATTATTTACTTGAGGCTAAATTTATTTTATTAATGTATTATATTAAGTTAAAATAAGTGTTCATTCAGTATTGTTGTAATTGTCATTATTACAACCAAAAAATATATAAAAAAATCTGCCGATTAATCGGCATCTGTTTTTTGGTCCTCCAATAATCGGTATCGGTATCGGCGGTGAAAAATCATAATCGGTCGACCTCTAAATGTTATCAGTGATACTGGTGATAGATGAGGTAGTCATTGTATATGCATACAATAAGGGGTAAAGTGGCAGAGCAGCAGGATAAAAACAATTGTAGCAGAAATGTATGTTTAAACCAAATTGAACATGTTTCATTATTTACTTGAGGCTAAATTGATTTTATGGATGTATTATATTAAGTTAAACTAAGTGTTCATTCAGTATTGTTGTAATTGTCATTATTACAAATAGAAAATATATAAAAAATCGGCTGATTAATTGGTATCGGCCTTTTTTGGCCTCCAATAATCGGCATCGGCGTTGAAAAATCATAATCGGTCTACCTCTGGTCTTCACTAACATTTTCAACCTCTCCTTCACCCAGCCTGTAATACCTCCATGTTTCAAGCAGACCACCATAGTCCCTGTGCCCAAGAACGCCTGTCTAAACTACTATCTCCCCGTAGCACTCACATCTGTAGCTATAAAATGCTTTGAAAGGCTGGTCAAGGCCCACATCGTAACCATCGTCCCAGACACCCTGGACCTACTCCAATTCACATACTACCCGAGCATATCCACAGATGAAGCTATCTATTGCACTCCATACTGCCTCTCCTACCTGGATAAGATGAGCACATATGTGAGAATGCTGTTCATTGACTACAGCTCAGTGTCCAACACCATAGTGCCCTCCAAGCTCCTCACTATGATCAGGACCCTGGAACTAAACACTTCCTTCTGCCACGTTGACCCTCAACACGGGGGGCCCCTCAGAGTCGCATGCTTAGTCCCCTCCTGTACTCCCTGTTTACCCACAACTGTGTGGCCGCGCACAACTCCAACACCATCATTAAGTTTGCTGATGACAAGACAGTGGTAGGCCTGATCACCGACAATTATGAGACAGCCTATACTAGGTCAATGACCTGGCAGTGTGGTGCCAGGACAACCAGCTCTCCCTCAACGTCAGCAAGACAAAGGAGCTGATCGTGGACCACAGGTAACGGAGAGCTGAGCACGCCCCCATCCACATCGATGGGGCTGTAGTGGAACAGGTCAACAGCTTCAAGTTCCTTGATGTTCACATCACTAAGGAATTAATATGGTCCACACACACCAACACAGTTGCGAAGAAGGCACAACAACACCTCTTCCCCCTCAGGAGGCTGAAAAGATTTGGCATGGGCCCTCAAATCCTCAAAAAGTTCTACAGCTGAACAATTGAGAGCATCTTGGCATCTGACCGCAAGGCACTACAGAGAGTCATCCAGGACCTCTTTATCAGGCGGTGTCAGAAGAAGGGCCTAAAAAATTGTCAAAGGCCCCAGCCACCCAAGCCATAGACTGTTCACCAAGTCTGGGACCAAAAGGCTCCAGAGCAGCTTCTACCCCCAAGCCATAAGACTGCTGAACAGTTTTCAATTGCCTAACTGGATTATTTACAATGACTCTAGGCAAAATCACTGGTCTCTAGGTACACACTCACTCACACATAAATACACTGACATTGCAACACATACATACACACACACACTTGCACACTACGTATGCTCTCTCTCACACACACACACACACACACACTGAAGCTACTCAGTTTATTATCTATCCTGATTGCCTTGTCACTTTTACCCCTACCTACATGTGCATATTACCTCAAGTACCTCATACCCCTGTACATTGACTCTGTACTAGTACCCCTTATATAGACTCATTATTGGTATTTATTGTGTTACTATTTTCTATTTTTATTTGCAATGTGTGTACTTTTTAACTCTGCATTGTTGGGAAAGGGCTTGTAAGTAAGCATTTCACGGTAAAGTCTACACCTTTTGTATTCAGTGCATGTGACAAATAAAATGTGATATGACCTACAGGGGGCATATATGAGGAGGCATTGTGGTACCTAATTGGGTTATTGATGCAGTGGTGCTGCGCTGACCAAAACATGGCTACATTATGTGGTTGTCAACATAGACAACCTAAAATCTATTATTTGTACAGGGAAAGAAATCCACCACCAAATCCCCCCCCCCCCCCCCCCCCCCCCCCCCCCCGGTGGGGGAGCGTGGCTAATTTACAAGCGTAGGCAATGCCAACATACTCTCCTAGGAGGAGCTGTTTTAACACCTCAGAATGCTGTAATGCATCCCAGCTGACCTTAATTATAAAGGCATGCCGCAGCTTCGCACTACCCCTCTCCCCCCTCCTCCCCCTTTGACGTGAGACGATGCGAAGCTGGAGTATGAGCCAGATCCCCTACCTGCAGGGAGCCTCCACAGCAACCACACGGCTCAATGTTAATAGTTGCATCCTGAGAAGAAATCAATAACCCTGTAAAGGGGTGATATCACTGTCTCCAGTCCTCTGTCCCCCACCACACGCCACCTCTACACTCCCTCAGAGGGGCCTGTTTACGAGGGGCCTTGCGCCATGGCGGTTGGCGGTTGGCTGGTTGGTGGTGTAAGGAGCTGCTGAAAGGTCAGTGGGATATGATTTTGATCCAAGTCTGGGATTCCTTCTCTCCCACTGGTGGGAGTAGAGCAGAGAAAATGGGAGGGAATCAGAGGGAATGGGAGTGGGATCTCAAAGCTCATCTGGAGTGGATCTCTCTGTGCCTACCCAGGGAATCCCATGAGTTAGAGCATGAGTAATGTTCCTGATGGAACATGGGAAATATTAGCAGACTGACTTTCCTGTCCATGGCGCAAATTCCCTCCCCATAATATTGATATACGCACAGCACGGGTCCGTAGCATGGATGAGATACATTGGGACAACGTTGTGTTGATAAACTGCCCACACAATAGATTATTTTTTATGTACCTCCCCATGCAGAGCACAAATATTATGACTATTAGTACATTAATTAACTCGCTGGCCTGGGGGTCCAGCGCCCAGCCAAGGTTAAGAGCTTCTTTAATGAAAGATCGATACAGTTTTGCAGTATATTTCAACCTGCACCGTAGGAGGCTGGCTCTTTATTATCTAAAGCATGTCGGGATGATGAAAAAGTTCACTGAAGACAAATGTATAGAGTTTAACTTGGGAAAATGTGCTAATAGAGTCAATATTAAAATTGTGAGGTATGAAAAATTAAATCTACATACTGTATGTACAGTGATAGCCTAGTTAACCCTTGTATAGTCTTAACATTCTGTATACTCCCCTTGTCCTAAGGGTCAAAAAGAAATGACCCGCCTTCACTAAACCCCTAAAATAAAGCAGCTTAATTGAATTTTAAACCCCAAATCTATTTTGCATGGAGAAACAACCGGTCATTCATCACAAACTTTGTGAATATCTGGGTTTTCCCTCTTCACAATGCAGAAAGACTGCATTTAATCAGTGGACACCACTCATTTTTATTACAACACACCTGTCATAATTGTTTTCTTTACAAAAGTAGAGGTTTATTATTATTATTATTGCTAAAGGTACTGCATAGGTGTAAATATATATATATCTTTTTAGCAAGAGATAGCACTTGTATAGCCTAAGAAAGTCTTGACATTTTTGGCAACATAGTGATATATTCTTATATAATGTACAATGAGGAACTCAACTACAAAATACTAGTCTTCCCCCGTCTTTTGAACCATTATACACTTTGTGGGTGGAGGCAACAAAAAAACAATATTTAAGAATAAAATAAGATTTCAAAAATACGAAAAAAAATGTGAACATGAATCAATCAACTCTAATTAGCACATGTAGGTCAGTATGCAAGTGTGTGTGCATGGACTTTGCAGATATACTTTGCAGACAAATATTATGTGCAGCACATAGTATTTGTTTTACAGTCCTTATTTTGGGGGCAGAATTGGCATCTCCTCCTCTTGCCTGCCCCAGCTGCAGCCTCAGGTGGATCAGGACAAGATTCAGCCCCCTGAACAGCTTTCACAAGCGCAGCAGAGGCTGCTGTGCGGGAGAGGCGCTCCCTTCTTTGAATGTGTGGGGTTACAAGTGCCTTTCCCAGCTGCTCCAGGAACACCCTCCTCTTGTTCTGCTTATCAGGCATCCAGGAAGGGTTAATCTTGTTCCATATCACGAAGGCATTGTATGAGGACACATCAATGATGTTAGGGAAGATGACCAGAGGCCAGCGGGCAGTCATCCTCCTGCTGTAAGTTCCAATCACCTTGTCCAGGTTGTCCACGTCTCCTTTGTTGTGGTTGTAGTCCAGGATGATGTCTGGCTTCCTGTCCTCACGATCACTGATCTCAGCCATTTTGTGCAGTGTGCTCAGGAGGACCACATTCTTGTTCCTCTTTGGGAGGTAAGAAACTAGAGTGGTGGTGGGGGTGGAGACAAACTTTGATGAGAAGGCCTCTCTCCCGCTTGTTGCGAGGAGTGCAGGGGGGAGCTCAGGCTTGTTCTTTCTAACTGTGCCAACCATGGTGATCTTGCTCTTCAGGAGCTGCTGACTGAGTTCAATCAGTACCACACATAATTTAAATGTCTCATTGTATATATGTGTGTGTGTGTGTGTGTGTGTGTGTGTGTGTGTGTGTGTGTGTGTGTGTGTGTGTGTGTGTGTGTGTGTGTGTGTGTGTGTGTGTGTGTGTGTGTGTGTGTGTGTGTGTGTGTGTGTGTGTGTGTGTATGTATGTATGTGTGTGTGTGTGTGTGTGTGTGTGTGTGTGTGTGTGTGTGTGTGTGTGTGTGTGTGTGTGTGTGTGTGTGTGTGTGTGTGTGTGTGTGTGTGTGCGGTGTGGTTTTTGTGGTGTGTAAATGATTTTATAACTGCCGGGTCAAAAATGACCCTAAGACAATCTTTGTACCCTGGTGGTGTACAGCTTTCATGGAATATGAACAAAGGCCATGTTTCACTTCTCTAATGTCGGGGTCACTCTAAGTTGAAAAATATTGTTTAGGGGGTTTTCTCTACTGTTAAACATAGTGGCGGGTCATTTTTGACAGCACACTTGTGTCGCTGACCACAAACCTACAAACCCTCCACAATTTGCAACAACGTTATAACTCCTACAAGATCCCAATAATGATGTCCAATCCCCCCATCTTTTTACACCTGACTTTTCCCCTGTTTAACACCACAACACTCTAGCATTGAACCTAGTCAGGAGGGGGCTGAGGTAAGGTGGGGCCTGAGTGGAGATCAAAGCTGAGCCACTCTCCGCTCCGGCAGCAGCAGTAGCACACCTTAAAGCCTCCTTGTTTGTAGTGCTGGAGGTGGCAGGCCCAAAAAACACACCTTCAGACTCTGGGCTGCTAAATTCCCCTCAGATCTCCATAATCCGCACGGATTGTGTTTGACAAGACAGGGATTCTCCCGCTGTTCCGAGCCCCCACTTATTCCAGAGCGCCAGCCAACAAAGGGTGGCTAGCCCAGCCCACACCTCTCTTCCTCCAGCTAAGCAGCTTTGGAACATGGACGGTTCATTTGGTTCAGCATCCTCAAACCTGGTTAATCATGTCTGGTAATTGTCTCTCCACAGAGCCTCCACCAACTAGATCTGGTGTCACCAATCTAATTTTCGTCAGTTTAGAGATGTTGTTCAATGTGATGGTAGTTCTGAGACTGAGGCTACAGTAAGCTTTACGTAAGATTTGGTGAGAAAGGACCATTTCAGACATTGTTGACCTAGAGCTTGTGTTTCATATGTTTGTTTGTGTACATACGGCTATGTCGAATAGGTTTTAATGCAATTATATGGGTGTAAATGTACTGTGTCAATCGATGAGGTGGGCCTCAGGAAAACAAGTTTAATAATATTGGTTATTCACAGGCATTGTTATTCTAAGTATTATGGATGCTTGGGTTTATTTTGTTCTAGGGCCTAGGGAAGAGTCTCTCTCTAAAGCTTTTCTCTCCAACTCCTTAGTTTTCTATGTTATCAATGCAACACTAAACAATTTTCAGACATTCAAATAATGCTTTCACAGATTCAGATTTTTTTTACTGAAAAGACATCACCTATATGATTCTGATGTATCGCTCAATGGTTGTCTGGGAGAAGTGACGCACATAAACACACTCTCACACACACTCTCTTTCTCACACACACACACACACACACACACACACACACACACACACACACACACACACACACACACACACACACACACACACACACACACACACACACACACACACACACACACACACACACACACACACACACACACACACACACACACACATGCATGACTAATGACTGTCCTGGAGGGAGCAGCAGCCTCTCTTATCAATGCTGGCCTGGCTCTGGCTTAGCCTCCCTGGGTCTCTGTGGGCACGTTGACCGGTCTCTTTCCCCACCCCACCTCATTCCCTCACCCAGACACCCACCCACCCTCCGCCCCCGGCCCTGCCAGCCCAGCCCAGCCACACAACACTAAGACAGGTTAAACAGTTAAACGGCAGCAAATCCTGCACTCTGTGGGAAATGTACCTCTAATCCCGAACTTATAGGCACACAATCAAAGCCAAAAAGCCTGAGCAACAAATCTGATCCTCCCCCTAACAATCTGCAGCTGGCCTCCTGGGACGGAGGGCTGAGGAGGGAGAAGCTCCTCGGACAAGGCTGAGATGGATAAATACCTAAATGATGAGACAGTCTGGGGACGTGGGACCAGTGTCTGGCTATGGCCGTTCACCTCCAATTTGGCATCCACGCAATGAAAGGCAATTGGGCGCCAGCCCCCACACAGCAGCCAGTCCTTATTATTATACGTTGAAGTGCGGCTTGGCCAATGATTAATGACAGTGTCAGGGTGAAAACAAAGAGCAGTGCAAGTTATCTCCCGTCCACCTGCTCCTAGGAGGCTTTTTGAAGGGAATGGAAAAGGGCGCAAGCAAGCAGCACACCACAGACTGATAATAGAACAGGGAGAGAGAAAGAGAGAGGGAGAGCGAGGAAGAGAGAGAGAGTTATAGATAGAGGAAGAGATTGACTAGAGAGGTGAGAATCTGAATACCTGAGGATGTTTATTATGTGCCTACTACATACTACAAAGCTGCTGGTATGAAAACATATAGTACATAAAAATACACTGCTTATTTTATCATTGCATGCTGATTTTTATACAAATATATCAATTTAAATGTTATATTTATATACTCCGTAGATCTATTTTGGTGTGCATGTGTAGGCTACAGGAAGCAGCCCACCACCACTTGCAGGTAATTGTGGTCGAATGTGTGAAAGTGCAGGAGGCCTGGCTGTGTGATTGATTTGACACACATAGTGGAATTTCATAGCGTCTGTGTTTGTTACGTCCAGGCCCACTGTCCCCTGCTGTAATGGTGTTGACATTTATGGGATGGTGTTGGAGGGGGCCCCCCAGCCCTCACTAATGAGGGAGTGATGGCAGAGAGAGGGAAAAAGCAGCCAGACATTGCCATCCAGTGGTCAGCTGCTATACTACAGAATGGAGTGTTAGTTCTGTGGTTACCTCCCCATGTAATTTTTTTTATTTATCTAGGAAAGTCAGTTAAGAACAAATTCTTATATACAATGACAGCCTACCCTGATTTTTTTAATGAATGACTCATTTGTTTTGTTATCATACTTTTTAACTGTAGCCATGGGGACACATAAACATTTTTTTAATCTACTGAATCGAAATCAAGTAAATCTTACAAACACTACATGAACACAGACATAGAACACACACAGCTTTACACACAACGTACAGTGCATATCACATGCATTTTCCCCAAAAGCATGTGTGTGTCTGTGTGTGTGTGTGTGTGCGTGGTAGCCATGTCCGTACAGCGCCTGTCCCCAAAAATCAGGTCAATGTGTGAAATGGAGTTGTGAGCGCCGCTGTGACGAATAGGGGACGTTGGTTGGAGAGCCTGGCTGACCTAGATAATGCCATGGTTACATGTTACCGTACTGTGTTTTATTTATGCACACTACTCATCCCGGAGTCCTAGCTGCCAGTCCACGCTCCCCCACTCATTTGTGCATGCAGGGAGACCGTGAGATCAGCAACATGCCCTGACATAGGAAACCGGCCCCCATGGCAGGGCTGATCGGGAACGATGCTTAAAATTAAAACAATAAATATGTGAAATTAGCTGTGTCGTCTTCTAACGTACAGATGGGATATGTCACTCTGATTGGCTGAAATGACTCCTTTAAGTTCTGAGGTAGAACACCATACCATCACATGGGATTGTCCATAGAATTAGAATACTAATAATTCAATAGGATGTCAGATGAGGTAAGAAACCTGGCAGTGTGGTGCCAGGACAACCAGCTCTCCCTCAACGTGAGCAAGACAAAGGAGACAATCGTGGACTACAGGAAAAGGAGGATCAAACACGCCCCCATTCACATCGATAGGGCTGTAGTGGTGCGGGTTGAGAGTTTCAAGTTCCTTGGTGTCCACATCACCAACAAACTGTCATGGTCCAAACACACCAAGACAGTTGTGAAGAGGGCACGACAATGCCTTTTCCCCCTTAGGAGACTGAAAAGATTTGGCATGTGTCCCCAGATCCTCAAAAGGTTCTACAGCTGCACCATCGAGAGCATCCTGACCGGTTGCATCTGCTCGGCACCCGACCGTGAGGCGCTACAGAGAGTAGTGCGTACAGCCCAGTACATCACTGGGGCCAAGCTTCCTGCCATCCAGGACCTACAGCCTAGGCGGTGTCAGAGGAAGGCCCAAGAAATTGTCAGAGACTCCAGTCACCTAAGTCATAGACTGCTCTCTCTGCTACCGCACAGCAAGCGGTACCGGAGTGCCAAGTCTAGGTCCAGGAGGCTCCTTAACAGCTTGTACCCCCAAGCCATAAGACTGCTGAACAATTAATAAAATGGCCACGGCCACCCAGACTATTTTAATTGACCCCCAATCCCTTGTTTTTACACTGCTGCTACTCGCTGTTTGTGGTCTATGCAAGGTCGCTTTACCCCTAACTACATGTATAATACAAGTTGCCTCCTACTGGCCTGTGGCCCCACACATTAGCTCGGTGCCGGTACCCCCTGTATACAGCCTCATTGTTATTTTATTGTGTAATTATTGTATATTTAATGTATTATTATTTTAGATTTAGAAAATATTTTCTTTACTCTGTTTTCTTAAAACCTCATTGTTGGTTATGTGCTTGTAAGTAAGAATTTCACGGTAAGGTCTACCTACACCTGTTGTATTCATCGCATGTGACAAATACAATTGGATTTGATCTCTATGGGATTGTATACTATATCAAACAATGGCAATGTTAGCAAATATTTCAGAAATGACAGACATTCTCATAGATAGAAATGACTAACATATGCTGCATAAGGCCCTCAGCCTCTTTAAAGTCTACAATTTTACAGAAAATCATGAACTACTGCAGCATTGAAAAACATAAAAGTGGAAATCCAGTTTACTTTAATAAAGCCTCTAGTTGATCTTCAGCATGTCTTGTGCATCTCCACTGCTATCCTCAGAGGTCCAGAGAACATATCAGAGATGAATGTGCATCTTGGCGGAGATGTAGAGACCCAGGCAGAAAGCCACTCCATTAAAACCAGGAAATGAAACTCCACCACCCCCGGCCCCAGTAATAAAGGCCCCTTGACTTCCCCAAAAGCCACTCGCCTCTGTGGCGCAATATTATTAACCTCTGCTATCCTACCCGACTACACAATTCCTCTCTAATGAATTCTATTTGAGGACACACACACCAAAAAAAGAGTTTGTCAGATCAGATGAAGGAAAGTTGGAGGAAAGTCTCAAATCTAAAGTGGCTTCCTTATCTTGCCTTCGCTCCATAGTTTGCACTGATCTAAAAACATAGGATGGGGCAGAAATATGGAAGATGAAAATATAGTGTTTGCCCTCACGGATACAACACTAGCCACATCATTTCAGATCAAGGAAAGGATACAAGGTGGGAAACCCCTTTACACTAACCATTTCATTGGAGATGAATAAAACAATGATACAAGGAGAGGACACCATTTTAGACTCTATAGATGCACTTCCTGTATGCAGCGGGGCCTAGCTTTTCCTTTGTGGTTTTGACTGGGATCTGTAATGTATGTAAGCATGGTGCCCACTGAAGGGGGTCAAAGGTCAGCCCTTCTGTTGCAATGGCCTTCAACAACACGTCCAGTTCTGACAGGGTCAAGTGTGAGCGGGCAGATACACGCGTGTAGGAAATGTCCGTCTCACATTCAGGCGTGCATCGGAGGCCCTTGAGACAATCACAGAGTGTTCCAAAACAGAGCTCTCTCCTTCCAACGGTAGTCACAGCCAACCGCCCAAGCAGTTTTGCCTCACCTAGCTATACGATGCCAGCTATGTGCATCTGATATGTACATGGTGTCTATACAAGGCTGTGGATTTGGCTTGACTTTTAACACATTGGGACCTGTCAAGAAGGCTTGGCGTGAACAAGACAAATGCTGCCTTACTGGAAACCTTGACTGGGTACACGATAAGCAACAAGAAGTTACCAAAGTCTACATACAGCAGGGGAGAGTGGGGGTAAGTTCAGTCAAAGGGGTAAGTTGAGCCACCCTTGTTTCTAGGAAACTATATACAAAATGTATAATTTAACCTAATATTTAGGAGAGCCCTGCTAGCACCTAGCGTTCTGAGAACTACAGTATATGTTTCTGAGATTGTGGTTGTCCTATTGTTATTTTGCATAAAACCTTCCCACAACTTTCTGGGAATAGTCCAGGGTAGTTGCTTGGCTTTGGAACATTCTCAGAACATTTAAATAACTTATTACAATACTTTAATAAAAAACCTTTACTAAAAGTTCAAACATGGTTACATTTCATTTTAATATTGGTAGTGTTCTAGGAACGTTCTCCAACTGGTTTGACATTGGGAATGTTCTCAAATAGTTCAGAGAACGTTAAGAAACAACCTTCTTCTCTGGGAACTTCAGTACTTCAGCATAATGTTTCCTACAGGTTTCCCCGTGATTCTATTTCAAGAGTGACTGACAGTAAAAACGAATGTGGCATCAATATGAGTCAGAAACATTTATTATATTGGCAAAATGTACAATAAAGTGTAAATAGGATCATTTTGGTCATAAAGTCAGTCTTGCCCAAAACGCAGTTTGGAACCTCAGTGCGTCAGAACGAGGGTTGGGTTTGGATTACAATTATGTCAACAAATCATGCCCCCTTTGGCCAAGCTCCACGTGCAAATCGCCCCTCTGTCCACTTCACTTCCCTTCATTGAGTGGAGCTACGTTGTTTCATCGGCCCCAACCAATAGTTCATGGGATTTTCATTTTATTTAACTAGGTAAATCGGTTAAGAACAAATTCTTATTTACAATGACGGCCTACCGAAAGGCAAAAGGCCTCCTGCGGGAATGGGGACTGGGATTAAAAATAAAAATATAGGACAAAACACACATCAAGACAAGAGAGACAACACTACATAAAGAGAGACCTAAGACGACAACATAGCATGGCAGCAGCATGTGACAACACAGTAAACAGCTGGCTACTGTGATTTGGCTTGATAACATTTCAAAAGGCTGCAAACAATTTGAAGGAAAACCGGTTGTCATGATTGTGATGTCGCCAGATTAACTTTAGATACAGTATAACTTTAGCCGGCTAACTAAGATTGGGGGGGGGGGACACACACACACACCGTGTTTTAGCTAGTTAACGTTAACATTGCTAGCTATTTTCGATGAGCTTTGCTAGTAACAGTAATGGCAACATTGCCATCTCTCCAAAGTAAATTTGAAGACTTAACATGACAGTTGTTTCCTACTAATTATTTGCTTACTTTAGCAATGTTATTGTATTTCCATGCCACTCTAAATTAGTGTAATTTAGACGAAACAGTCACATTTAGATGCAATCCATGTCTAGGGCACAAATAAATATTGGATGCAGCTAACTCATGTCTGACTACAACAGTGTTCTAACTAGCAGCAACAAACTCAAATCAGGTAGCAGTTGGTTGCATAGTGTAACGGTGTCACCGGCCTGAATGTAATCCAATCTGTAGCCAGTCAGTCTACATCTGTAAAGCATCGAATTAACTTCCAAACGAGATTACGTTATTTCTCGAGCTACCGTATGTTTATAATTTAGGGATGATGACAATCGTTGACTCTGTTTTTCTGTTAGATAAAGTCCACAGTTGGGTGCCAGACTGATCCCCTGGTCATGAAGGGATGCCGGAACCTACCAGAAGTGGGTCATCATGACATGTCCAGCAATGTGATTGCAATGGTTTAGCAACCTCCAAAAACCTCAAAAAATATTTTCTTTCACTATTCACTTGCTATTTTCACAGCTTGTCAGGCAAGATCTCAGAATAAAAATGTGTTATGTGACACAAGTCCCTTGTGACCCCTCCTCCACTGTTGCTAGGGTCTCCCTCGACTACAATGAAAAGGACACGCCATCATGAGGCCTCTGATAGGCCTCCAGCCATTACCACGAGTATGGTATCAAATACATCAAGCACATGGTTTCCATGTGTTGGATGCCATTCCATTTGCTCTGTTCCAGCCATTATTATGAGTGGGCCTCCCTTCAGCAGCCTCCAAAGGTCTTCTTATTGTCTCGGCGTTAGGCCTGTGTATCACAGCGTCAAAGCATATGAACTAACAGGTTGTAGTGAAAACAACGCAATTATCACAACACATACAGTAGGTTGTAATATGTATTTTTTCCCTGGCTTGGCTTCCCCAGTGATTTTACCCACACACTGCTACTGATACCCAGTTCATTATCACAATGGCAAAGTGGTTCTCTAAAATGTCTGCCAATTCACCTGACAAGTCACCTGATGGCTCACCTGCTGGGTCAGGTGGTCACCAGCTGAACATATTAAGATGGCGGCCATACACACATCACACCAAACAATTCAATGAACAGCAGCCATCCTCTGAGGACAAGCAGTATGCGTCATTGACAAACAAAACATACATAATACATTATACACTGAATATACAAAACATTAAGAACACCAGCTCTTTCCATGACATAGACTGACCAGGTGAAAAATATTATCCCTTATTGATGCCACTAGTTAAAACCACTTCAGTCAGTGTAGATAAAGGGCAGGAGGCAGTTTAAAGAAGGATTTTCAGGCCTTGAGACAATTGAGACATGGATTGTACCGGTACCCTCTGTATATAGCCTCGTTAATGTTTCCGTACCCTCTTTATATAGCCTTGTTAATGTACCATACCCTCTGTATATAGCCTCGTTAATGTACCGGTACCCCTGTAGATAGCCTCGTTAATGTACCGGTACCCTCTGTATATAGCCTCGTTAATGTAACCGTACCCTCTGTATATAGCCTCGTTAATGTAACCGTACCCTCTGTATATAGCCTCGTTAATGTACCGGTACCCTCTGTATATAGCCTCGTTAATGTACCCGTACCCTCTGTATATAGCCTCGTTAATGTACCCGTACCCTCTGTATATAGCCTCGTTAATGTACCGGTACCCTCTGTATATAGCCTCGTTAATGTACCGGTACCCTCTGTATATAGCCTCGTTAATGTACCGGTACCCCTGTAGATAGCCTCGTTAATGTACCGGTACCCTCTGTATATAGCCTCGTTAATGTAACCGTACCCTCTGTATATAGCCTCGTTAATGTAACCGTACCCTCTGTATACAGCCTCGTTAATGTACCAGTACCCTCTGTATATAGCCTCGTTAATGTACCGGTACCCTCTGTATATAGCCTTGTTAATGTACCGGTACCCTCTGTATATAGCCTCGTTAATGTACCCGTACCCTCTGTATATAGCCTCGTTAATGTACCGGTACCCTCTGTATATAGCCTCGTTAATGTACCGGTACCCCTGTATATAGCCTCGTTAATGTACCGGTACCCTCTGTATATAGCCTCGTTAATGTACTGGTACCCTCTGTATATAGCCTCGTTAATGTACCGGTACCCTCTGTATATAGCCTCGTTAATGTACCGGTACCCTCTGTATATAGCCTCGTTAATGTACCGGTACCCTCTGTATATAGCCTCGTTAATGTACCGGTACCCTCTGTATATAGTCTCGTTAATGTACCGGTACCCTCTGTATATAGCCTCGTTAATGTACCGGTACCCTCTGTATATAGCCTCGTTAATGTACCGGTACCCTCTGTATATAGTATCGTTAATGTACCGGTACCCTCTGTATATAGCCTCGTTAATGTACCGGTACACCTGTATATGGACTTGTTACTGTTATTTTATTGTTGCTCTTGAATTATTTTTTATTTTTCAAAAAAAGCTCTTCTTTTTCTACAACCATTCAGCATCGTTCACACTCTCTTAAGCCTTAGCCCCACCCATCTCTTTAAGGATTCACATGTGAGGCCATGTGCTAAACATAGTGAGTAGTTTAGTAAACAACCAAATATGCAATACTAAAAGTGGTAAATGTAGTAGCCTACAACAAGGAAAAACTCCAGGTAAAAATACACCTTATCTAGTCCTTGGCCTATATCCTAATCTGACTTTGGTGCAGGTCATGTTGTTCTTCACATTATCGTCTGTCACGCCCTGACCTTAGTTATCTTTGTTTTCTTTATGATTTTGGTTAGGTCAGGGTGTGATGAGGGTGGTATGTGTGTTTTTGTCTTGTCTAGGGTTTTTGTAATTCTATGGGGTTTTGGTATGTCTAGGTATATGTAGGTCTATGGTGGCCTTAATTGGTTCCCAATCAGAGACAGCTGTTTATCGTTGTCTCTGATTGGGGATCCTATTTAGGTTTGCCATTATCCATTTTGGTTTTGTGGGTTATTGTCTATGTGTAGTTGCATGTCAGCACTAGTTGTTTATAGCTCCACGTTCGTTTGGTTAGTTTGTTTAAGTGTTCTTCGTTTTAATAAAAGAAGAATGTGTTCCAATCATTCTGCGCCTTGGTCTCCTCGTTAAGACGAACGTGACATCGTCTCTGGTTAATAATCACTATATAAAAGAAAATTACGTTTATTTGTCACATGCATAGGATAAACAAGGTGTAAACGTTACCCTGAAATGGTTACTTACATATTTGCAAAGTAGCAATATCAAAAACAGAAAGTATCCAGATAAAAAATATTTTAATGATATTAGATGACGCTTGCCCAGACACACTTGTCTAAATTGATGGGTCATGTGAAAGAAATGATAACCCCCAGCCACATTTTGCTAAGTGGATGGGTCTTTGCAGAAGGTGTAAACGGTACAGTGAAATGGTTAATTACATATACTAAAGAAAGGGTCAATACAGAAAAAAGAACAAAAAGTGTCAATGCCAGTAGAGAAACAACATATGTACAACATAAATGTATGTACAACATAAATAATGATATTAGAGGTCGACCGATTAATCGGAATGGCCGATTAATTAGGGCCGATTTCAAGTTTTCATAACAATCGGAAATCAGATTTTTTTTTTTACCTTTAAGTCAGTTAAGAACACATTCTTATTTTCACTGACGGCCTAGGAACGGTGGGTTAACTGCCTTGTTCAGGGGCAGAACGACAGATTTTCACCTTGTCAGCTCTGGGATCCAATCTTGCAACCTTATAGTTAACTCATCCAACGCAATAATGACCTGCCTCTCTCTCATTGCACTCCACAAGGAGACTGCCTGTTACGTGAATGCAGTAAGCCAAGGTAAGTTGCTAGCTAGCATTAAACTTATCTTATAAAAAACAATCATAATCACTAGTTAACTACACATGGTTTATGATATTACTAGATATTGTCTAGCGTGTCCTGCGTTGCATATAATCTGACTGAGCATACAAGCATACAAGTATCTATGTATCTGACTGAGCGGTGCTAGGCAGAAGCAGTCCCGTAAACATTCATTCAAACAGCACTTTCGTGCATTTTGCCAGCAGCTCTTCATTGTGCGTCAAGCATTGCGCTGTTTATGACTTCAAGCCTATCAACTCCCGAGATGAGGCTGGTGTAACTGAAGTGAAATGGCTAGCTAGTTAGCGCACGCTAATAGCGTTTCAAACGTCACTCACTCTGAGCCTTGGAGTGGTTGTTCCCCTTGCTCTGCATGGGTAACGCTGCTTCGATGGTGGCTGTTGTCGTTGTGTTGCTGGTTCGTGCCCAGGGAGGAGCGAGGAGAGGGATGGAAGCTATACTGTTACACTGGCAATACTAAAGTGCCTATAAGAACATCTAATAGTCAAAGGGTAATGAAATACAAATGGTATAGAGGGAAATAGTCCTATAACTCCTATAATAACTACAACCTAAAATTTCTTACCTGGGAATATTGAAGACTCATGTTAAAAGGAACCACCAGCTTTCATATGTTCTTATGTACTGAGCAAGGAACTGAAACGTTAGCTTTCTTACATAGCACATATTGCACTTTTACTTTCTTCTCCAACACTTTGTTTTTGCATTATTTAAACCAAATTGAACATGTTTCATTATTTACTTGAGGCTAAATGTATTTTATTAATGTATTATATTAAGTTAAAATAAGTGTTCATTCAGTATTGTTGTAATTGTCACTATTACAACCAAAAAAATATTTAAAAATCAGCCGATAAATCGGCATCTGCTTTTTTGGTCCTCCAATAATCGGTATCGGCGTTGAAAAATCATAATCGGTCGACCTCTAAATGTTATCAGTGATACTGGTGATAGATGAGGTAGTTATTGTATATGCATACAATAAAGGGTAAAGTGGCAGAGCAGCAGGATAAAAAAAAATTGTAGCAGAAATGTATGGTGTATGCGTGCATGTGTTAAGAGAGAGTCATGTGAATGTGCATAGATGCACTGCAGATAGTCCGGATGACTGGGAACTCACCCCAGTGAAGAACCCGTCTGTCCTCACTACGCATGAACAAGGGGATCTATATTCGGAGAGCCTGTTTGTGTCCTGCCCTTGACTTTGGTGCAGGGCATGTGCTGTCCATGGTCTCTTCGTCGCAAAACTCCCTGTTCTTCTCAAAAATATATGTTTGTCTAGTTGTGTTCAGTCCAGGTGGTGCTTGTAGAAGCAGACCACCTTTGGGAGGAAGGACGTCAGCGCTGCACGGCAGCTGAAACCTGTTCCCGACTGAGTCCGAACGCTTCTTGACGACAACAACACAAGGCTCCACAGCATCGAAGCTGTAAAACAGGAAAATAGACAAAAAAAACTGAGAAGACATTAGAACCTTGCACAACGTCAATTGACCTCCCAAGTTTAGATAATAAGAATAATCTCATACAATGCAATGAAAATTATATTCACCTGAAGTGCTGGTATTGCTTGATCTGTGGCGGCAGCCTAAAGTACAGAGTCAGGCATTGTTGCCAGTCATAGCTTTCCAACAGCACCATACCATCCTCCAATCCAACCAGCTGTGGGATGTTGACCCTTGTTACACTGCTATCCATCACCACACCAGCAATCTCTTACAAAGAGATACACCAGTCGGGGTCAAACTTGGTGTGGCCTGTGATCAAGGTCCAGACTGTGGTGGAGCTTTTCCATGATCCACCAGGCACAATACCAGAGCATAAACGTGTTATTGTTTAGGCCACTGCATTTGTCACAATTCAGGTTCACACGTGTTTCCCCAATTCCGTAGTTGGTGAAGAAATGGTGCATATAGTTGATGACTGCGCTGCTGCCTTTGCAGGATGACATGCCTTTACCAATCAAGTAGTTGACTTGTGTTATTCCTTCACATCAGACACCAAACAAGCCACACTTGTGAAGAGTTAAAAGGTAGATGGGACTTGGCTGCATAGGATCAGAAGTATAGTGCATAGAGTTCCTCTGTCCAGTGTCTGTGTTCTTTTGCCAATTTTAATATTTTATTTTTATTGGCCAGTCTGAGATATGGCTTTTTCAAATCAAATGTATTTATATAGCCCTTCGTACATCAGCTGATATCTCAAAGTGCTGTACAGAAACCCAGCCTAAAACCCCAAACAGCAAGCAATGCAGGTGTAGAAGCACGGTGGCTAGGAAAAACTCCCTAGAAAGGCCAACAATGCCTAGAAGGCCACCATCCCAGAGTCGCCTCTTCACTGTTGACGTTGAGACTGGTGTTTTGCGGGTACTATTTAATAAAGCTGCCAGTTGAGGACTTGTGAGGTGTCTGTTCCTCAAACTAGACACTCTAATGTACTTGTCCTCTTGCTCAGTTGTGCACCGGGGCCTCCCACTCCTCTTTATATTCTGGTTAGGGCCAGTTTGCGCAGTTCTGTGAAGGGAGTAGTACACAGCGTTGTATGATATATTCAGTTTCTTGGCAATTTCTCGCATGGAATAGCCAGAATTTCTCAGAACAAGAATAGACTGACAAGTTTCAGAAGAAAGTTAGTTGTTTCTAGCCATTTTAAGCCTATAATCGAACCCACAAATACTGATGCTCCAGATACTCAACTACTCGAAAGAAGGCTAGTTTTATTGCCTCTTTAATCAGAACAATAGTTTTCAGCTGTGCTAACATCATTGTAAAAGGGGTTTCTAATGATCAGTTAACCTTTAAAAATGATAAACTTGGATTAGCTAACACACAGTGCCATTGGAAGACAGGAGTCATTTTTGCTGATAATGGGCCTGTACGCTGTACGCTGACATGACGTTGGCCTCTTTGGGTATAGCAAGCCCCATCCCCCTCTCCCTGCCTCCCCCGTGCCTCCCCCTTGCCTCCTTAAACTAGGTTGCTGTGGTCAGAGAGGTCGTAAATTCCTGAGAAGACCATGCCACATGGCCACACAGTATAGAGAGAGTAGATTTTCAGGGAGAACAAAGGAAATCCTTCCACCTCACAGAACTTGAGGTACGAACAAAGTTAATGTTCCGGAGAAAGTATAAAAGATTGGTGAAGAATCCAGCTACGAACTTGTCCGTTTGTCACAACTTGGAGAAGCTCATGGGAGACGGTGTGGCCACATTACCATAATGCTGTTTATATAATAGCCTCAGATATGAGGTTTACATCTAATTGTTGTATATGATGAATGAGTGAGTATGATACTGTTTGTATAATTGTGTAATATGATTTTGGACTGTTTAATGAAGAAAAATACAATTCCCTTTTGATTTGAACTAAATCAGAGGACCGCCCCTGAGCCCAGTTAGGGTCAGACATCCTGAGACAGCCCTTTTCGGCCCTTCCGAATAAAACCCCCACTCGGGTTTTCGATCAGCAGACCGAGCTTACCTCAATTACGAGATGGCTAAAGGTTGCAGACCATGTTTTTCTCCATTAGAGGAGGAGACAAAGGTTGTAGACCTGAATATTATGTTAATAAATGTAATTATAAATAAATAATAATAAATATAATTAATGTTAAGTATGTTGATTATATTAATAAATAATATGCTGAATATTTATTTATAACCATACCACGTGGTTAAACCTTAGACTATCGATACCGACAGAATAAGAACAAGTCTTTGATATTAATTACTAGTCTGCAGCTAGGAATTCGGTATCATTGAACGCGAAGAACGACAACCTCCGAAACATCCATTCTATAACGAATGTCACTCTGAACTATCCCCTCTAACCACAACTGAGAGAGGGAGAGAGACGGACAATTCTACAAAAGAAACAAACTTTTCACCAGCGATCAAGATGACACACTGAGCGTAAATATATATATTGATTGCAGTTGTTCCCGAATGAGTGAGAGTTCATGTGTAAAGGATTAACATTTCAATTGTTAGAATTATCACTCTGTAGTGACTTCTTAGTCGACCCCCCACTTCCCCTTTTGTCTAACAAGCCGCCATGCCGGTTTAGCCCACTAGGGCACATTCTCCTATCATTTCATGTAACCACATTTACCTTGTTTGTTTGTATGTTTATGCATTTCTGTGAATTACTTAGTTAGTAATAAATAAATAATTTAAAACAATTGATGTATGGATGACTCATAGTGAAGACTGGGTTCTTGCAGATAACCAACAATTTACGACGTTTGGAATGAGACTAACGTGAGGTAAAGTAAATAATTATTTAATTCGAAGACTAATTGATCAGATAAAATATCTGAAAAGTTATTTTAGGAAATGATAACTTTGTAATCTGAATATTTTTCCTTGGTGCCCCAACTTCCTAGTAATTACGGTTACATGATTAATCAGTCTAATCGCGTAATAACTAATTATAGAGAATCTTAGAGAAACTATCAGTCTTCAGTTAATGATAGTAAAGACACGACAACGCCTATGTAGATATTCCTTTATTTTATCAGGGAGTCATACAGAGACCGCTATCTCTTTTACAGATGAGCCCTAAATTCCATAAATTACAGAAAATACACACATCAATATAAATACAAAATGCTGAAAGACAAATTCCAGATACAAATATTTTGGCATTATTATACAATAGATGCCCCTTAATCGCCAGACCAACCTGACTAACTTGATGGGTCATGTAATAATCTGGCAAAGTTTGTGTAGACATGTAGCTAGCTAGGATGCCATGGTTGCACTTAGTTTGAAGACAGGTGTTATACATAACAGCCTTCTGTGTTCACTTTTCGACTCCCTCTGCATTTGCAATCAAACGCCACAATTGTATTAATCTCCTTATTATACTCTGCATTCCACTTTCAAAAAATAGTTCATCACAACTTTTTCCCACTGACCTTTGAAAAATTCAGGGCAGCAATGTTATTGAGAGCAGTAGCAACACTTTTGCAGTACTCCATGTTATCTTTCAAACAAGCTGCAGTAGAAAGGATTATCTACACATACCAAGCAGCTCATGTTATAGACAGAAGATACATGGCACACCAATCCTAACTCCTCTCTCGGGATGTCCAGCCCATTCATTATCTCAGCCAATCATGGCTGGTGGGAAGGTTCCTGGCTTTTTCTGTGGCTTAACCAACTAGGCTCGTAATTTAACAATTTGATTTGTATTTACTGATGCCATACAAGTTTGCTATTAAGGCACATGAAAGTTCACAGGAATTTCTGCAATTTATTATTTTGTTTTATTTACAAAAAAAAAAATCAAATGCCTTCGAATGCCTCTCCTGTGAAGCCGTGACATGCAACATACTGTATGCATAGTTTCCTGAAATAAGTCACACATATTTAAGTGTCTTTGAACGGGGTATATTAATAGGTTTCAGATGCTCTGGTTTGTGTCAAGAACTGCAACACTGCTGGGTTTTTCATGCTCAACAGTTTCCCGTGTGTATCAAGAATGGTCCACCACCCAAAGGACATCCAGCCACCTGACACAACTGTGGGAAGCATTGGAGTTAACATAGGCCAGCATCTCTGTGGAATGCTTTTGACACCTTGTAGAGTCCTCCCCCCGATGAATTGAGGCTGTTCTGATGATTAACCTGCCTAAATCTCAGCTGCAACAGCAGTTAACACTAGGTGCCCAAAAATCAAGGGAGAATCCAAGAACAAGATATAAGAGTGGATAAAAGATGGTAAACGTTGCTGGAGGTGTGGCCATGCCCACTTGCCTGAAGAGTGTACCCTGAAGAAGCCATGTTATGATTGTGGTGGGATACATCTACAGGTACTTCATCAGGTGGCCCAGCAAGAACCTTCAGCTTGCACCAATCAAACTCTCTAAAGTGTACCTCGCTCACTCCAACCAAGTTGGTCAAGTTCTCCTGAAGGAGGTTCCAGTGCTCTTGAGGAATGGATCCAAGTCCCTCAATGCTTATGCCATTCTGGACGATGGAGCAGAGAGAACAATGTTACTGCCTGACAACTGCAACTTTTAGGAGAGCAGGAGGCCCTCATCCTCCATACTGTCAGCACTGATGTCACCCATCTCAAGGGCGCAACAGTCAGCTTTGAGACAACCCATTTCTCCAAACCTAACGAAAAGTATGTGATCCATGGTGCCTTCACTGCCACAGGTTTAGATCTCACTGAACAGATCTATCCAATAAAATCACTGCAGCAACATCACGCTCACCTAAGGAATCTTCCTCTGCAGCCCTTCAGCAATGTACACCCTCTCCTGTTGCTCAAATCAGGTAATCCCACCTGATCAGCACCCACAAAGCAAATACACCTAGGCACCAGAGGAGGACCAGCAGCAGTCCATACAAGAGTAGGCTGGACCCTACAAGGCTATGAGGGCCTCCTTACCAGTTACACTCCAGGGCAACAGTACCTTCTGACTTCCCTGGTTATGCCCTCTGACACACTGTCCACCATTGTTCCTGTACCCAAGAAAGCAAAGGTAACTGAACTAAATGACTATCGCCCCGCAGCACTCACTTCTGTCAACATGAAGTGCTTTGAGAGGCTGGTTATCACCTCTACCTGACCTGACACCCTAGACCCACTTCAATTTCCTTACCACCCCAATAGATCCACAGTCGATGCAATCGTCATCGCACTGCACACCGTCTTATCCCATCTGGACAAGAGGAATACCTATGTAAGAATGCTGTTCATTGACTATAGCTCAGCCTTCAACACCATAGTACCCTACAACCTCATCATTAAGCTCAGGGCCCTGGGTCTGAACCCCGCCATGTGCAACTTGGTCCTGGAATTCCTGATGGGCCGCCCACAGGTGATGAAGGTAGGAAACAACACCTCCACTTCGCTGATCCTCAACACAGGCCCCACGAGGGTGCATGCTCAGCCCCCTCCTGTATTCCCTGTTCACCCATGACTGCATGACTACACACACCTCCAACTCAATCATAAAGTTTACATACGACACAACAGTACTAGGCCTGATTACCAACAATTACGAGACAGCTTACAGGGACGAAGTGAGGTCCTTGGGAAAGTGGTGCCAGGAAAATAACCTCTCACTCAACGTCAACAAAACAAGGAGCTGATCATGGACTTTAGGAAACAGCAGAGGGAGCACACCCCTATCCACATCAATGGGACCGCAATGGAGAAGGTGGAAAGCTTCAAGTTCCTCGGCGTACACATCACTGAAGATCTGAAATGGTCCACCCACACAGACAATGTGGTGAAGAAGGTGCAACAGCGCATCTTCAACCTCAGGAGGCTGAAGAAATTTGGCTTGGTCCCTAAAACCCTAAAACTTTTACAGATGCACAATTGAGAGCATCCTGCCGGGCTGTACAGCAACTGCACAACCCGCAACTGCAGGGCTCTCCAGAGAGTGGTACGATCTGCCCAACGCTTCACCGGGGGCAAACTACCTGTCCTACAGAACCCGATGTCACAGGAAGGCCAAAAAGATCAGCAAGGACATCAACCACCCGAGCCACAGTCTGTTCACCCTGCTATCACCCAGAAGGCAAGGTCAGTACAGGTGCATCAAAGCTGGGACCGAGAGACTGAAAACAGCTTTCATCTCAAGGCCATCAGACTGTTAAATAGCCATCACTAGCCGGCTTCCACCCGGTTACACAACCCTGAACCTTAGAGGCTGCTGCCCTATATACAATAGAAGTCGGAAGTTTACATACACCTTAGCCAAATACATTTAAACTCAGCTTTTCACAATTCCTGACATTTAATCCTAGTAAAAATTCCCTGTCTTAGGTCAGTTAGGATCACCACTTTGTTTAACGAATGTGAAATGTCAGAATAATAGTAGAGAGAATGATTTATTTCAGCTTTTAGCTGGTGTAACTGAGTCAGGTTTGTAGGCTGCCTTGCTCGCACACTCTTTTTCAGTTCTGCCCACAAATGTTCTATAGGATTGTGGTCAGGGCTTTGTGTTGGCCACTCCAATACCTTGACTCTGTTGTCCTAAAGCCATTTTGACACAACTTTGGAAGTATGCTTGGGGTCATTGTCCATTTGGAAGACCCATTTGCGACCAAGCTTTAACTGATTTCTTGAGATGTTGTTTCAATACATCCACATGATTTTTCATCATCATCTATTTTGTGAAGTGCACCAGTCCTTCCTGCAGCAAAGCACACCCACAACATGATGCGGCCACAACCCTGTGCTTCAAGGTTGGGATGATGTTCTTCTGCTTGCAAGCCTCCCCATTTTTCCTCCAAACATATCGATGGTCATTATGGCCAAACAGTTCTATTTTTGTTTCATCAGACCAGAAGACATTTCTCTAAAAATTACGATCTTTGTTCCCATGTGCAGTTGCAAACCATAGTCTGGCTTTTTTATGGCGGTTTAGGAGCAGAGGCTTCTTCCTTGCTGAGCGGTCTTTCAGTTTATGTCGAAATAGGACTCGTTTAACTGTGGAGAAAGATATCTTTGTACCTGTTTCCTCCAGCATCTTCACAAGGTCCTTTGCTGTTGTTCTGGGATTGATTTGAACTTTCCGCACCAAAGTACGTTCATCTCTAGGAGAAAGAACGTGTCTCCTTCCTGAGCGGTGTGGCGGCTGTGTGGTCCCATGGTGTTAATACTTGCGTACTATTGTTTTTATAGATGAAAGTGGTACCTTCAGGCATTTGGAAATTGTTCCCAAGGATGAACCAGACTTGTGAATGTCTACAATGTTTTATCTGATGTATTGGCTGATTTCTTTTGATTTTCCCATGATGTCAAGCAAAGAGGCACTGAGCTTGAAGGTAGGCCTTGAAATTCATCCACAGGTACACCTCCAATTGACTCAAATGATGCCAATTAGCCTATCGGAAGCTTTTAAAGCCATGACATCATTTTCGGGAATTTTTTGAGCTGTTTAAAGGCACAGTCAACTTAGTGTAATGTAAACTTCTGACCCACTGGAATTGTGATACAGTAAATTATAAGTGAAATAATGTGTCTGTAAACAATTGTTAGAAAAATTACTTGTGTCATGCACAAAGTAGATGCCCTAACCAACTTGCAAAAACTACAGTCTGTTAACAAGACATTTGTGAAGTGGTTGAAAAATGAGTTTTAATGACTCCAACCTAAGTGTATGTAAACTTCCGACTTCAACTGTACATAGACTTTGAATCACTGGCCACTGCGTTATTTTACTTTTAGATCTGTGTGTATTGTTGTAAATTGTTAGATATTACTGCACTGTTGGAGCTAGGAACACAAGCATTTCACTACAGCCGCAATAACATCTGATAAATATGTGTATGTGACCAATCAAATTTGATTTGATTTGCACCATCAAGTGGAGAAGTCAAGTTCACAGGTCCTTGATAACCGGGCAGAACTGAAGGACCTCTGTAGCTTCACTTTCACAGATGTAAAGAACTATATCCCAGATGCTACTCAGGGAGCAGCTCTGCAGAATACCACTCTTCCCAAGCCTTCTCACAGAGATGCTGAAATTACCCTCCTCACCTCAGACACTACCAGGCTACTATCTTCTCAGAAGAGATTATTGCTCTAAAGGCACAACAAACTGTCCCTCAGAGCAGCTTGCTCCGGAGCTGGACCACGCAATCTCTGACATTGCCAACCCCGACCCAGTAACCCCAAACCTGATCTTGATGGAATTCAAATTCTCTGGCAACACCTCTGATGGACATTCCTGCAGTCAGCATGCCAATTGCACACTCACTCAAAATTTGAGACATTTGTGGCATTGTGTTGTGTGAAAAAACTGCATATTTTAGAGTGGCCATTTATTATCCCCAGCGCAAGGTGCACCTGTTTAATGATCATGCTATTAAAAAATCTACTTCTTGATATGCCACACTTTTCAGGTGGTTGGATTATCTTGCAAATGAGAAATGCTCACTAACAGGGATGTAAACACATTTTTGCACAAAACTGGAAAGAAATAAGCTTTTTGTGCATATGGACAATTTCTGGGATATTTTATTTCGGCTCATGAAACATGGGACCGACACTTTACATGTTGCGTTATTATTTTTGTGATGCCAGATGTAAAAAAAAAAAGAAGCAATTTATTTGCTCTCCTCTATTTAAAACATGGCATCCTCTGTAGGTGTCAAATGCTGTATCTTCATTATCATACAATGGCATGTTTGATATTTCTAGAACTGATGACAAATGTATGCTCTATTTTGCTCCTCTAATCCTGTAAAACTGTCTAATCTTATAAAACGATATTTTTTTTTTAGCAGTGGATGAGTCTCGAGTGAGCCGGTAATGTTTCCCAGTGTAATCTGTAGAGGAAACAGTAGTGTCTTAATGAGAAGCCATGGCCTACTCTCGCAGAAGCCCTCGTCTGTAGCACACTACCACATAGCACAGCACAGCATGCTCCTCACATGTGGTCTGTCTATATGGGATTGCAGGGGCTTCTTTGAAGTGTGTAGTCGCGGTTGCTTCCTTTGTGTGTAACAACCCCGAAAAATCTAAACCCAACCAAAACACCCATAAGAATACCTGAAAGGGAACAATATCAAGTGCCATATGTATATGCTGCTTTACACATCTTTCTCTCTTTTTCATGCCCCCCTTTTCTCCAATATTATGCATGTCTTCTGTGAAGCGTGGTGGCTTCTGTGAAGCGTGGTGGCTTTGCATCTGGAGAGCTGTTTTAATGAAAACTGTGGGAGTACAGAAACAGTCAAAAGAGGCGTGCTAAAAAATCTTCTAACGCTCTCAAACGAACAACCTAGGGACAAAACACGAATTCCGCCCGGTGTCTCTCCTTGTAGTGCCGTGCAGACAAGTGCGCATTTAGCGGGGCTGCTGCTCTCAGACTAAGGGTCCGGTGGGATGTGTAGATATGTGTTTATCAGAAGAGGAAGCTCCTCTTTTCATGTGGCACTCTTTCTTTTCCCTCCTCCTCCTTCCTGCTGTTGAAGGTGAGATACAGAGTTCAGAGAGCAGCATGAGCAGGCTGTATCTCAGAGTCACAGAGAAAGAGCGTGTTCTGTTCTTTGTGGAAACTGGGGTTCATGTCCCTATGTAATTGCGGCATAGCTATTGAGGAAGGCTTGGGATATCAGTTATACATGTATCTGCTCTCTTGTTGATAACTGTCCTATATAGGTCTACATGTATACTCCCCTCTGCTGTGTCATTCACAGCATTATGGAATATGCAGCCCTCTGATTTCACCTGGGTTATATTTGATTCACTTTTCCAGTGTCAGACAGCAGAACTGATGTTTCATATACAATCTTCCCTGAAGGTTAAACGTTATGAATTGGATACCGTTTGATGATGACAACCAATGTGACTGAATTTGTCTAGATCTCATGGATTCTGATACTTTTTCAAATATCCATCATCACAGATTAGTATTCATATTCATCAGTTGAGAGAAGGGCTGTCCGAAAATGTTCTCCATATAACTTAATAGTGATGAATAGTATCAGCTTTATCTACAACCCAAATAAGCATTGTATCCCGCTGGCCTGTCCAATGGCAGCCTCTAGTGGAAATTTGGCATTACTGCTTTAACCTAAAAGTTTGTTGTTCTGGAGGCACTGTCAAACGAGACAATGATACATTTTGGGATTTGTATAAATAATCACACATTAGCTAGTAAGACAGAATTGTACTGCATTATACGCTATGATGCAATATCTGCTAGTAAGAAAAGATAAATACTGTCATTGGAACACAAGAGATGAGGGGATGAAAGAAGAGGTGAGAAGAGATGATGAAAACAGCGAGAGATGCAACAAATGCCAAATGAAAAGAGATAATGGAGAGAGAGACCTTATCCTTATCACAGATGCAAAGAGGGGGAATCCCAGATGGTATAACACAACACCAGTAGAAGACAGAGGAGTTGTGTCGTCCAAGAGAGCAACAACCTCAGTTTTTATCTGCTCTCTGCGGCAAACAAAGAGGACTTTAGTAGAGGACTGGGGCGTGGAAACACTTTAGTAGAGGACTGGGGCGTGGAAACACTTTAGTAGAGGACTGGGGCGTGGAAACACTTTAGAGGACTGGGGCGTGGAAACACTTTAGTAGAGGACTGGGGCGTGGAAACACTTTAGTAGAGGACTGGGGCGTGGAAACACTTTAGTAGAGGACTGGGGCGTGGAAACACTTTAGATGACTGGGGCGTGGAAACACTTTAGTAGAGGACTGGGGCGTGGAAACACTTTAGTAGAGGACTGGGGCGTGGAAACACTTTAGAGGACTGGGGCGTGGAAACACTTTAGTAGAGGACTGGGGCGTGGAAACACTTTAGTAGAGGACTGGGGCGTGGAAACACTTTAGTAGAGGACTGGGGCGTGGAAACACTTTAGTAGAGGACTGGGGCGTGGAAACACTTTAGAGGACTGGGGCGTGGAAACACTTTAGTAGAGGACTGGGGCGTGGAAACACTTTAGTAGAGGACTGGGGCGTGGAAACACTTTAGATGACTGGGGCGTGGAAACACTTTAGTAGAGGACTGGGGCGTGGAAACACTTTAGTAGAGGACTGGGGCGTGGAAACACTTTAGAGGACTGGGGCGTGGAAACACTTTAGTAGAGGACTGGGGCGTGGAAACACTTTAGAGGACTGGGGCGTGGAAACACTTTAGAGGACTGGGGTGTGGAAACACTTTAGAGGACTGGGGCGTGGAAACACTTTAGAGGACTGGGGCGTGGAAACACTTTAGTAGAGGACTGGGGCGTGGAAACACTTTAGAGGACTGGGGCGTGGAAACACTTTAGTAGAGGACTGGGGCGTGGAAACACTTTAGTAGAGGACTGGGGCGTGGAAACACTTTAGTAGAGGACTGAGGCGTGGAAACACTTTAGTAGAGGACTGGGGCGTGGAAACACTTTAGTAGAGGACTGGGGCGTGGAAACAGAGGGACATTAGAACATTATGACACATCAAAGTCAAATCAGAAAAACACAACCAATACTTAACACTTCCAGCTGCACCTTCTCTATAAATAGGCCTTCTGCTTCGGTTCTTCCTTTTTTTTGTCTTCCTGCTGAATGGCAACAATTGTCTGCACCCTGCCTGCGAGTTGCTACAGGCCCTCGCAAATACAGAGAAATATCAACCAGGTTCAGATCTGTTTAGCATTAGTCAATCACCAAGGTTAACGTGTTAACATACAGATATATTATGCAGACGTTTAGTGTCATTATGGGTGACGCCTACAGGTGTGTGTGTGTGTGAGTGTGTACGTGTGTGTGTGTTTTATAACATGTCTTAGAACAGCGAGCTCAGCTCTCATTAACACCCATATTATCAGGGGCGGTGTGTTAAATGACGATGACACATGTTCCTTCTATCTATCCTAACAGGATGAAAAGATCAGAATGATCAAAGAAGAGAGACGGTGACAAGGAAACCTTGAGGAGACGCATGAGAGTGAAGCAATAGCTTATGACTACTGTGAAGTTCATCACCATACTACCAACCGCATGTTAGCGCCAGATAACAATCAATGGTATCCTCATCACGCATGAGGTTATATCTGTCTCTGGCTCAATCAGAAAGCTGTGCCAATCATGTGTCGACTGTCAAAATGTACAGTATCTAGGCCTTTATGATGGAAAACATGGCTTTTGGAGCAGTCTGACTTAACGTTGAGGATAATGTTGGAATTTTAAAATCTCTCTCATTCCATTGCACCATGTCTAGCCTACCTGGTTGAACTCAACCAGAGTTTAAAGACGGGAGCTCAGTGCTCTAATAGAATAAGTTTCAACCGTATTATGGTCTGAATATTCTAAACAAAATGTTTCCAAACCTCAATAGAAATGGAGAAAAAGCATAATGAAAGCACCACCAGAGTTTAAAGCACATGACAACTATCCTACACAAAGAGAAGGCTTCAGTCATGCTTATGAAACAAACTGACTTTAGCCTAGCTTCTGAGGCAGATTCTGCCACTTAGGGATGCTGAAGCGTAGAATTAGCCTACATATAGAATATTATCAGAGATTTGAGTGACAGGCACAACATAACACAAATATGATAGAATGGCTGAATATACATATTTTTAGAAATTCAGTAACAATCCTGCTTTTCTAAGGTCAGCAAATGAGTAGGCTAATTACTATTCCATAATACATTTAGCTACAGTCCATGTTTTTTGCATCTGTGGGTGATTTCTCATGAAACTAGAACAAAACGAGACCATGTTTGGTGGGATTTTCAAGAAATGTAATCCGTAGAAGGGTCCTTTGGGAGAAGGTTTGTTGAAATAAATGACATTTATATCTTAAAGCCTAATTGAGAAATAATTAATTCAAGTTGGAATATTTGTGACATTTTGGTCTTACCCAGACCTCCTTTAAGACTCCATAATGTTTCATCTGCATGGCGCTACAAAGCAAAGTTAGCGTTATATAAAGCTTTACCGCTTGCTTTGTAAAATTAGACGTTTTTTCATTTAAATAACACATTTCTTGCAAACAATTATGAATATTGAACATATATTGAACAATATAGAAAATATTTTTAGAGGATTTGTCACATTTTTCAATATATTGTTGAACATAATATACTCTACAGGTATATCAAAGTTCCAGATTGGGATCTCTGCTACTTTCAGAGTTATGATCCAATTTGTAAGATTTACCAACAGAGTGAATGTGAAAATGGATTTTAAATGGTTGCCCTCTGCTGGTGATTTGCAGGATGTGCAAAGTAAAAGGATGGCTGTGATTGGTTAAATTGTCTACTATGGCAATTTCTCTGTATAAAATGGCCATATGCACTTAGAGTATATTGTGTTCAACAATATATAGAAACACTTGCCAAATCTAAAATTGTACATTTTCAATATTCTTGTTAATATTTTTCAATATTCATAAATGTGTTACTAAAATCAAAATACTACTCATATTACAAAGCATCAACACGAGCTCCGACGCTCCTCGGATATGGCAGGGATTGCAAACTATTACAGACTACAAAGGAAGCACAGCCACAAGCTGCCCAGTGACACAAACCCACCAGACGAGCTAAATTACTTCTATGCTCGCTTCGAGGCAAGTAACACTGAAACATGCATGAGAGCACCAGCTGTTCCGGACGACTGTGTGATCATGCTCTCCGTTGCCGATGTGAGTAAGACATTCAAACAGGTCAACATTCACAAGGCCGCAGGGCCAGATGGATTACAAGGACGTGTACTCCGAGCATGTGCTGACCCACTGGCAAGTGTCTTCATTGACATTTTCAACCTGTCTTTGACTGAGTCTGTAATACCAACATGGCCAGGCACGACTCCAACGCCATCATCAAGTTTGCCGATAACACAACAGTGGGAGGCCTGATCACTGACAACGATGAGACAGCCTAAAGGGAGGAGGTCAGAGACCTGGTCGTGTGGTGCTTGGACAACAACCTCTCCCTCAACGTGATCAAGACAAAGAAGATGATTGTGGACTACAGAAAAAAGAGGACCGAGCACCCCCACATTCTCATTGACGGGGCTGTAATGGAACAGGTTGAGAGCTTCAAGTTCCTTGGTGTCCACATCACCAACAAACTAACATGGTCCAAACACACCAAGACAGTCGTGAAGAGGACATGACAAAACCTATTTCCCCTCAGGAGACTGAAAAGATTTGGTATGGGTCCTCAGATCCTCAAAAGGTTCCACAGCTGCACCATCGAGAGCATCCTGGTTGCATCACTGCCTGGTATGGCAACTGCTCGGACTCGGACCGCAAGGCACTACAGAGGGTAGTGCGAACTGCCCAGTACATCACTGGGGCCAAGCTTCCTGCCATCCAGGACCTCTATACCAGGCATGTCAGAGGAAGGCCCTAAAAATTGATCAAAGAGTCCAGCCCCTCTAGTCATAGACTGTTCTCTCTGCTATCGCATGGCAAGCGCTACCGGAATGCCAAGTCTAGGTCCAAGAGGCTTCTAAACAGCTTCTACCTCCAAGCCATAAGACTCCTGAACAGCTAATCAAATGCCTCCCCCCCTTTACACCACTGCTACTCTCTGTTATCATCTTTGCATAGTCACTTTAATACCTCTACCTACATGTACATATTACCTCAACTAACCAGTGCCCCTGCACATTGATTCTGTACCGGTACAGAATAGTCTCCCTATTGTTATTTTGCTGCTGCTCTTTAATTACTTGTTACTTTTATTTCTTATTCTTATCTGTATTTTTTAATACTGTATTGGTGGTTAGGGGCTCGTAAGTAAGCATTTCATTGTAAGGTCTACACCTGCTGTATTCGGCGCATGTGACTAAAACCATTTGATTTCATTTGAATATGCTTGTCAACAACTTTTTTTATTGAATTTTTTACCTTTGGCCTAATTTGACTGACTGTTACTATCAATCTAATGCTTTCTAACAACAGCTAGCAATAGAGCTGTGACCGTGATCACAATTGATCCCTGACAATTTAATTAACTGATTATTTCCATTAATAATTGCATAATAAACATGTAACCTTTATTTAACTAGGCAAGTCAGTTAAGAACAAATTCTTATTTACAACGACGGCCTAGTCCAGCAAAACCTGGACGACACTGGGACAATTGTGCGCTGCCCTATGGGACTACGGCCGGATGTGATACCAGGGACTGTATTGATGCCTCTTACACTGAGATGCAGTGCCTTAGACCGCTGTGCCACTCGGGAGCCCATAACACAAGGCTACAACAACAATAAACTGAAGTTACAGGCTATTAATTAAATACGTTTGCCAGCTCCAGGTAGGCTACACAACTGGCACACATTGATTTGCAATGACTCCAGTGATATCATCATTTCAACATATTTATTGTATCAAATGGTAGGCTAAGGCTACAGTAGCCTACAATGGCATAGAAATTAATAGACTAATTGATGACCAACAGATGCAAATATATCATTCACGTCATGTCAGTTTCATTGTGGACTTTTCCCCATAATAGAAGCATGTGAGGGAGTTCCAATTTCCATTTCAAATTTCCACCTGCGCAGCACTCGAGACCCAAGTACAGAGCATGCGTAAAACCCATGTAAAACCCATCACTTGATACAATTTTCCATAAGAAAGTTGACATTACAATGCAGTTTAAACCAGAGAATATATCTAATGTGCTGCAGTGTACCTAAAGTTGTTTTCCAGTGCCTTGATGAGTTATTAGGTTGTTTGGAAATAGGCAGGGTCAGTCCTGGCCTTCCCAGTAAGCAAAATGACTTGAAAAGACGTCTAAAATAGTTTTTTTCCCAGACATTATAAAAACCAATGTCCATGGACGTGGAAATCAAGGCCGGTCACCCAAAAGGCGTTGGCGTTGGACCGTGCTTACTGCAGTATGGCCTACAGTGGCACCTGAAATTGAATTTTAGGAAGGCCCACCTATGTGGCAGGCCTACCGTTGGTAAAACACACAAAAAAGACAGCCGGTCGGTCGGTGCTTACTGGGGTGTAACCTACCATGGTGGCCTGCAATGGAATTTGCCCACCGTTTGTAAAACAGGCTGTTGCATAGTTTTTTAAATCCTGATTCCTGTGATTTGACTATTTAAGCTCTGAATATCAGCTACCCAACTTTATCAGGAGGAGTTATCACGAGCCTATTTGCAATGTGTTTACATAGCGGGAAATGCTATAATCAGCTCTTCAAAAATGTACGGATTCAAACTTGAAACCACAGAACATGACAATTTAGCCCACGGGATAAGTCTCCTGGGCAGCAGTTATGAGTAATCTGATTGTCCATTCCATATTGTTCATTTTACTTTGACCTGTACTGTTTTTAGGATATGTTGTTTGTTAACCATGTCAGATCATTTTTTATTTGACTGGGAACCATTTAGGTCAGGCTATTTGATCAGAGAAACCTCCATGATGTAAAAAGTTGTCATGAGGTGCGCACATCCTTCTCTGTCTCCTCTCACTCACGTGACTCAGCTGCCTTCTGCAGCGCTCTCTCAACACTACACCCCTCCGGACCTCTCCAGTCATGGCTAGAAGGCTTCAGTCCTCCCTGCCTGATCGTCAGCAGCAACAGATCACATTGAAATAGATTTTCTTAAATGCCATGGTGGCGCAATTTAGAAGTAGTTCAAAAACCCACGACAGATACATTTTCACCCAGGAAAACCACAGACATGTCAACCCTGCGTGGCACAGGAGAACATTGCTGTGGTTGAGGACAATTTTGAAGTGAGTGACAATCAGGAGCCTATTGAGAAATCAAAAATGGCTGGAATTATTGGAAACACCAGAAAGTTTAATGAAAGTGCTGAGCAGTGGAGCTCATATACAGAAGGGGTATAAAAAAAAAAAATGCAATTTTTTTTGTGTAATAGGGCCAAATACATTTAATTTACTAATCAGCTTGCTACAGCCAGACAGGCCAGGTGATAAGAGAGATATTGTGGAAATACTGAAAATACACTTTCTGTCAAAACCACTAGTTATTGCTTAAAGATTCCACAGAAGAAATCAGGAGAGAATCATTTACAATGTTTTTTGCTGCATTAAAGAGGGTTCTCCGGTACTATTGCATACTTTTTAGCCAGTAGTTCTGAAAGTAGTACTCACAAGCAAAAAGTGGTCCCCAAAAATGAGGTACTACGTCACATATGTGCAGTACTTTATTGCTCCCTCTCTCTCCCTCTGCTGTGTGTTCATCTTGCTAGCTGTCACTCAAATGCCAAGGCGCTAAAGCACATTGGCTGGAATTTAAATTGCTAAGGGGTTGGCCCACGGGGAGAAAATAGCGCAGCATGGCTAATTGAGGGAAGACAGTAATTCTGCTCATAGATTATGCATGTATAAACTACACATTGATACATCCAGCCAAAAGCTGCAGGTTTAAAAAATACTTACTGGTCGCCAAAGTTCTGGAGCATGTCTTTAAAGAAATTATCAGAGCACTGTGTTTAATGATGTTCTAAATTACAACAGAGACAGACTAGTATGTGGGCTACAGAGTGAAGCTACACAGAAGAGACTGTTAATTGAAAGTAATCTGACCTTGGCAAAGGCTATTGAAATCAGTGTGGCTATGGAACTAACTGATAAAGAAGCTGAGCAGTTGAGTTTATCAGGAAGTGAGGAAACTGAAAATCAGAGACAGAGAAATCAAGGCAAATGCTTCTGCGTCTACATGCTGGAGTAAGGACATGGATCGCAGAATGGATCGCAGAATTTGGTTAAAAGAGGCATATTTAACGGCCTGCAGAAACAAAAAGAGCTCAGAGAAAATTTAACTGAAAACAAGAACGAGACATTCCATCAAAAGAAAAAGAGACATGTTCACGCTGTTGAGCAAGCGAATACAGAGGTGAGTGGCTCAGACAAAGTCACACTGAAAATACAAGTGACGAGAGTGTGAAGTAACACAAGCGTAGACCAAAATTGATCTTTCTCCAGGGAACCGACCCAGGACTTTTATTCAGGGAAAGAAACAGCAGAATGCTGTCTTTGAGCCTTTCTACACAGGTCTTCCGGTCCCGCTCTGCTCCCGGACAGTTACGCTGTTTAGCGCCATATCCAACAAAAGAAAACATAAATCCAACAGGCTAGTCCTTAATGGGGTCAGGTCTACGGCCAAATAGCGTCCGGTAGGTTCCTGTCAAGTTCGGTTCGATATCCCTTCCAGCGTTGGAGGGCTCTGCATGTCAGCTAATGCTGCTCCAGATCTGGCCAAAGCCAGGCTAAAACAGCCACCACCTAACCTCCAAGCGAATTATATTCAGGCGTGTTTAATTAGGCTCTTACCCTTCCAGGCCACCCTCTCTCCTGGCCAGCAGATGTAGCCAACGAGCAGTAATAAACAGGCCTTCACACACCCACCCTCTCACTCCATCACACACACCCCTCCTCAGCTCCGGGCAGGGCGGCCATCATCGACAGAGCGTTGTGGGGGGACAAGGCATCTGCATTTCCGTGTTTCGACCTGGACCTGTGGACAACAGAGAAACAATACTGTTGGAGTGAGAGAAACCACCGTCACTCTATTGTTGGTCTCCTTGTTCCTGGACATCCAGACTAGAGGAGCATGGTCCGTGACCAGAGTGAAGTATTGTCCCAGGAGGTAGTACTTTAACGTCTTCAATGCCCACTGCCTAGGTAGTGGGCAATCTCCACTGTTGAGTTTTTGATTTCTCGGTGCAACAGCTTCTGGCTGACATATAGGATGGGATGCTCCTCCCCTCGTATTTCAGTGGACAAGACCGCTCCCACCCTTGTGTCAGAGGCATCAGTCTGGACCACCATCTCTCTCCCAAAGTCCGGCATCACCAAGACCGGTCCAGAGCACAGGGCCTCCTTCAGATTCTGGAAAGCTTCTTCCACTTTGACCTCGTTTGGCTGGGTCTTTTTGGTCAGGACTGTGAGAGGACAAGCTACATTTACATAGTTAGGAATTAACCTCTTTACCTGAGACTTGGCTTGAACTTTCTTCTCTTGCAGTTTGACATTGCTCCTTCCAATGGTAAATCCAGGTACACTGCTTCCTCAAGTCTTAGTCTGCATTTTTTTGCATTCGTGTTTAGACCTGATCTGCGAAGAGCTTCCAAGACATTGTTGAGCTGCTTCAGGTAAGATTCCCAGTTATAGTTGTACACAATCATGTCATACAAATATAATGCCGTGTACTCACTGTGTAGGCTCAGGACCCTGTCCATTAGCCTCTGAAAAGTAGGCGGAGCTCCATGCAGGCCAAAGGGTAGAACCGTGTAATGGTACAGCCCTGTAGGCATGGCAAAGGCCAACTTCTCCCTCGCCAATGGAGCCAGGGCAACCTGCCAGTACCCCTTAGTAAGATCCAGGGTGCTGATATATCGGGCATTACCCAGACGGTCAATCAGCTCATCTACACGGGGCAAAGGATAAGTGTCAAATGAATAATCCCCATCGTCAGCATCTGGTCCTCCTTCTTTTTGATGGGATCCTATAAGGCTGTAATGTTACCTTATTTCTGGGTTTTGTGTGGATATGGTGGTGCATTAAGGTTGTGCGACCTTGGAGGGCTAGAGAAGATGTCCCTGCTCTGGTCCGCTAGTTCCCCCATCTCTTGCAGCTGTAGTTTTGTAAGCGGAGTGCTGATGGAAACCTCCTCTTGAGCCGCTTCTATGGGGACAGGGGACAGAGCAACACCAAGCAACGCCTCTCAGACATGCCCCTTTTTGAGAAAGTTATGTGGTATATTTGCACCGGCTTCCGGTGCCCTGGCTGACAAACTTTGTAGTTCACTGGTTTCACCTTCTCCGGGATCTTGTATGGCCCATTCCAAGTGACCAGGAGCATATTCTCTGTTGTGGGCACCTGTACCAGAACTATCTCCCCATTCTGGAATTCTCTTGTTTGAGCTCCCCAATTGTAGACCCTCCTTGTAGACCCCGCTTTTCTTGGGCTTGGGCCATATGATCTCTTACCATTGGCCACAACTTCTGCATCCGATCACCCATTTCAGCCACATGGTCAATGAAGATGTGATGTGGGCTTGGCTCAGTCTCCCAGGTCTCCTTTGCAATGTCCAGGAGGCCCCGGGAGCTTGAACGTCCATAAAGGAGCTTGAACGGGGAGAATCCAGTAGACGCCTAGGGTACCTCCCTTATGGAAAAGAGAACATATGGAAACAACTGGTCCCAGTTCCTTCCATCCTGGTCTACTACCTTACAGAGCATGCTCTTTAAGGTTTTATTCAATCTTTCAACAGGCCCATCTGTCTGAGGATTGTGGGGGAAAATGACAAAATTAGTCATGCTATCCTGTGTTTTACTGCTTAAAGAATTGTAAATTGTTATATGCTAGTGTTTTTTTCTAACCTGATACAAACTTGTCTTTGTGTGACTTAGTCATAAGACTGGGCGTATAGCTAAGATCCCTTTGGGTGCAGGAAGTCAGCGGTATGGAAACTTGCAGGAAGGAGCACATTATAGTGTGAACTGTGATAAATGCAGTTATGGGGTTGAGCCCTCGTGCTATCAACCTTGGACTATCTTAATCTGCACAGACAAACCAATCTCCTTTAACACACTATGTTCCACCCCTGTTTCCACACATCTGCTAACTGCGACCTAGACAAAACAGTTTGTACTTTTTATATAAAAGCTGAGACCCAACTATGTTCGTTGGGCTTTTAACCCTGCACTATTTGAGTGATTGTTGATTGCTCCATTTTTGCAAATCTTATAATAAAGTTGCTTTCTGAGGAATGTACAGTCTCTCTCTCTTCATTTTGGTTAGAATTTCTACTACAGGGTGGAACACCAAGTTCTGCAGACTCTAGTTTTGTGAAATCTTGATTATTGTCCAGTACTGTGGTCCAGTGCTGCAAGGAAATACCTGGTTAAGCTGCATCTGGCCCAGAACAGAGAGACACGTTTTGCTCTTAAATTGTAATCAGAGGTCCAATATTAATACTATGCATGCCAGTCTCTCTTGGCTAAGAGTTCAGGAGAGACTGACTGCATTACTTATTTTAATAAGAAACATTAATGTGTTGAAAATCCCAAATTGTTTGCATAGTCAATTTACACACAGCTCTGACACACACACTTATCCCACCAGACATGCCACCAGGGATCTTTTCATAGTCATAAAAATCCAGAACAAATTAAAGAAAATGTACAGCACTGTATAGAGCCCTTATTGCATGGAACTTCCTTCCATCTCATATTGCTCAAATAAACAGCAAACCTGGTTTCAAAAAACAGATAAAGCAACACCTCATGTCACAATGCCTCTCCCTTATTTGACTAGATAGTTTGTGTGTATGCATTGATATGTAGGCTACGGGTGCCTTTTTTTAAAAGTATGTTGTTCTGTCCTTGAGCTGTTCTTGTCTAATGATGTTCTGTATTATGTCATTCTGTATTATGTTTCATGTTTTGTGTGGACCACAGGAAGAGTAGCTGCTGCTTTTGCAACAGCTAATGGGGATCCATCTATCACAGTGCCATCGGTTTTGTAACCAAAGCCCCATATACTACCCACCACTGCGACATGTATGCTCTCGTTGGCTGGCTCTCGCTTCATATTCATCGCCAAACCCACTGGCTCCAGGCCATCTATAAGTCTTTGCTAGGTAATGCCCTGCCTTATCTCAGCTCACTGGTCACCATAGCAGCACCCACCATAGTAGCACGCGCTCCAGCAGGTATATTTCACTGGTCACCCCTAAAGCCAATTGTTCCTTTGGCCGCCTTTCCTTCCAGTTCTCTGCTGCCAATGACTGGAACAAATTGCAAAAATACCTTTCAGCACCAGCTGTCAGAGCAGCTCACAGATCCCTACACCTGTACATAGCCTATCTGTAAATACCCCATCCAACTACCTCATCCTCATACTGTTCTTTTTTGTTTTTGCTCCTTTGAACCCCAGTATCTCTAGATCTTCTGCACATCTATCACTCCAGTGTTTAATTGCTAAATTGTAATTATTTCGCCACTATGGCCTATTTATTGCCTTACCTACCTTATCTTACCTCATTTGCACACACTGCATATAGACTTTTTCTATTGTGTTATTGACTGTATATTTGTTTATTCCATGTGTAACTCTGTGTTGTTTGGGTCGCACTGCTTTGCTTTATCTTGGCCAGGTCACAGTTGTAAATGAGAACTTGTTCTCAACTAGCCTACCTGTTTAAATAAAGGTGAAATAAAATAAGAAAAATTCTAATAAAATACCAAATCCGAAGTGCAGATTTGTCCTTGGAGCCCAGGTGGGCTCCAAGGACATGTGATTGGGCTAACTGCAATACGGTGGGGACATACCATTTTGGGACCAACAACAATTAGTTAACTTTAGAATTGACTTCCTTCGCGTAATACAACAGTTGCCTCATAATCACAAAGCAAGGACATCTAAATTCACGCCCCAGGGACCATCTTTCCATCTACTTCGGTGACCTGGCTCCTCGCTTGGGTGAGATTGGGGTCCTCCAGCTGGGCCGTTCTGAACTGGCCTTTGAGGTTGAGAACGAGGGGCACCTCCCCGAGATCTTCCTCTGACAGCTCCCAGTCTGGGAATGGATCAAAAGGTCCTGCTAACCCCATCCGGGTTCCCCTGGGCAGTGCAAATATTGGGTTTTGTCTACTGTTGGAGGGGTTCTTATATGGCCTGTTTGGTTTTCCTCCGAGCCACAGATAGGACTTTTTCTTACAGTTGCACCAGACCTCCTGCTTCCCCTACAGTTTAGAAAAGAGAGGACAAACACGAGCCACAAGAAGGGGTCCCGGGATGTTGGGGACTAGGCCTACTTGAAGTTGACAGTTCCCTTGAGGGGTTGTAAGTTTCACCACTGCTGTGGGATATTCCTTAGTGTCCCCGTGAATGCAGGACACTGCCACGGGATTCTCTGGGGTACGATTTGGCTGTATCAATGACACCATACTGCCGGAGTCCAACAGGGCTTCCGCATCTCTTCCATCTACTTTGGTTGGGATTGTGGGGGCTGTTGTCTCCTTAATTGCCCAACAGGAGGTCATTAAGTGAAGGGCCTCCCCCTAACTGGATCCGTGGAGTGTGCAGTGGGCCTGGGTTCATCTCTACTGGGGAAGTTCCAAGCCATGTGTCCCACCTCACCACACTCATAACACCTTCTTCAGTCGGGATCTAGTCCAAACCTATGTTGTTGGGGCGGTTCCACCTCAGGGAATTTGGCAGACCTCTCAGGTGGCAGGAGTCTCTCTGGTTGTTTCCTTAGCTTACTCTCCATCTTGTCCGTCTTACCAGACTTCAGCAGATCCATTGTGGTCTGGTGCCTCTCCACTAAGAGGACTAGTTGGTCCACGGACTGTGGATTGCACTGGCTGGCTACCTTCTTGCCATCATAGGGAAGGGGCCGTAGGAAGTGGTACATTTACCACTCTCTCCACCACGATGGGCCCTGCGGGGTCACTCTGCAACCAGGTCTTCGCCAGCCGGATAAGGTCGTGCATCTGGGCCCTAACTGAATGGGCGGGAACAAAGGTCCATTCCTGGAACTTCAAGGCCCAGGTCATTAACGTGTTAACGTGTAGCCATACTGGGCCAGAACCGCTGCCTTACCAGCTTGTAGTCTTTAGCCTGGTCATCTGATAGGTCATAAACTCAGCAAAAAAAGAAACGTCCTCTCACTGTCAACTGCGTTTATTTTCAGCAAACTTAACATGTGTAAATATTTGTATGAACAAAACAAGATTCAACAACTGAGACATAAACTGAACAAGTACCACAGACATGTGACTAACAGAAATTGAATAATGTGTCCCTGAACATAGGGGGGGGGGGGTCAAAAGTAACAGTCAGCATCTGGTGTGGTCACCAGCTGCATTAAGTACTGCAGTGCATCTCCTCCTCATGGACTGCACCAGATTTGCCAGGTCTTACTGTGAGATGTTACCCCACTCTTCCACCAAGGCACTGGCAAGTTCCCGGACATTTCTGGGGGGAATGGCCCTAGCCTTCACCCTCCGATCCAACAGGTCTCAGACGTGCTCAATGGGATTAAGATCCGGGCTCTTCGCTGGCCATGGTAGAACACTGATGTTCCTGTCTTGCAGGAAATCACGCACAGAACGAGCAGTATGGTTGGTGGCAATGTCATGCTGGAGGGTTATGTCAGGATGAGCCTGCAGGAAGGGTACCACATGAGGGAGGAGGATGTCTTCCCTGTAATGCACAGTGTTGAGATTGGCTGCAATGACAAAAAGCTCAGTCCGATGATGCAGTGACACACCGCCCCAGACCATGACGGACCCTCCACCTCCAAATCGATCCCGCTACAGAGTACAGGCCTCGGTGTAAAGCTCATTATTTCTACGATAAAAGAAAATCCGACCATCACCCCTGGTGAGACAAATCCATGACTCGTCAGTGAAGAGCACTTTTTGCCAGTCCTGTCTGGTCCAGCGATGATGGGTTTGTGCCCATAGGCGATGTTGTTGCCGGTGATGTCTGGTGAGGACCTGCCTTGCAGCAGGCCTACAAGCCCTCAGTCCAGCCTCTCTCAGCCTATTGCGGACAGTCTGAGCACTGATGGAGGGATTGTGCATTCCTGGTGTAACTCAGGCAGTTGTTGTTGCCATCCTGTACCTGTCCCACAGGTGTGATGTTCGGATGTACCGATCCTGTGCAGGTGTTGTTACACGTGGTCTGCCACTGCGAGGACGATAACCTGTCTCCCTGTAGCGCTGTCTTAGGCGTCTTACAGTATGGACAATTTCTTGCCCTGGTCACATCTGCAGTCCTCATGTTCACGCAGATGAGCAGGGACCCTGGGCATCTTTCTGTTCGAGTTTTTCAGAGTCAGTAGAAAGGCCTCTTTAGTGTCCCAAGTTTTCATAACCTTGACCTTAATTTCCTACCGTCTGTAAGCTGTTAGTGTCTTAACAATCGTTCCACAGGTGCATGTTCATTAATTGTTTATGCTTCATTGAACAAGCATGGGAAACAGTGTTTAAACCCTTTACAATGAAGATCTGTGAAGTTATTTGGATTTTTATGAATTATCCGTTGGGCTTCTAATGCCAAGAATGGTCCAAGCAGCCCAGCACAGGTGCTCTCGAGCCAACCCTCCCGTGTTGCGGTTCTCTCAAAGGTTAAGAGGTAGGCCTCCACGTCATCCGCCTCTGTCATTTTCAAAAGGAACCTTCCCGGGTTGGGTCCACTGGCTGAGGTTTCCTGTGGAGCCCAAGCAGGCAGGGTCTGTAGGTTCGGCCAGCAACCTCGCATTTTGATTCTTTTGCTCTGTAATGATCTCCCTGTGCATGTCGAGGTGGACTGTCATCAGTCAGCTGCTTGGTGAGGTTCTCCATGTTCTGGTATTACAACAAGTGACGAGAGGTGTGAAGTAGCACAAGAAAACAGAAATACAAGCCAAGTTAAAACATCCACCACCCATCCTTCAAGAAAATTATATTCAGGTGTGTATAATTAGGCTCTTACCATTCTGGGCCACCCTCTCTCCTGGCCAGCAGATGGAGCCACTCAATCACATTAAGTACTGGGACGTTCGTGGCTGGAGAAATTCACACTGGACTGGCCATTAGTGTGTACAATGACACATGGAGACACAAGCCTACCCGCCATCTTAAACAAACAAAGATAAGTCTTTATTGGAGAGCTGGGTTGTCACAATCGTCATAATGATTGGACCAAGGCGCAGCGTGCGTAGAATTCCACATGTTTAATAATTAATAAAATCACCAAACAAAACAGAAGAAAAATGAAACGTGACGTTCTGGGCTGCTCACCTGCAGCTACACAAAAACAAGATCCCACAAAACACAAAGGGGAAATGGCTGCCTAAATATGATCCCCAATCAGAGACAACGATAAACAACTGTCTCTGATTGGGAACCATACCAGGCCAACATAGAAATATAAATCACCTAGATGACCCACCCTAGTCACACCCCGACCTAACCAACATAGAGAATTAAAAGCTTTCTATGGTCAGGGCGTGACATGGGTAGCATGAAATACATTAAGCCAGATAGCAAACCAAAGTTTCTGAAAGCACGATTCGTACCTTATGCTATCAGATCAAAAGTCAAGGATGACTTGGACCCTCCAGTCAAGAACAAAGTACTGGAGCCGGTTAAAGTGAGTGAATGGACGACACCCATTGTACAGGTCCTTAAGAAGGCTGGTGGAATCAGGATATGTGGAGACTTTAAAAGGCATAGTTAACCCTGTGTTTCTGCTGAGCAGTATCCGCTACCACATATCGACCACCTTAGCTGTGGTCTAAAGTTCAGCAAGATCGACCTCTGCCAGGCCTTCTTGCACATGTATGTGGATGAAAAGTCAAAGGAGCTGCTGACCGTTGTGACACACAAGGGGCTCTTTATGTACTGTCGTCTACAATTTGAAATCACAAGTGCGCCAGCACTGTTCCAGAGGGAGATAGACCAGATCTTGAGTGGATTGCCAGGAGTACAATGCTAACTGGATGACATTCTCGTTACTGGGTAAGACGAAAAGGACCTCCAGAACATGGATGCGACCTTACAGTGATTGAAGGACTACGGACTGCGAGTTCGTAAGGATAAATGTACATTCTTCCTATCATTGGTTCAATATCTCAGACACGTCATTGACGCCACAAGGCTCCGCCCAAGGTCAAGGCTATCTTAGATTCTCCTACTCCTCTTTCCTGGGGTTACTGAATTACTACGGACGCTTTATGTTGTGTTTAGCAATGAAGCTGGAGCTACTACATTAGTTGCTTTGTCAGGACAAAACATTCAAATGACGAAACAATCCAAGGAAGCATTCATGAAAACTAAGGAAACAGTCCTGAAATCTGAGGCACGGACACTGACTGATCATTGCCAATACAACTAGCTTGTGATGCAAGTCCCTATGGTCCCTATGGTGTGGCAGCAGTTGTGTCCCATATGCCTTTCGGTGAAGAGGAGCCGATCACTTTCACATCAAGTACATTGAACAAAGCAGGAAGTAACTATGCACGTATAGAGCGGGAAGCCTTAAGCCTAGTTTTTGGAGTGCGTACGTTTCACCAGTATGGAAGGAAATTCACCCTTCTTACTGGTCATCTTTGGACCGCATACTGGGATTCCGTCACTTGCTGCAAGCAGAATGCAAAGGTGGGCTTTGTTGTGGTCAGCACACATCGACGACATCAAGTAACACAACTCAGAACTGCACTGCAATGTAGGTGAACTTTCCACGTTGCCATACCTGTGGTCAAGCAGGAGTCACACCAAGTGGACATCTTCTACTTCAAATAAGTGGAGAACGCACCAGTCACTTCAACACAAGTAAGGAGAAGCACCTTGAAATGACCCAGTGTTATCTGAAGTGGTGGACATCATCATTAAAGGTAAACCGCCAGGCTTGGGCTGTATATATTTGTAAATAGCCACAGGGTGATTTTTCAATACGGTCAATACAGTTGAAACTATTTATTCGAATTTGAATATTTGTTGCTACGTTTGAAGTAAATACCTTCAGTCAACTTGTGCAATACGTTAGGAGATAAAGAAGGTCTCGTTCTTCATTTCACCTGTCACATACTGTAATAAAGCTTACCGGTAGTCCCCAGTCATGTGGTGTTTGTTTACAAGCACACAACAAAGAGAGACCAGAACCTTGTGAGTCACTCACTGTTGTGCAGCACGTGCCAAGTGATCTAGTTACAGTATGGAATTTACAATTAAGTGTTTGCCAGCTAGATATCTTAGCTAACATAGTTAACTGTCCAAAATGTGCTAAATGCTCTGCAGTTGTGCATTTGGTTTGCTAATTTGGTAGCTAGTTGGTAATCAAGCTTTGCTTGATCAAGCTTCGAGCCTTGCTGTCACGTTCTGACCTTAGTTCTTTTGTTATGTCTTTGTTTTAGTATTGTCAGGGCGTGAGTTGGGTGGGTTGTCTATGTTCCTTTTTCTATGTTTTGAGATTTCTGTGTTTGGCCTGGTATGGTTCTCAATCAGAGGCAGCTGTATATCGTTGTCCCTGATTGAGAACCATAGTTAGGTAGCCTGGTTTCACTTTTGAGTTGTGGGTGATTATTTTCCGTGTCAGTGTTTTGTTCCACACGGAACTGTTTCGGTTTTGTTAGTTCACGTTGTCGTTTATTGTTTTGTTCAGTGTTCATTATTCTTATGAAACAATATGGACACGTACTACGCTGCGCATTGGTCCTCCAGTCCTTCCTACTACTCCTCAATGGTTACACTTGCTGTCTAATATTTGTTTTGTTGCGTGCAGCAAACTGGGAATAGAGCATTGCTGAGTTACTTGTATAACTGTATGAGCTGGGATGTCTATCCTGCAAATAGTTGAGGTCAGAGACAAAATAAAATGTTTGTAATGCGCTCATTAGCATTTAGTTAGAATTCTCTATGGGATGTACATGTACTTGTTAGCATTGCTAACCTTCGGGTTAGGCTGTGAGGTGTGAACATAGAGCCCCTTATTTTTAGTGCCGGTATTACTGAATAACCCAGTATGGCACATGGTCAGTATGAAGGTATGACAATTTAGATACCGTCCAAGACTAAAAGGCGCAGGAGATGCCTCAGAACTCAAACCTTAACTTTTCGAGGAGAACTGGGCTGTCAGAACAGTCTGATTGTCTGCTGTGGGGGAAGAGAGCTATCATTCCGCCTTCACTGAGGGAACAAGTCTTGCACCAGCTATGCTCAAGATATTGTGGAATGATTTGCATGAAAGAAGTCGCACAAAGCTACTTCTGGCAGCTTGGATTGGATGGAAGCATTGAAGAGAAAGCAAAAACAGTCCTCATGCCAGAAGGTTCACAACGTAACAGAACTTCCACCTCTTCATCTGTGGGATTGGCCGGAGGAGGCGTGGCAACACATTGCCAACACATACACATCAACTTCGCAGGTCTAGAGGTTGCCATGAGGTCTACTACTGCAGAGAAGACCATTGAGAAGCTTGGGGAAGTGTTTAGTTGGTTCGGATTGTCACTCCAACTCATTAGCAACAACAGACCCCAGCTAGTGTGCCATGAAATGACCACCTTCCTACAGGTGAATGGCGTACAACAGCACATTAGGTCCACCCCATATTATCCATTTACCAAAGGGCTGGTGGAGAGGTTTGTATAGACCATGACACATGCCATAAAAGTGTCTTAGGGTCAAGGGACACTGCAAGGGACACTGCACCAACGCTTCAACAACTTCCTGCTATCCTAAAGGAACACGGCATACGCAACCACCAAAGCTTCGCCTGCATTGCTACTCATGTAGAGGGAGCTATGCACATGCTTCGACCGATCAAACCTCCGAACGCAAAGGAGACAGTGCAATGTCAACAGGACAGCAAAGTCTAACGTTGTGAGCCGAGAGCAAAGGACAGAGTTTTCAATCCTGGAGTAACTGTCTTAGCAAGGAACTACCTCAAAGGATCAAAGTGGGTTCCTACTACAGTCATTGCTCAGACTGGTTCTACACTGTCCAGACTGCAGAGGACGTAATCTGGAACAGGCACATAGATCAGTTACTGTTGAGTAAAGCAACGCCTACAGAACCACCAATCGTGGGTTGTTCAGAACTGTTACTGGCGCTCACCTAGGAGCTCACCTTCTCAGGATACTGACTCAGCCGCACCCACTCAAGTGTGTGACTAGACACATCCCTCGAGAATGTGAGGCAACTCACATTTTTACACCTGTGTCAATACCAAAGCCTAGAGACGTTGTTGAGTGTCAAGTTGACCGCCGTTACCCTATGAGCGATAGGCGGACACCGAGGCGCTTGAACTTGTGAGTAAACAGACTAACCCTTTCACCTGGGGCAGAATAATCCCCATGGGTATAGTCCAGGTTTGAGATAGTCTACTATCATTCCCAAGTTTGAGTTATGGTTGAACATAAAAAGACAGAAAAAAGATCTTGAAAAGTTCAACATTAAAATGTTGGTTATTGAAAAAGCTGTGAAAAGAACATTAAAAAAAGTGTGTCCCCATTATGTCCCCCACTGTTGTTTCATAATGGGGACAATTCATGTAAGAGTGGAGGAAATGTTATATATTAAGGTGGGAGCTTTTGTACCTCCTCTTACCGTATTTGTATGCACAGGGCATCATGGGTAATGTTGTCTATAAGACACCCACTTTCTAGATAAATGATTGAACTGATTCCTGTCTCCCGTCTAATCATTATTGCATTTTTAAAACAACGTGGTCATGAAACCCACGAGATATAACACTTTTATCTATAAAATGTCTTGCACAACTAGCTACATTTGTTTTTATCACTTTTCACATTTATTTTGGGATTCCAAGCTTGTAAATGTCAATTGCCTGATGTCACGTGAGTGTAGAAGTAGTCTCATTTCATGAAAGCCATTTTCATCCATGTTCCCTCTCATCGCCGCCTCTCCTCAATTACCTTTGACCTTTTTCAAAAGGAGACGAGAGAGGACGGAGGAGAGAGGATGCAGGAGTTGAGCAAAACCACATTAGATTCTCCCAGAGTTTCATTTTCTTAGTGGTTTGTGCCGATAGAAAACAATTTCAGTATTTTAGGTAACAACGCAGCTAGCTAGCTTAATGTTGCTAGCAATGGCTGTCATTTCTGAGCCTTGGATGATTAGGTAGATTACAAAACTCTGCGTTTCCGTGATAATCTTGATCTAAAACATTGTCTATCAATAGTTCTAAATAAAAAAGATAGCATTTTTACAGGACAGAAATGTTTAAAGCCAACCTTTCATGTTATGGTTGTTTTCCTCAATGCTACTCAACAGTTCCCGCACAAAACAGTCAAACACGATCAATTTGTCCATGCTCAATGTATATGCTTCCATATTTGACACGCTACATCACCATCACTGCCCATGCCAAACCCGAATGTTTGACACACTCTCCTCATTTGCATATTTTCAGGTGTGCTGGGAGATGAAACCACATGAAACTCAGAATTATATTCAGATTTATAGGATCTCTGTGCGCTGAGATCTGAGGAGCTATGTGTGAAACGTTGTAGTGTAAGTGTTGTGGTTTGGTGGTTTCAGTGTGAGGAGTGAGTCAACACCCTCACACCTCATCCTCTAAGGCTGGAGGGGAAGGAAACAGACTGACAGATCTACAAGACAGGAGGAAACACATGCCAGGTGTCTTTGTCTGTTGATTGTGCAATGCCTTGTGTGTTATTTGTGATGTAGCCTACCTAACCTAATTTTATAGGCTACATCTTTGAGAAGGATTATAGTGCCTGTATAATGCCAGGTCTCCCTTGTGAAAGGTGTATTTTGACTTGGTTAAATAAAGGTTTAAATTAAAGTATTGTGTGCAAAAATAATGAATCACAATCACACACAGGCACACCTAACGTGTGTGTGCACTGTCCAGATCAAATTCAAGTATTTGTGGGTAACACTTTACTTGACACCCACGGTCATAACCATGTCATAACAGCTGACATAACTTGTAATAACCTGTCATATTATGGTCATAACACTAATGACGCATATATTTACACCTGTTGTGACATATATTGCTTTATTTTATGGCTGGTTATGACACCTACAGAAGCGTGTCAAAACCCACATTTATTCAAATGAGTTTTTCCCTTCCTAGAACTTTCCTTCAGTTTTAAAGGTTGTTTCTTAAAACATTTGTTGCTTTGTTGTTGTTGTAATGAATTCTTTACAGTCTTGTTTTTCCCCCCATCATTTTAAATAACTTGTAGAAAATACACTTTATTACACTCAAGAAGAATTATAACCATCTTATGACACTATCAAGAAGCATTATGATCATCATAATCATTACGGTAGTTGCATGTCTGACATCAATGCGCTCACAAGTACAATGATAATTGAATATGGTACATTTAAAAAAGATGATATAACAAACATTCTATTTTATAGGCTATGGTGTAAAGCAATGTTTTGCCTTGTGTGGTAGGTTTTGTGGGTTAGTATACTCTTATTTAGGTGTCATAACCAGCTAGAAAATAACAATTGATGTCACAACATATGCCATGACAGTGTTATGACCATATTCTAACAGGTTATGACAAGTTACGTGAGCTGTTATGACGTCATGATGCTGGGTGTCAAGTAAAGTGTTACCATTATCATGTATGGCATTTGTGTGGAGATGCAGAGATGGTATGCCTGCCTCTTATTTCTGGTGAGAGTTTTCCTAAATTGTGTGATATGATAAAAAAAGGGTATCTTTGGCACCGTCTTCTGGCTAGACTGTGTCAGGATCATGTAGCTACAGGAGACTTTCTCTCTCTCGTGACGTACCTGTGATGTCTACAGGCATAGGGAAGTCAGAATGTCACGTATAACCCTAACCTCAACCCCAACAGCACGTGAGTGTGCCTGGATCGTCTGCTTGTCTGGGACATAAGCATGCTTGCTCCTGCTTGGTACCTCGCCCCTAGTCCTTCACACCCAAGGCCCAAAGCAGTGAGCAGTAACTGGAATGTATGCATGCACCGGACACACACTCATGCATGCACATGCATACATCTACCCACTCACTCTTAACACACACACACACACACAGTCAAAAGGTCTGGGGCAGACCCACAGTGCCAAGACAGAGGTACCCCCTGCACTCTGTGAAGAGGTATTCAGATTGATGATTAATGCTTTGATAACCATTACATACAGTACATAGGATGCATACACAGAGCATGGTAGATCGCTATACACAGTCACATGGTCAGGAAATACTCAAGGCCCTTAACATTGGATGAACAATATTAACTGGATACAAGATAAAAGGATGATAACATAATAATCTGGTCAGTGGCTTCTAATGAAAAACGCTGAATGGTGCATTCAGATCAGGAAGTGGGTTTTAATGATCAGGGGATTAGAGTAAGGTTGCAAGAGCCAATGACGGTTTCTCTTGTCTGGCACTAACTGGGTGAATTAGCAACCTCTACTGGATATTATATGCAGTGCAAGCCACTGCACGGTGACTCATCAAGGCCACGACTACTGCATGAATTTGGTACAGTTTATACACTCAATATTGAGCATTCAGTTTGATCATAAGCCTTTAGTATGGTCGTTGATAATATCTATACCTACTTACACAATCAAATTGTTATGGAGATCCAGAGAACCCTCTTTAGGAACAATGTCCTCAGTATATCACCCCTCTGTACAATAATTAAAAGCCATCTTCCCAAATTCTAAGCATATTTTAAAAAGCAAATGGACAAAAGGTCATAAGTAACCTACATCATTCTTATTTTATACAGTCTATGGGCAAGAATTTTGACGATTCAAAAACGTTACTGCACTTACGTTCTCTGTACACTAGGTGACAGGAGAGACCATAAAACAGCCATATACAACAAAATTGTTCATATTTAACCTAGCAATAGTGCTACTGGTTGTTCATCTACACACCTACCTATCTAGTCACTGTATCGGCACACGTGATCCCCTTTCACATGCAAAGGCAATTCATCAAAAGCACATACAAACAAGCACATGCACGCACACCTAACATGTGTGTAAATATCCCTGCGCACACACTCACTACATTTGACTAAACAGTGAAATCTGCTATTTCCCTTCTGAAACCTGAATTGAGAGAATGAGCCCCACTAGGCTCCAGCACTGGGGGAGCTGGGGGCTGTGTTGGGTCTGAACTGGTTCTGTGTGACACCAAGCTAATGTCAGTCAGCCCAGCACTACTGTCAGCCCACATAAAGCCACTTTAAATGTGAAAGGATATGCTTTGAGTTTGCTTTCTAGCCACGGTCAGAGTCATTGCAACAGGCCCAAAAATGGAGTTCCCCTCAGGTTACCCCCCCCCCTCACCCTTTCTTCCCCCTTCCTCCTTCTTTTGCCATCCCAAATAATCAGACAGACCCTGCTTATTTGTCCCGTTTGAGAAAACAAATCCTGAAATCCTGATGCTGTGCAAGAGATCAAAAAGCGACACAAAAATCAATTGGCTCTGCAAGTCTCAAGACTGCCATGCAGCAAATTGCCCCTGAAAGACAGCACTATGCGAAGGCTTTCTTTTTATAGCTCCTCTCTTCAAAAAATAAAACTAATATTTTAGGAGGGAAGAACAGAGTTCAGAAGGTCTTTACTGAAATGCATTTGAATCATGTGGATGGAGGGACTCTTCATTCAAAGCAGAATACTGTCTGGTGCTATTTGTGCTATCTTATTTGCCACATCCAATGTCCACATCCTAAAATGACCAAAAAAAGTGTACATTTAGGTAGAACTTGTCCAAATACCACAGATCTAGGATCAGATTACCCAACTCCCAACCCTAACCTTAACCATTACAAGTATGAATAAGAATCAGATCCTTTATTTCTATATGTGCAACCAAACCTATTCCCTGGAATCCAATGAGTTCTTCCAAGCAGAGCTTAACTTTTTTGGAGATAATCAAATTTGTCAGGACCCTGAAACTCCCTCTCCGCCCCTCCTCTCACCCCCTCCTCCTCCATCCGCTCTGAAGGAAACAGACAAATTACTCCTAATCAATTAAGAGGCCTATGTTTTTGTGCATGCTCGTGGGAGACAGCCACATAAACTACTGAGGGACAACTTCCCCCAACTTTGATCCTGCTGCTGTGTTGTAAGCATGGACTGGAGGGGGCTCACGGGGTGTGTTCACGCAGCCTCCCACCAGCACACCAGATGAACAAAGGGGAAACTCTGACATCCTCAAAAAGTCTTCAAAATAGATCTTCGGCAAGGGGACTAGCCTCACACGCCGAGTGCAGAGATGGACAAAAGTTACAAATGACAAAACACAGATATTTTTATGGTATTTTGTATCAAAATATACTATACTGGACAAAAATATAAATGCAACATGTAAAGTGTTGGTCCGATTTTTCATGAGCTGAAATAAAAGCTTATTTGTGTCAAATGTTGTGAACAAATGTGTTTTACATCTCTTTGTCTGCCGCCATCACCTCACCAGCATAATAATGCACGGCCCCATGTTACAGGGATCTGTACACAATTCCTGGAAGCTGAAAATGTCCCAGTTCATTCATGGCCTGCATACTCATCAGATATGTCACCCATTGAGCATGTTCGGGATGCTCTGGATCAACGTGTACGACAGCGTGTTCCAGCAACTTCACACAGCCATTGAAGAGCAGAAGGACAACATTCCACAGGCCACAATCAACAGCCTGATCAACTATATGCGAAGGAGATGTGTCTCGCTACATGAGGCAAATGGTGGTCACACCAGATATTGACTGGTTTTCTGATCTACACCCCTACCTTTTTTTAAGGCATATGTGACCAACAGTATTCTGTATTCCAAATCTTGTGAAATCCATAGATTAGGGCATAATGAATTTATTTAAATTGACTGGTTTCCTTATATGAACTGTAACTCAGCAAAATCTTTCAAATTGTTCCATGTTGCGTTTGTATTTCTGTTCAGTGTACAAAGTACTTGTATTGTGTAATGTATTTAATTCAAATACATCTGCTAAATGACCTAAATGTATATGTGAAAATGAACATTGGGTATTACTTTTTGGCCTTGTTACGGGCTAGAGCTTAATTGTTCATTTTTATATTAACGTTAGCTAGCTAGGTAAACATTGAACCATAATCACAACTGTGTGAACCATGATGTTACTAACCTGATGAATTTGCAGGTAGCTAACCAACCAGGTTCAATGTTAGCTCACTAACATTAGGCTATAGCTAGCCAGGCAAATAGCTCTGAGATAAAAAAAAAAAAAACATTAAGGTCATAGACATAATGTTAGCTAGCGAGCCAGCCAGCTAACGTTAGCTAGCTAGGTAAACAATTAACCATAATCACAGCTCATGACGTTACTACCCTGCATCAATCTGCAGGTAACTAACCAACCAGGTTCAATGTTAGCTAGCTAACTTTAGGCTATAGCAAGCCAAGCTAATGTCTCTTTCTGTCAAATTACAAACATGAAACATGTAATATTTGAAACTGTAGCTAGCTAGACTATGCCTTGACTGTACCTTGACTGTGCCTTTAAACCGCTTGGAAAATTCCAGAAAATTATGTCATGGCTTTAGAAGCTTCTGATGAGCTACATAATTTGAGTCAATTGGAGGTGTACCTGTGGATGCATTTCAAGGCCTACCTTCAAACTCAGTGCCACTTTGCTTGACATCATGGGAAAATCAAAATAAATCTGCCTCCACAAGTCTGGTTCATCCTTGGGAGCAATTTCCAAATGCCTGAAGGTACCATGTTCATCTGTACAAACAATAGTATGCAAGTATAAACACCATGGGACCATGCAGCCGTCACACCGCTCAGGAAACGCGTTCTGTACTTTGGTGCGAAAAGTGCAAATCAATCCCAGAACAACAGCAAAGGACCTTGTGAAGATGCTGGGGGAAACAGATACAAAAGTATCTATATCCACAGTAAAACAAGTCCTATATGGACATAACCTGAATGGCCGCTCAGCAAGGAAGAAGCCACTGGTCCAAAACCGCCATAAAAAAAGCCATACTACAGTTTGCAACTGCACATGGGGACAAAGATTGTACTTTTTGGAGAAATGTCCTCTGTTTGGCCATAAAGACCATTGTTATGTTTGGAGGAAAAATGGGGAGGCTTGCAAGCCGAAGAACACCATCCCAACCGTGAAGCACGGGGGTGGCAGCATCATGTTGTGGGGGTGCTTTGCTGCAGGAGGGACTGGTGCACTTCACAAAATAGATGGCATCATAAGGAATGACAATTATGTGGATATGTTGAAGCAACCTCTCAAGACATCAGTCAGGAAGTTAAAGGTTGGTCTCAAATGGGTCTTCCAAATGGACAATGACCCCAAACATACTTCCAAAGTTGTGGCAAAATGGCTTAAGGACAACAAAGGCAGGGTATTGGATTGGCCATCACAAAGCCCTGACCTCAATCCAATAGGAAATTTGTGGGCAGAACTGAAAAAGCGTGAGCGAGCAAAGAGGCCTACAAACCTGATTCAGTTACACTAGCTCTGTCAGGAGGAATGGGCCAAAATTCCCCCAACTTATTGTGGGAAGGTTGTGGAAGGCTACCCAAAATGTTTGACCTAAGTTTAAATTGTTTAAGGCAATGCAACCAAATACTAATTGAATGTATGTAAACTTCTGACCCAGTGGGAATGTGATGAAAGAAATAACATCTGAAATAAATAATTCTCTCTCTACTATTATTCTGACATTTCACATTCATAAAATAAAGTGGTGATTCTAACTGACCAAAGACAGGGAATTTTTACTATGATTAAATGTCAGGAATTGTAAAAAACTGAGTTTAAATGTATTTGGCTAAGGTGTATGTAAACTTCCGACTTCAACTGTACATTGATATTTAGTTAATGTAACAGATGGTCTTATTACACCATAGTGCTATCAAACTTCTGATACCAATGCAGGGTGAAAAGGGGTGCCACAAAATGTGAACCACTAAATAAAAACATTTGTTATAGAAAAGTATTTAGAAAATAAAAAAATACAGTACAAAAATACTCAGACGTAATTAAAATACGTATTTCAAATATGTCTGCTCGAGTGGAGATGGTAAATTATTTGCTCTCTGCCCGAGTGGAGATGGTAAATTATACTCTACCATGGGTATGGTTAAAGTACAACAGGGACTAAAACACACATCCAGGACTTGAATAGATTTTACCATATGGTTGTCATGCTGGAATATGTTTACTAGGGTTCTACAGCTAAGGGTTCTAAACTCAGCAAAAAAAGAAACGTCCTCCCACTGTCAACTGCGTTTATTTTCAGCAAACTTAACATGTGTAAATACAGTGGGGCAAAAAAGTATTTAGTCAGTCACCAATTGTGCAAGTTCTCCCACCTAAAAAGATGAGAGAGGCCTGTAATTTTCATCATAGGTACACTTCAACTATGACAGACAAAATGAGAAAAAAATTCCAGAAAATCACATTGTAGGATTTTTTATGAATTTATTTGCAAATTATGGTGGAAAATAAGTTTTTGGTCAATAACAAAAGTTTATCTCAATACTTTGTTATGTACCCTTTGTTGGCAATGACAGAGGTCAAACGTTTTCTGTAAGTCGTCACAAGATTTTCACACACTGTTGCTGGTATTTTGGCCCATTCCTCCATGCAGATCTCCTCTAGAGCAGTGATGTTTTGGGGCTGTTGCTGGGCAACACGGACTTTCAACTCCCTCCAAAGATTTTCTATGGGGTTGAGTTCTGGAGACTGGCTAGGCCACTCCAGGACCTTGAAATGCTTCTTACGAAGCCACTCCTTCATTGCCCGGGCGGTATGTTTGGGATCATTGTCATGCTGAAAGACCCAGCCACGTTTCATATTCAATGCCCTTGCATCAAAATCTCACGATACATGGCCCCATTCATTCTTTCATTTACACGCATCAGTCGTCCTGGTCCCTTTGCAGAAAAACAGCCCCAAAGCATGATGTTTCCACCCCCATGCTTCACTGTAGGTATGGTGTTCTTTGGATGCAACTCAGCATTCTTTGTCCTCCAAACACGACGAGTAGAGTTTTATCAAAAAGTTATATTTTGGTTTCATCTGACCATATGACATTCTCCCAATCTTCTTCTGGATCATCCAAATGCTCTCTAGCAAACTTCAGACGGGCCTGGACATGTACTGGCTTAAGCAGGGGGACACGTCTGGCACTGCAGGATTTGAGTCCCTGGCAGCGTAGTGTGTTACTGATGGTAGGCTTTGTTACTTTGGTCCCAGCTCTCTGCAGGTCATTCACTAGGTCCCCCTGTGTGGTTCTTGTGATCATTTTGACCCCACGGGGTGAGATCTTGCGTGGAGCCCCCAGATCGAGGGAGATTATCAGTGGTCTTGTATGTCTTCCATTTCCTAATAATTGCTCCCACAGTTGATTTCTTCAAACCAAGCTGGTTACCTATTGCAGATTCAGTCTTCCCAGCCTGGTGCAGGTCTACAATTTTGTTTCTTGTGTCCTTTGACAGCTCTTTGGTCTTGGCCATAGTGGAGTTTGGAGTGTAACTGTTTGAGGTTGTGGACAGGTGTCTTTTATACTGATAACAAGTTCAAACAGGTGCCATTAATACAGGTAACGAGTGGAGGACAGAGGAGCCTCTTAAAGAAGAAGTTACAGGTCTGTGAGAGCCAGAAATCTTGCTTGTTTGTAGGTGACCAAATGCTTATTTTCCACCATAATTTGCAAATAAATTCATTAAAAATCCTACAATTTTTTTATTCTCATTTTGTCTGTCATAGTTGAAGTGTACCTATGATGAAAATTACAGGCCTCTCTCATCTTTTTAAGTGGGAGAACATGCACAATTGGTGGCTGACTAAATACTTTTTTTGCCCCACTGTATTTGTATGAACATAACAATATTCAACAACTGAGACATAAACTGAACAAGTTCCACAGACATGTGACTAACAGAAATGGAATAATGTGTCCCTGAACAAAGGGGGGGTCAAAATAATTAAAAGTAACAGTCAGTATCTAGTGTGGCCACCACCTGCATTAAGTACTGATGTGCATCTCCTCTTCATGGACTGCACCAGATTTGCCAGTTCTTGCTGTGAGATGTTACCCCACTCTTCCACCAAGACAACTGCAAGTTCCCAGACATTTCTGGGGGTGGAATGGCCCTAGACCTCACCCTCCGATCCAACAGGTCACAGACGTGCTCAATGGGATTGAGATTCGGGCTCTTCTCTGGCCATGGAAGAACACTGACATTACTGCCTTGCAGGAAATCACTCACAGAACGAGCAGTATGGCTGGTGGCATTGTCATGCTGGAGGGTCATGTCAGGATGAGCCTGCAGGAAGGTACCACATGAGGGAGGAGGATGCCTTCCGTATAACACCATGTTGTGATTGCATGCAACGGTTTTGTCTTTGCATGCAAGTCAAAACTGTGACTCGTCAGTGAAGAGCACTTTTTGCCAGTCCTGTCTGGTCCAGCGACGGTGTATTTGTGCCCATAGGTGACGTTGTTGCCGGTGATGTCTGGTGAGGACCTGCCTTACAACAGGCCTACAAGCCCTCAGTCCAGCCTCTCTTAGCCTATTGCGGACAGTCTGAACACTGATGGAGGGATTGTGTGTTCCTGGTGTAACTCGGGCAGTTGTTGTTGCCATCCTGTATTGGTCCCGCAGGTGTGATGTTCGGATGTACCAACCCTGTGCAGGTGTTGTTACACGTGGTCTGCCACTGCGAGGACAATCAGCTGTCCGTCCTGTCTCCCTGTAGTGCTGTCTTAGGCGTCTCACAATGCGAACTTCCCAAATTATTGCCCTGGCCACATCTGCTGTCTTCATGCCTTCTGCAAACCAAAAGGTTTCTAGCTGGAACCAAAAAGGGTTTTCATATGGGGACAGCTGAAGAGCACTTTTTGTGACATGGTAAGGGTGGACCCAGGTACAGAGAAGAGACCAGACGAGGATTCAGTGGCTAAGGATAAACATAATACTTTACTGAGAAAGGTTGAGGTTGAAGGACCAGGGAGAGAGATCTGGCAGTTTCAGTTTCTTCACTTTGTTGGTTGGAATTTGCAGCACCATGGAACGATTTAATAACAATGCGTGAAGCAATAAAAATTACACAGCTTCTGCTCCAAAGGAAAAATTCATTGCTCTCAGGTTGCACTCCAGATACATTTGTTCATCCGAGCAAACACACGCACAGGCAGGCACGCAGGCACATTCGATCAGACACACCCAGTTTCTTTCTCTCTCTCTCTCTCTCACACACACACACACACACACACACACACACACACACACACACACACACACACACACACACACACACACACACACACACACACACACACACACACACACACACACACACACATGTAGAGCCCTTGGCTGCAGACTGACCCTGGCCTAAGGACTATGAGATCTGATAGAAGTGAGTGCAACCGTGTGTGTGTGTGGGTGGGTGTACCTCAACCTGGAGCTCTGTTCAGTGTAGAGAAAGAGAGAGGGCCTGGGCCACATTCCAGCCTAGCCTCACTGGGTGAGAGACGGGCCAGCAGCATTCCACCGCCTTCCTGTCAGGCCAGGTGCATTCTGCTCTGTGAGGAGGGGGCCAGAACACACACATGCATGTATGCACAAGCACACACACACACACACACACACACACACACACACACACACACACACACACACACACACACAGAACATCCCCCAAACAAACACACACACAGAGACCACCCCACAAACACACATGTTCACAATCATGCTCAATCACACTTAAAACATGCACATACATGCTTATTCCCACCCCATGTGTAAACATCTATTGGTGAACATACACATATGTTCACCAATATATACACATACAAAAACAAATAGTACATCCTTTTTATTTTTCAAACTAAAATATTATTGCACTTGGTCGGTATAACATTAGCCATGAACATTCAACTCTGTATCATACGGTATACACAGCATACACACAATATCATGTAAAACACAGCCACATACAGTGCCTTGCGAAAGTATTCGGCCCCCTTGAACTTTGCGACCTTTTGCCACATTTTAGGCTTCAAACATAAAGATATAAAACTGTATTTTTTTGTGAAGAATCAACAACAAGTGGGACACAATCATGAAGTGGAACGACATTTATTGGATATTTCAAACTTTTTTAACAAATCAAAAACTGAAATATTGGGCGTGCAAAATTATTCAGCCCCTTTACTTTGCGTCTTTAAGTCTGAGTCATACACATATGGTATGTAGGCAAGGGAGAGTCTGCCATTGTCTGTGCAGCGCTCCTTTGAGAGCTGCGTGAAAAAGTATATTTAATTCATGTATGGTTCAGTCATTTCGAATGCATGGATTTTTCTGTTCATAGGAGGCACAGCTATTTAGAGCAGGGTTTGAATACACTGTGAATGTACAGCCAGCTTCACGTTCTCACGGTGCTGCTGCTGTTGCTCTGTGAGTCACACACGGACAGTGCGGATGGGGGTGGAGTGTGTGTGTGTGTGTGTGTGTGTGTGTGTGTGTGTGTGTGTGTGTGTGTGTGTGTGTGTGTGTGTGTGTGTGTGTGTGTGTGTGTGTGTGTGGCACCATCATCCGGGTCCTTTTTTCATTTGCTCTCTCATCATCAGGTTTGCTCCCTCCATCTCTGAGCTCTGCAGGAATCATATGGCAAAGGCCTGATATGTACTTCCTCTCCTCTCCTCCATATTTTCACAAATCCCTCCTTCTTTTCTCACTGGACAAACTCAGTCACACTCTGAAGAGCCCAATGACACTATCCTCTTCTCAAGGGTGAGGAGGACAGGTAGAAAGGGTGAAGGGGAGAGAGGGGGGATGGAGGGAGGGTGTAGGAAGAGACCACATTTTATTGCTCCTCTCATGCAAAGACAGTTGTATCTGCAGTCTCGGTCGAATGTAAAAAAACGCAACGACCCCGGAACAAAAGCGCCATTCAGCGTTAGCGAGCTGCTTCCCCTCCACACTACTCGACCATCACACACACACAGAGAAAAAAAAGCTGCTGGTTACATGCTATTTGACAGGCACGGGACTCCATGCTTAAAAAGCCCTGAATCACACCCATTATTCCCTAGCATAGTGGACTATACCTTTCCCTTCGTGGTTCCACTTGCTTCTCCCTATTCCTGCATCTCCCCACACCTTCCCCTTTTCTTCCACCCCTCCCCTCCTTCCGTCCCTCCATCCCTGTTCACATCTGCTGGTAGAGCAGGCCAACACCCACCTCATCCCCAACCCTCACCTCTCACCCCTGCCTACTACTCATCCATTTCCATACGGCTACTTTTCATCCCTGAAGTGCCGCCCCCACCCAGCATCAAGCCTTTCTGAATGGATGTTGAAGAGAGCAGCCAGGAGGATTCCTTCCTTCGCTCTTCCCGTGCCACCCCTTTGGCTGCCTCGGCACTTGGTACGTTCCGAGCGAAAGGACTAGAAGAAGTTGTGTGAGAGCACATTGTGTGTAATCTTGCATCGCAGGGGTCACTTCCTGAGTCGTGCGTCCGCTCTCCTAGCCCGCCGCCGATCCCCCTGTGTCTCTCCTTCCACCCCCACCATCCCCACCCCACCCACCCCTGGGGGCTAAGCAGCCCGAGAGGCTTTTCTGGACAGGCCCCTGTTCTTCCTCTTTTGTGTAGGAAAAGCTCTGACATCTGAAAACAATCAAATAATCTGGGCACAATGCGCCTCTTTATGGAGGGGGTACTGGTGGTTCCCAGATGAAGCGGGAAGGATTAAGGGGAGGATGGGGGAGGAAGGGGGGGTCACACAGCTGAAGTCGGGAGGGAGTGGGGACCATATTGTCACTGGTTGTGTGGGTGGGTGTCTGGGTGAGTGTTGGGGGATGCTCAACGGGATAAAAAAATATTCAAATATTCTTGCAAAGAGTAAGATGGGGAGTCATGTGTGACTCAGAGCTTTCCATCAGTGATCCCTCCTCCGGGTTTGAGGGAGACTGGAAAAGTCTCCGGGCCAGGTTAGGCAATGGGGGACTGAAATTTAAAACAGAACACAGAAACACACCACATTCATAACTCATTTCAGATTCATCTCTGCAGTGGTTGTCAATTCATTTGTCATATTGGCTGTCTGACTGCTTGAAAACCACATACACAGTGAGAGTTGTGAGCCGACAACGGGTCAATCCACTGAGTACATTGTAGGAGTGTATACACTGAATATTCACATAGATAATCAATAAGGGGGGGTTTATCAATACAATTAGGGTAACCTTTAAACCTCTATGTGCCTCTCTCTCTCTCTGTCTGTCTGTCTGCCTGCCTGCCTGTCTGTCTGTCTGTCTGTCTGTCTGTCTGTCTGTCTGTCTGTCTGTCTGTCTGTCTGTCTGTCTGTCTGTCTGTCTGTCTGTCTGTCTGTCTGTCTGTCTGTCTGTCTGTCTGTCTGTCTGTCTGTCTGTCTGTCTGTCTGTCTGTCTGTCTGTCTGTCTGTCTGTCCTTCTCGTTCTCTGCTCTTTGAAACATCCCCATGAGAATAGTAAACAGTCATCTGTAACTTCCTTTCCAACGTGTTCATTAATCCCTTTTATCCTGTGGGGTCGGATGATTACAGGGAAGCCAATTCAACTGACGCTGCCCAAATACACCACCCCCCCCCCCCCCCCCCCCCCCACCCCAACACCCCCACCCCCAAGCAACAAAGGCCTGTCTACCTCACCCAAAACACAGTTCCCTGCTTTAACAGGATCAGGTTTAAATAACACTAACATACAACCACAGAAACTAGTCTGAAATGACTAGAAAAGGCCCATTGTAAGTTAAAAAACGAAAACAAACAGTCCAAGTATCAATTTTAAGCCCACAGTGCAGTATGTTATTGACCTAAACAGGAGCTATTTCAATCTGGTCCAGCACATCCCTCAACTCTCTAAGCATGACACACTTTACCCATCCATTTAGCCAGATTCTCTAACTGGCCAATTTCCTAGATAAGTACACTCTCCTTAGGTGGGTCAACAACAGGTCCAACACATGGACTCATAGTCACATGTCACTACCTCAAAAGTACTTCAATATTACCATGCAGTGTTGTCTATGTCTACTCTAAACCAGTTTTAGTCACGTTCTGGTGAAAAAGTCCCACAGGCAGTCATAGGTCTACATACATATGCAGTAGTCAAATATGCCTGAAGGCCCCTAACACTTCCTCTCCTTGGAGCAGCTACACCTTTTCCGCTCGACACCCAGCAATTAGTGTGCCTTGACAGCCACGAGCTTCCGAGGCTGGACCCGCACTAATCATAGGTATGCATTGTTGTGTTCAGCTGGCAGCCCTTTAAACAGTACCTCTTGTTCAACGCCCCACCTCTGTTGAGTTGGGTCCCAGCCTGTAGACTAGGCTAGTACATTGTCTGTTTAGATGGCAAATTGAAGTCAACAGGAACATAAAGGGAACCCAACCCGTTGTGGTTTAAACCAAATAAACAAGAGCGAGAGGGACACAATGTATATTAAAAAAAGGCACAGGATCCTTAGATTAGTGTCTTTAAGATGTGTCGTTTATCATCTACTCTTAACGGGCTACAGGAGGTCTCCACAGACTGAACGTCTGATGATGTACACACATCCAGTTCTCGCCATAATGTCCATACAAAGAGGGACCTTTGTGACCAGAGATTGTCTGTCTACTCTGCTGCTCATTATTGCGATCACCTGCGATCACCTGAGTTTGAGGTCGTCACCTAATTGTGGTCATACATGAGAGAAACTGGTGCTGCTACTACTTTGAATAGAACACAGCTTTGGACATGTTTCACCTTGAGCATCTTCCTTCAGTAGCCACGTTGTGTCCCTAGACTGTGTTTCAATGTGTGTCATAACTCACTTTCCTTGGAATGTTGAATTTTGGTGGGCATTTTTTGCAGTGTGAGTGAATTATTTGTCTAACAGAGATCTACTGCATCTATAACAAATGTGTTGTTACATCTATGAAATGTGTTGTCATGAGTTGGTACTCCCTTAACCCTATCAGCCCTGAGACACCAGGAAAAAAATGGGCTTTTCATTTATTTGATTTTCATTTATCTGCATGTCCAGACCTTATATTTAGCCTCACAATTAAGTGGTTTACCATTTTCTTTTCAGAACAACCAGGGCTACAAGTAGAACACAAAACAATTTGACATAAACAGTTTTATTCATGAGTTTATTGACAAATGTCAATAAGAAAAACAAGGTCTGCCAAAGCAAAAGCCGGATAAAAATGTATTTATATGAATGCTGTACAGAAATTGTTTGCTCACTGGGAATTGGCAACTGTGTGGAGTTTGACATCAACTACGTGAGCTTATTACAGTATTATAGACACTATGTCCAGGGATTTCCTATGATCTTCTATGTAGAAGAACCTTCTAATTACTTGTGTGTAGCTTGTGAGTGGGAGAGTCTTAGCTTTCAAAAGTTTGTAGCTCAAACCATTCAGACTCTACAGACGTTTTTGGAAAAAAGACCCGCCCCCAGGGCACCTTTGGGATCCACCCTTGTCTCACAAACACCACTCTAGCTCAACCCATGTTAAACATACAGACTAATGGTATCTACTGATGCAGAAGAAATAGACAAATCCAACGGTACAACCCAGAAGTCTGTAGCTCAAACACACAATGTTTAGAAAGGCATTTCACTGTGCTTGTGCATGTGATATTAAAACTTGAAACTTGTTTAAAAGGGGTTAGAATCCTAAAATGCACCGTTATGGTGGGACTCACTGGGTTAAGACTTGAGTAGCTAACCCTGTTATAGGTCTAATCTTCAGGTACTGTAAGTAGGTCACCATTGAACATCTTATTGATTCATTATGTTATATATCTCCTTCAACAGTTGACCCTTATTGCTCGTTGTGAGGGAAGTAGCGCACTAAGGCTTCTCTCTGTGAGCTAAACATCCTGTTGCCCTTTTGCTCAGTACACTGTGTCGAGTGAACAACACAGGAAATGCAATATAGGCAATTCATATTTGTGAGATGAGAAAACAAACTGACTTCCTGAACTCTGAACACTCCAAAGGATAGAGGCATGCTAGTGGGAAAATTCAAAGATGGTCATTGTTTTTCTTCTCCAATGACACTTTATTTGGGCATGTGGACGTAAGCCTAAGCATGAGGATGCTTGATTCTATTTAAGAACGGAGGGGTGAAAAGTGCACTACTGTAGCCGACTTTTTAAAATGAGTTCATTTTATGAATCCATTGCCACCAACATCTGTTTGATAACGTCGACATGCGTATGAGACTGTAAATAATTTGGCCATCGAGACTGCACCATATTGTTGGAAAATGAACCTGAACAAAAAAACTCAACCTTTGTTCTAAGAATATCAGCAGCTACCCACCAAATCAGACCATTGTGTCACACTGATAAGCTCCACCTCCACTGTCATGACAGATAGGAAATATTTTCAAACACCTGAGAGCAGTTCAATATGGGTTAACTATGCATCTCATTAGATAGAGCAATGTACTGTATCTACTGATTGGGGCTGTTTTATACAGCTGCTACATAGGCCGTAGCACAAGCTGTATGGGAGCCAGTGAAATACAAAGAAACTTCTCACACAACATACTGTCACTATGACAACCGGGTAGAATCATTGAGCCTGATCTCTTGCCATTCCACACAGCACAGAAATCCAATAGCATAAAGACTTATATAACCACCCCATTGGTTGCATATGACACATCTTCAACTAGTCTAGTGAATAAGATGAATTCATACCATATGGATTTATTGCATTTGTTTTCTAGCTGTCTTTATCTCACAAAATACATGAATGAAATCCAACAGGGAGAGCTCAGAGATATTTCCCAATTTCCAATGGTTGTCCGCGGAATGCCAATGTAATAGCACATTATGCTACATTCACACTATCTTCTGGAGAAACACGTAGCTAGAACAATATAATATTGATAATAAAGTTAAAGATCTGTAAACATGCTGAGTGGAGTAGGTTTTTTCAAAGGCCTGCACTTGCTGGTTAATGGAATTTCATTCAAGAATCTATTATTTTCTAAAGCCATGGCTGTGAAGGGCTTAAATACCTGGCTAACATTATTACCTGTCTTCAAATATAATTTAGATTAAAAAATCATATTATTGTGTATTATTATCACCTTTTTTACATCCAAGAAAAAAAGGTAACAGTTTTGAGAAAATTATATTCTGGTCCCAGTAAATATACTCAGGAAAATGTTCCTGGCCTGGCCATGAGGTCGCTGCAGATACAATGTTATTTGGAATTTTAACATGATACAATAATTGTATACAATTCAAAGTCAAACAAATTACAAGAATCACCATTCACATATCGGGCCTCAGACCTAAATTTAAGATCAAGCCTACAGCCAATAAATGAGAAGCAGGTTGAAGAATACAACTATAGCCTTCCTTCTCTGCTATTTGAAATCATGAAGGGAATCTGATGTAATTCCACGTGCTGCACCATGTATTCGGCTCATACTGTATATCCAAACTATCTCCTCCATTTTAAAGCACTAGTCATCCAGAATTGAAAGTGCTTGTTTTTTGTGATATTAAATGCTTGAAATGCAACGCAAGTTAACATAATCTACACTTGATATTGGCGGTGCTATCACACAGTCACACACACACACACACACAATCCTTCCTACATATTATTTTCTATTTTGCGTGCTATCACACAGACGCTTCCCTTTTCTGTGTATCAATGCGTGATTGAAAGGAAACTTCGTTCGGGAAGTGCAGGGACTACTTTAGGTCAACTTTGGATATAAATAATCAATGTATATGCCAAATGACACAGGCATATTTGAACATGAAAACGAATGAAATATGTTTCGAGTAAATGTAAGCAATTGTATTGATAGTTGAGACCCCTTTGACATATATGTTTTTGCGGCCACGCGGAAGGATTTCATTCTCGAGCTGGGTCGACGCTTCCGCCCAGTTTTCCGATGTTCATTGCCCGAGTTGAAAATGGAATTCGATTAAAGCAGATGTCCAACAACTTCTTCGAGAAAAATTTACTCACCGTTTTTGCCTAATGTACTTCAATTTCATCATTGAAATTAGTTTGTAGGCCTGTCTTTTCCCCCCAGTTGTGGAGGTTATAATTCAACGTACACCGACACATTGACGGATCAACGCTGCAGCGCTTTTCAAGTGTTGTCCTGGACCTGAAGTTGGCGAGGGAACGCTCGATAGCTAAACACGAATAACGTGCCAAATGTCGGGTTTATTTTGTAAAAAATGTAGCATCTGAACACATTGGATTTCGTGTTGGCGAAGAGGATGACGAAGCTGTGTATTTTATTCTGGTTGGATTTTACTTCCAGGGAAGATAAAATGAATCATCGGTTGTCATTCCTCCTGGCAATTTAGTTACAGCTAGCTAGGCTACTTGGTTTTCCGAAATAAAGCTCACTTATGCATTCAGCACTGTAAGACCATTTACTTTTATCCAATATCTGGGTGTTTTATGCAAAAGAAAATGGTGATATTTGCGGTTTATTTCCCCGCCGTCACTGCGTCCTCGATGCTATTGCCAGGATTTGGATCCCCTTGAGGAAAGATGAGCGAAGATTCGACAAATCCAAACAACGAGTGAGTACATTTTACCCCACATTCTAGAATGCAACGATGTCCTTCATGTCTAATCTTCACTGCAATGATTAGCAGGATTCTAAATGACTACTCTGTTCCACTAGGATCATTGCTTCTTCACATTGGTTCCACTCACGTTCATATTTAAATTGGATTACTATTGAAGTAATACAAAAGACAAACATCTATTTAGTTCGTTGTGATAATATAAAATAAACCAATGTGTTTTGGGACTGGATTTAATAGAAATAGAGGCCTATTATTATATTATGACAACGAGAGATGCTATAGGTAATTTTGACAACTGTACAGAAAATGGTATACAGTCCACTTTATAACAATAGCCTCATAATTAATGCAATATATGGTAGTTGTTTCATCAATATTGTCTTTGAAGAATACCTTTATGATTTGACTGCAATTGGATAATATCGGTTGCTATTTCAGACTGTAATAAATTACACGATGTAGTCACACACAGTCACTGTGGCTAGATTATTTGTTTGAACATAGGATTTAAGACCCTATGCTTATCCGCTTTAAAATGATCTTGTCATAAGATTCAATATTATATACGATAGTGTTTTCTTAGCGTTAACCTGTTATCAAATGCTAACTCCTCTACGTGAACTAAGAGAGTATCATAAAATAGTAATGTGGTTTAAAAAAATATTCCCTCAATATTATAATTATTCAATGTTAATGTGGCTGTAAACTGGTTGCTGCAATGTCAGAATCCAGAAGTAGAAGACGCCATATTTTTTTCTCAATCACACTCATTTGCATATTACAATCTCATTCATATATATATATTTTTTAATGGACGTAATGCGTTCCAAATGCACTGGCCTGAACCCGGAAAGCAGTATTTATGTGATTGTGAACTTGAAATAGGGTCATTTGTGTACATTTCAATTATTTATCGCTGTAAATCCGTGTTGTTTTAATGGACTGATCGCTTGCGTGAGCTTGTTGACAGTCAGTGAGAAATATCTGGTCGGGAGGTGGTGCGGTCATGTGACCACTTCCATTCATAAAGTACCTGGGTGCCCATTCACAGTACGATGTGCAGTACAGTGTCTTGCAACGCATTGGCGATTACGCAAACATTTTATCTGCATTTGGAATCAGCTTAATCCAGATGGCCATTAAACAAATAGATAATGCAAGAATGGTTAGCTCTTATTGCAGTCTTCCAATGCTCTCAAAAGAATGGCGTCCATATTTCTTATTCTAGACGGTTGAAATGCGTTCATACGCTGACATTTCCACAGTTTTGTGCCCCAAGACGGCGATGTTCTCCATTCAATCTATCTGCCTAGCACACCTCGGGTTGATTGATATATTGCAGGGAGGCTTTGTCCTTGAACTTGGCATGCGTTTCATATTCAATATATTACATAAGCGAGGACCATGATGTATGTGGTTCTGTGTGTTTGTTCTTCCTAGTGACAGCAGCAGCACAGCGCATAAGATGGCCAACATATGATCCAATGTATTTGGTAATTATTCATTGAAGGTAAAGGAAGATGGTAGGAACGGAACAGTAAGACCCGCCTGATCCCTTTTTATGTTCATGCTGGCTGGAATTAGCCATCAGCCGAGCCCAACAATGGACTAAAGGAAAGGGATCGGGGAGGATACCTAGTCAGTTGTACAACTGAATGCATTCAACTGATATGTGTCTTCCGCATTGAACCCAACCCCTCTGAATCAGAGAGGTGTGGAGGGCTGCCTTAATCAACATCCACGTCTTTGGCGCCCGGTGAACAGTGGGTTTAACTGCCCTGCTCAGGGGCAGAATGACAGATTTTTTTTACCTTGTCAGCTCAGGGATTCGATCCAGCAACCTTTTGGTTACTGACCCAATGCTCCTACCCGCCAGGAGCCTAATGTTATTTCTTATTGTCCATGGACCTTCCATGTTCTGTGTAGAGGCGAATTGGCTCTGGCAGTCAAAACGGCCAAATACTCCATCAAACCGAGTATTGATTTTCAATTGCGGTACTACTTTCATATATACAAAATTAAAAAACACATGCTAAATCTACACTTACTGTAAACTGTTTTACCTGCTTTTAACACAGTTGCAGCCGACAGTATTTTTCAGTGGCAACACGTTTGCGGCGCCTGTCTTTTTGTTTACTCACAGGTGCTCACAGACACAGATAGCTAATTAAGACAGAGGTGTACCTGTGCTATGTCTGTTTTCCGTGTGGGAACCCTAACTCTATATATTGTTTCCCATTGATGTCATCTGTTATGGATCTGATCAGTGTATTCACACATCTTCCCACAAACTGACAGTTCAATTTTGTTATTTGTCCACATTTTCATATATTTTACAGTTTGTTTTCTATTAGTGGTGTTTTGAATTGAGAGGATGGGGAGAATTTTGGATGCAATCGCACCGTGAAAAGGAATTGCACAACACGACCCTGTGTTTTTGTATCAGGATGGGTGGGTGGATTTTAGGTTATAAGCATGTATACCTTACTGTTTCTCCTCACAGTAGCATTATAGTAAACCATGTCAATGTGTCGGACAGGGATCATCAACTGCATTCAGCCTCGGGACGATACATTTCTTTTTTCTTAAAGGATGTTCAGGGGGCTGGAACATAATTTTCAAATAATTTGTATACTGCAAATTGACAGCAAGAAGCCCAAACAGATATAACATTTGACTGAAACATAGTAATTTCAAACATTGTTTACATTTGTATACGATCACATATCTCTATTACGTGTGGGAATACTTTGAAATAATAGATTTACCAAATGTAAATCACTTGGAGCTGATTTACTGACCCTTCTCTGTTAGCATCATGGGTCACGTGTGATGAATATGCTGTTATTTCGCATAGCAAATGTATAAAGTTCCACAGCTTTTTCCTTCATAAAAAACAACAACATGTGGTTGAATAGGAAGATGTGCGCTACTCACTGACACCCTGCAAAGGCTCACTCGTACAGGTTATTAATCCCTAAAAGTCTAAACCGTTGGGGTTTAAGATGGTTATATCATTGTAGTTATTTGATTTAGATTTTCAGGACCCTTGTAGGTATAAATAATATATTTAACAATGTGTGGATATAATATTGAGTTTGGCCTTTACTACTGTTGCCCATAGAAACGCATTGAATAACTAATTCAGAAATGGCAGAACAGAGCGTCAAAAAATGTTACGTAATAAGGTTTTGAAGTGTCTGTCGTATATCTAGAAGATATAAGAACACTCAGGAAATATATATATATATATACTGAACAAAAATATAAATGCAACAATTTCAAAGATGTTGCCGAGTTACAGTTCATAAAAGGAAATAAATTCATTAGGCCCTAATCTATGGATTTCACGTGACTATCCACCCACTGGGGACCTAGACCCATCCAATCAGAATTAGTTTTTCCCCACAAAAGGGCTTTATTACAGAGAATTACACCTCAGCGCCAACCATCCCCCTCAGACGATCCCGCAGGTGAAGAAGCTGGACATGGGGGTCCTTGACTGGCTTGGTCTGTGTTTGTGAGGCCGGTTGGACATACTGCCAAATTCTCTAAAACGACGTTGGATGCTTATGGTAGACAAATTTAATTGTCTGGCAACCGCTCTGGTGGACATTCCAGCAGTCATCATGACAATTGCACGCACCCTCAACTTGTTGTGGCCTTTTATTGATCCCAGCACAAGGTGCGCCTGTGTAATGATCATGCTGTTTAATTAGCTTCTTGATATGTTACATCTGTCAGGTGGATGGATTATCTTGACAAAGGAGAAATGCTCACTAACAGGGAGGTAAACAAATTTGTGAGAAATAAGCTTTTTGTGCGTATAGAACATTTCAGCTCATGAAACATGGGACCAACACTTTACATGTTACGTTTATATTTTTGTTCAGTGTATATATGTTTTAGACACATTTAACCCCCTTTTTTTGGGTACAAAACTACTTCCATACTTCAAAAAAAAAGAAAGTTAAATGGTACTGGGCTACCTTCAGTCCCGTGGGGGTCGTAGAGCAACATGGAAAACGCCATTGTGTTCGTGAGAGTCTCGTCTTTTACACCAAACCGTTCAGATGCTTTTTGTGAGAAGACTGATTTTTGGGATGTCTCCTTGGTCTGACAAACAGAGCTATAACTAGGAGGTGACAATCGACTCTTAAGTATTAACAGCTTTTTTTTCTGAGTGTGAAATGCCTACCACCGTGTTCAATATCCGGTCTGCATGTTGCATTGAAAAGAGGAAGGACTAGTTATAACGTGTGTTTGAAGAAGGTAGCCTAGTTATCCAAAAAACGCAACATTTAATCAAACATAGGGAAGGACATGAATCAGGGTGTGTCTAGCTGTCTTGGACTTGATTATATTTCTTTGATTTTATTAGGATCCCATTAGCCGATGCAATGGCGACAGCTTGTCTTACTGGGGTCCAAAACATTACAGACAAGACTTTACAGTTTACGTACATTTAAAAACCTTAACATGTAGTGTGTGTTTGCTTTTATCAGTTGCACAGCCTTGTCAGTACAAAAAGTAGGTCACGTGTATGCCGTTGTGTCTCCTATAGATGTACAATAGCATTCATTCATATCCTTATGAGGGAGTATCTAGGTCTGTGTACTACTGTGCTGAACATTCATTCACTAAGTTATTTTCCTTTTTTTAACAATTGTAACAATTGTAACTCAACAAATAGGCCTACAGGCTATACACCTACAAACTGTAAATTTACTGTTAGCCAAAATATTTTACTAAGTTTAGCCATTTGATGTAATTTGTTTTATATCTGGTATTGGTAAAGTCTTTGAATGATTAGGGTTAGTCTAATATTTTGATTGTTTAGTGTAGTTCGCCAGTCAAGTGATTCCTCAGTCTTTTTTCTATCAGGGTGATTTATTTGACAGATCAGCGTTTGTCTGTCAATGTGGGTTGTTGTGATCTTATCACCTAGGGGTCTGTTCTGCCCCTCACTCTATTCCTCTTTCAGGCTTTCCAAAACACATTCAACCCAAACAACCACTGATTTGAATGTGAGCATCTTGTCATAGCTACTCCAACTGTTTGGCAAATAGTTTATGGTTGGAATTGCTCTGTGAAATAATGCTTTTCTTTTTAGGCAAGTATTTAAGTTGCCGATTCTATATGTATTGCGATTCGATACTGCGATTTTAATGCTATTGTATGTTGCAAACACATTTCTCACTAGAGAGCATGAGAACGAGTTTAGATCAGCCAGGGAAATAAAAGTCCTGAAAATGTTTTCTCACTATTTAAAAAGAGCATGGATAATTAAGCTATAGGATGAAAAAAACAGAAGTTTTGGCGCAGCCGACTAGTGCCAGCTAACGCTACCTACAGTAGCAAAAACAGTATAATGTCATCACAAAATAATATTGCGATATGTAGCTACATTTTTGGGATAGCCTACGTGTATGAGCCTAATATCCATTGGTGTGTAGTGGTCAGGCTCAGTAGAGGTTCTCAGTTGTTTGTAGTTTTGCTTCTGTAATCTTTTTAGGAAGTAGCCTTTTTGAATGCTTTTGGCCACTGCCCTGTATTGACTGAATTGGAACTTGTCTCTGTAAACAATGTCGAAAGGAAGTTTTGGTCTTACGTAAAGACTTGACTTTGGATTCAGTCAGAGCTAATTGTTATTTTGTAACTATGTCAGCTGGCTGTCCTAGTAGATTGTCAAACGATCACTGATACTAGCTAGGGCTGCACAACATGAGCAAAAAAATCTAATTGTGATTTTTTTTTTGTACCATTATATTGCGTTTTTACTTGCGATTTATAGATCGGAACACTTGGGTAAACTGATGGAGTCATAAATAAAATTATCATTCTAATTTTATGGTTAGAATACAGTGGACACTTGGAATGTAGTTTTGTTTGGTGTGACAACGAATGGAAAAGTAAGGGAGGAGATGTTTGTGACTGAATCAAAGTGTTGGTCAGTGTTTCCCATGGGACCCTAATTAGGTTTAAATAAATTATTTAAATGCATTTTAAATAGTACATTCATTTTTCTCTCTGATTAAGAACAAGCTGTTTCACAAACAGTTCTGATATACTTCCACTGGTACTGGCCTGTATTAAAGCAAAGGTTTGCTAGCAATATTTGCCCTAGCTCAGTGGATTTAGATAGCTAGCAATTAACATTTAGAGCTTAAGAGCGACTAACTAGCATTTTGCAGAGAGCAAGTTACAAAAACTAATCGTATAATATAGAAAACGTGGATTTGTATTAACAAGCAAAGTGGAAAGCTGCGTCGTTCTGTTGACTGCATGCTGTTTGGTCCATGCATGCGGTCATCCCCCTCTTCAAAGGGGGAGACACTCTAGATCCAAACTGTTAGACTTGTATCCATCCTGCCCTGCCTTTCTAAAGTCTTCGAAAGCCAGGTGAACCAACAGATCATCGACCATCTCGAATCCAAAGTTAAATCTAGAATCGGCTTCCTATTTCGCAAACAAAGCCTCCTTCACTCATGCTGCCAAACATACCCCCGTAAAACTGACTATTCTGCTGATCCTTGACTTCGTCGATGTCATTTACAAAATAGCCTCCACTCTACTCAGCAAATTGGATGCAGTCTATCACAGTGCCATCCGTTTTGTCACCAAAGCCCCATATACTACCCACAATTGTGACCTGTATGCTCTCGTTGGCTGGTCCTCTCTACATATTCGTCGCCAAACCCACTGGCTCCAGACCATCTATAATTCTTTGCTAGGTAAAGCTTCGTCTTATCTAAGTTCACTGGTCACCATAGCAACACCCACCCGTAGCACGCGCTCCAGCAGGTATATTTCACTGGTCATCCCCAAAGGCAACACCTGCTTTGGCCGCCTTTCCTTCCAGTTCTCTGCTGCCAATGACCGGAACGAATTGCGATAATCACTGAAGTTGGAGACTTATATCTCCCTCACTAACTTCAAACGTCGGCTGTCAGAGCAGCTTACCGATTGCTGCAGCTGTACACGGCCCATCTGTAAATATCCCATCCAACCAACTGCATACCTTATCCCCATATTTTTTTTTCTGCTCTTTTGCTCACCAATATTTATACCCGTATTTATACTTACACATCCTCATCTGCACATCTATCACTCCAGTGTTAATTGCTAAAATGAAATTACTTTGCCACTATGGCCTATTTATTGCCGTACCTCCTTACTTAATTTGCACACACTATACAGATTTTCTATTGTGTTATTGACTGTACGTTTGTTTATCCCATGTGTAACTCTGTGTTGTTTTTGTCGCACTGCTTTGCTTTATCTTGACCAGGTCGCAGTTGCAAATGAGAACTTGTTCTCAAATGGCCTACCTGGTTAAATAAAGGTGAAATAAAATAAAAATGCAAAGAGAATGTTGCGCACTAGGAACTGTCTGCTTGAGTGGCGGGGATTGGTGTGTGTGTAGGACTGGGAAGCGGACAAATAGAAGACGTACTGAGAGAGAACTCTGTCAACTCAAGGAATAAATCAATAGTAAAAAACAAACAACAAACAGGCTTTACAGACGGCCTAGTGGCATTTTGAAACTGTCACTGCCTCTTGCGATATGGATATTGCGCATGTCAATAGATAATTTAGATAAAAAATGTATTAACCGTGCAGCCGTAAAACTAGCTCACACTTACAGTTGAAGTCGGAAGTATACATACACTTAGGTTGGAGTCATTAAAACTAGTTTTTCAACCACTCCACAAATTTCTTGTTAACTTCTTCGGGCTAGGGGGCAGTGTTTGGATGAATGGGTGCCCAAAGTAAACTGCCTGTTACTCAGGCCCAGAAGCTAGGATGTGCATATAATAAGTATTGGATAGAAAACACTCTAAAGGTTCCAAAACTTAAAAAATTATGTCTGTGAGTATAACAGGCCTACAAACCTGACTCAGTTACACCAGCTCTGTCAGGAGGAATGGGCCAAACTTGTTGTGGAAGGATACCCAAAACGTTTGACCCAAGTTAAACAATTTGAAGGCAATGCTACCAAATACTAATTAAGTGTATGTTAATGGCTGACTCACTGGGAACGTGATGAAAGGAATTAAAGCTGAAATAAATCATTCTCTACATTTATTCTGACATTTCACATTCTTAAAATAAAGTGGTTATCCTAGCTGACTGAAGACAGGGAATTTTTACTAGGATTAAATGTCAGGAATTGTGAATAACTGAGTTTAAATGTATTTGGCTAAGGTGTATGTAAACTTCCGACTTAAACTATCTCAAGATCTCTTTTGTCAAACGTCGAACATTTTTGTCAGTCTTTCCTGCCACAATATCATCCTTCGTTCTTTACCAATTCTTAACATATGGTAATTAGTTATGGAGGATGAGCAGTTTCATAATCTGTGAAATGAACCCATGTACAGGCTATTTATGATTTTGTTTGTTTGTTCTTTTAGAGGGTGTTGAATTGTTTGCATGATTAATGACAATCCTCTAACTCTCTGGCAAATGGGATGGTTTGTTACTGACCATGTGTTACTGTGTAACTGAGCAGGCCCTGTACAGTATAAATGTTGTCTGGTTTGGCTGTTCTCTTCCCATGGCCAGAGTTATAATGCAGTATATTTTAAACCTGAGCCACTTCCCTCTTGTAATTCTCATTTCCTCTTAAAATTATTTTAGCAGCAGACCTATTACTAAACTTGTAAATGTCTCCCAGTGTATTTGGAGGATTTTTCTTTTCTTAAAGCACAGTATTCCTTCAAATAAAATTGTGCAGTGAAATATGTTTTAGCCTATTTAGTTGGTCACAACATTGAAGACGAATTATAGGTAACACATATGAAATGCCCATTTTGCCTTTGAAAATGCTACTGATTAGGCTATGTTGTGTCGTAGACTAAAAAATCCTACATTTTTTGTTGTTGTTAGGCCTAGATCGGGAATATTCAACTAGCGGTCTGCTGGCCAGATCTGGGCTGTTATTAATTTAGACTGGCCCTTAAATCAATTCTGAACATTAATAAAATATCTGCAAAAAATCCCGCCAAAATCTTATGTTCAGTGCCAAAATGACACTTTCCTGGAATTTGGCATTGGATGAGTTTTAAGAAGCTTTTAATAGTTAAAATGGTGAATGAGGGTTGCACCTTTTCAATTAGCAAATTTTTTGTTTGCGCCTCGACTTTTGTTGGTTTAATGCCCTCCACTTCTTTCGTAATTACTTGTAGCAATATTTAAGTGCTTTATTGGTGTGTGTGTGCATTGCTTTTTTTATACAGTTATTCCAAAGAATAATCGAATGTGGAAAATGTCCCCCCCTGCCGTTAACCTTAACCTGCCCCTGCCGTTAACCTTAACCTGCCCCTGCCGTTAACCTTTTCTTTTTTTTGTAATTTTTTTTTGTCCATCTGTCCCGTAAGAATATAGTTGAATATCCCTGGCCTACATTGTTACGTCTTTTTTCAAGGAGCCCGTCTCTCTTTAATTTGCCCTGGCCATATCTTATTGCTTCTAAGAATTGATTTGAGCAGTATAATGTCTGAATTGTACATATTGTTTTCAGTTGTACTGCTGCATGAAGGCTAAGCCTTGTTGGATGGTGCTGCAGCTGGGTTACGACGGTTCTTTCCTGCGAGGCCACAGACCTAAATCCCTGTCTTTGAGTTACCAATCTCTTTGAAACAGGAAGGGGTTGGGGCCTGTGTTCGTGTTTGTGCTCAACTATGTATTTAAGTGTGTTTGTGTCTATAAAAGATAAGTAGGTATAGGCTAGATGAGGGGATTTAAGCAATCATCATCTTATAAAATGAATATTTTATGAACCAAACTCTTAACAGGGTATGTAGCCTATTAAAGGAAACGTTGACCCAAAATTCAGAAACTCCCAAGTGATTCCATACATTGAAACTAGTTTGCCCTCTCACCCTCTCTCTCTCTGTAGCGCTGTCATGAAACAGCTGCAAAAACGGGTCATGTGACTGGTGACGTTGCTGGATGCCGTCCTCGCTCTGCTCCATTGCCAGGGAATCCATGATTCAGAAATCTGCCAAGTGTGGACATTTGGTTTTTATTGAAAGCATATGGCCGAATTAGCTATTTTGAGCAAAGTAGGATCCGTTTTGAGTCAGGAAATGTGTACTCTTCCACCTAAAACATTTGCGATTACAGCAGCGAAGATGGTTAACAACTGCGCATGTGGGGGAATCCCTGCTACATAGAAACTGCACGTTATGCCGTTATTCATAGATGCTAGGTTTAACTTTACACATTATTTTACAGTAAACAACAACCTACAAATATATCTGGTGACAAATTCAAGAGTCATGAAGAAAACAATGGGAGGGGAGCCCATTGTGTCATCAAATATATTTATTTGAGCCGGAGTATTGAAACAAAGATTTGTGGAAAATGAAGCTTTGGATGGCCCACCGCAGCAGTAGCTAATAAAGGCCTTCAGGGGTCCAAAATGGACCTGGGGCTTTTCAACCTGTACCCGATATGCATAAATACATTTTGTTTTAAAATAGAGATCCGTTCTGAACAGATCCGAGGACAACTAGACCCAATCCGAGTGAGGGGAAACGGCAGAAAATAATATATTTTTTTAATCTGCTTTATTAACCGTAGCTGATAAAGGGAGAGGTAGAGAGAAGTCCCGGATAACGTCTGAGGTATTCTGGTAGCTGGATAACACCCCCAACCCATCACCAGGATCAACACAGACTAGATTGGTGGTGCAGTTGTGGCAATTACACTCCAATGCCACGAAGGAGGAATGTTTTTGCTGCAGATAATTTGAGTACGTGACTACAGTTCTTACAGAAATGGAAGAATGTAATGATGAGCAGTTAGTTTTACAAAAATCTGTAATACAAAAATTAATTGAAGATGCACCCCTCTTCTAGCTGGGCCAAATTGACACTTATCTAACAAGTAAGTTGCTAAACTTTACTTTATTCGCTTATCATAAACCTCTATGAACTAGCTATTTTAGTTGGTTTATGCTTTCACATTAGCCCAAACACTATATAGCATATGTTTATATATCACAATGTTTTGGGGATATTCTATTCTGCAATGTTAGGTGACAACATGTCTATTGTCTCTCAACTATGGCTGTGGTGGTCATATAATGTTTTCAGCCGGTTAGTGTCATGCAAAAGACGGTATCATGGTAATTGACCGTTAGTTAATATAAACACATTTAGTAAAATATCTCGAGGCCTGCTGATGCTGTATGCGTCATCTGTAAGCACTCTAATAGTGAATTGAATCTGCACGTCCATTTTTCAATGATGCCAGGAGGCTACTTTGGTTTCATAGCAGAGCATGCGCTTGATATAAGCAGCTGAAAAATAAATATAAGAACACTTATTTTACTCCACCCATCAACCACTGTTTGAGGAGCATTCTCTCGCTGAGTGACCGGTGATATTATGCCCAACCTATGTATGCCATGGGCTTTCCAACCCTGTTCCTGCAGCTGCCTAGTGCTTAATTTGCGAAACCAAGTGAAATCTGTCCGGGAACATCGATAGTAAAAGGTTTTTGCAATGAAACATATTTCACTAAACTGTTTCTGGAGCTGACAGCCCCTCTGCCAGCTCCAGAAAGGAATAAAGGATGTGCCACCCAATTTAATTATGAAAATGTAAAACCTTCCCTATTGCTAGGCTTTTCAAAATCTTCCTGCACAACCAACTTCATCGCCTAGGGCTGCTGTACATTTTCTCCCAGACTCGTGGATAGACATTTTGGAGCATAGCATAAGGTAACCAGTCCATACTCAAGGCGATTATTGAGAAACTGTGAAATCTAGTGCCTATTTTCCTTGGTTTCCTGTATAAAGTGCAGCCAGGGACTGAACATCAGCTTGCAAGCTCCATATAAGGGTATATCGTGATGTTTCTACATGGCAGAGTCTCCCCTACGAGGGTAACAACTGTGCATGTGCACCCATCTCTGCTGCTGTGCTAGTGGGATACAGAAAATAATGATATAAAATAATCACAAGTTTTATGTGGAATAGACCCTGCCTTTCCTGATTTACAAAGGAAAAAATCTGCCATGTCGCGGACACCAACGTCAGGCTCCTGGGCAAGAGAAACACATTTTTCTCCCACTTTGAGGATAACACAGTGCCACTGACGTAAGACAGTTACGCGTGTTAACCCTTGCAAGGTTGCCGGCCCAGACGGCATCCCTAGCCGTGTCCTCAGAGCATGTGCAGATCAGCTGAACATTCAATCTCTCCCAATCCCAGTCTGCTGTCCCAACTTGCTTCAAGATGTCCACCGTTGTTCCTGTACCCAAGAAAGCAAAGGTAACTGAACTAAATTACTATTGCCCTGCAGCACTCCATGCTCATCATACAGCTCGGGGCCCTGGGTCTGAACCCTGCCCTGTGCAACTTGGTCCTGGACTTCCTGACGAGCCGCCCCCAGGTGGTGAAGGTAGGAAACAACACATCCACTACACAGATCCTCAACACGGGCCCCACAAGGGTGCATGCTCTGCCCCCTCCAGTACTCCCCGTTCATCCTAGACTCCAACTCAATCATCAAGTTTGCAGACGACAGTTTTAGGCCTGATTACCAACAATGGCAAGACAACCTACAGGGAGGAGGTGAGGGCCCTGGCGGAGTGGTGCCAGGTAAATAATATCTCTCAATGTCAACAAAACGAAGGAGCTGATCGTGGACTTCAGGAAAATGGCAGAGGGATCACACCCCCATCCACATTGATGTGGCCGCAGTGGAGAAGGTGAAAAGCTTTAAGTTCCTCGGCATACATATCACTGACAATCTGAAATGGTCCACCCACACAGACAGTGTGGTGAAGAACGCGCAGCAGCACCTCTTCAACATCAGGAGGCGGAAAAAATGTGGCTTGTCCCCGGAGACAATCATAAACTTTTACAGCTGCACCATTGAGAGCATCCTGGTATGGCAACTGCACCGACCGCAACCGCAGTGCTCTCCAGAGGGTGGTGCGGTCTGCCCAACGCGTCACCCTCATTTTTCCCCCTCATCAATCTACACACAATAACCCATAATGACAAAGCAAAAACAGGTTTTTAGAATATATATATATATATATATCTCCTCTATCTATATAAAAAACAGAGTACTTTGTTGAAGCACCTTTAGCAGCGACTACAACCTTGAGTCTTCTTGGGTGTGACACTACAAGCATGGCACACTGGTATTTGGGGAATGTCAGAGCAAAAACCAAGCCATGATGTGGAAGGAATTGTCTGTAAGGCTCCGGGACAGGATTGTGTCGAGGCACAGATCTGGGTAAGGGTACCAAAACGTTTCTGCAGCATTGAAGGTCCCCAAGAACACAGTAGCCTTCATCATTCTAAAATGGAAGAACTTTGGAACCACAAAGACTCTTTCTAGAGCTGGTCGCACGGCCAAACCTAGCAATCGTCGGTGAAGGGCCTTGGTCAGGGAGGTGACCTGACAGAGCTCCAGAGTTCCTCTGTGAAGAGGAGTGAACCTTCCAGAAGGACAAACATCTTTGCAGCACTCCACCAATCAGGCCTTTATGGTAGAGTGGCCAGAAGTAAGCCACTCCTCAGTTAAAGGCACATGACATCCCGCTTGGAGGCACCTAAAGGACTCTCAGACCATGAGAAACAAGATTCTCTGTTCTTATGAAGCCAAGATTGAACTCTTTGGCCTGACTGAGTCACATCTGCAGGAAACCTGGCACCATCCCCACAGTGAAGCATGCTGGTGGCAGCATCATGCTGTGGGGATGTTTTTCAATGGCAGGAACTGGGAGACTAGTCAGTATCGAGGGAAAGATGACCGGAGAAAATTACAGTGAGATTCTTGATGAAAACATGCTCCAGAGACGCTCAGGACCTCGGACTGGGTCGAAGGTTCACCTTCCAACAGGACATCAACCCTAAGCACACAGCCAAAACAATGCAGGCGTGGCTTCAAGAAGAGTCTCTGAATGTCCTTGAGTGGCCCAGCCAGAGCCTGGATTTGAACCTGATCGAACATCTCTGGAGAGACCTGAAGTACTGAGTAAGGGGTCTGAATACTTATGTACATTTCTATAAGCCTATTTTTTTCTTTGTCCATTATGTGGTATTGTGTGTAGATTGAGGATAAAAAATAAAGCAAGTTAATCAATTTTAGAACAAGGCTGTAACGTAAAAAAATGTGGGAAAAGTCCAGGGGTCTGAATACTTTTTGAATGCACTAATGCATGCATACAGTGCCTTGCGAAAGTATTCGGCCCCCTTGAACTTTGCGACCTTTTGCCTCATTTCAGGCTTCAAACATAAAGATATAGAACTGTATTTTTTTTGTGAAGAATCAATAAGAATAATATTTATATATATTTCTTAATTCCATTCTTTTACTTTTAGATTTGTGTGTATTGTTGTGAATTGTTCAATATTATTGCACTAGGAACACAAGCATTTCTCTACACACATAATCTAAATATGTGTGTGTGACCATTAAAATTGTATTTTGATTTTAGACCGATAGTACTTACGACAAAAGAAAGATAATTCGGCCATACATTTTCAATAAAACAGAATTTGTCATCAGCAGATGTCACAAAATGCTATACCGAAACCAAGCCCAAAAGCCCCAAACAGCAAGCAATGCAGATGTAGAAGCACGGTGGCTAGGAAAAACTCCCTAGATAGACAGGAATCTAGGAAGAAACCTAGAGGGGAACCAGGCTCTGTGGGGTTGCCAGTCATCTTCTGGCTGTGCTGGATGGAGATTATAAGTGTACATGGCAATTTAAGGCTAGATTGAACATCTTGAAGAACAAACATTAATAGATGACCAGCAGGGTCAAATAATAATCAGTGGTTGTAGATGGTGCAACAGGTCAGTACCTCAGGAGTAAATGTCAGTTGGCTTTTCAGTGGCGTATTCAGAGGTCGAGACAGCAGGTGCGAGGGAGAGAGTTTCGAAAACAGCAGGTTCGGGACAAGGTAGTACGTCTGGTGAGCAGGTCAGGGTTCTCTAGTCACAGGCAGAACAGTTGAAACCGGAGCAGCAGCACGACCAGGTGGACTGGGCCAGGAGGAGTCATCAGGCCAGCTAGTCCTGAGGCATGATCTGGGATAGGAGGGAGAAGGGGAATTAGAGGGAGCATACTTAAGTTTACACAGGACACCAGATATGACAGGAGAATTAAACCATATGTAACAGACTGACCCTAGCTCCCTGGCACAGACTTGCAGCATAGATACTGGAGACAGACCGAGGTGGGTCGGGGGACATTGTGGCCCCGTCTGACAATACTTCCGGACAGGGCCTACCAGGCAGGATATAACCCCACCCACTTTGCCAAAGCACAGCCCTCACACCACTGGAGGGGTATCAACCGACCACCAACTTACTACCCTTAGACAAAGCTGAGTATAGCCCACGAAGATCTCCTTCACTGCAAAAGCCTGAGGGGGCGCAAAACCGGACAGGAAGATCACGTCTGTGACTCAACCCACTCAAGTGATGCACCCCTCTCCTATGGACGGCATGGAAGAGCATTAGTAAGTCTCTGCCTCTGACGGGGGGTCAGAGGCAGAGAATCACAGTGGAGAGCCATCCAGGCAGAGACCGCAAGGGCAGTTTGTCCCTCCAGTGCCTTTCACCTTCGCACCCCTGAGCCAGACTACACTCTATCGTAGGACCTACTGAAGATGAGACTTCAGTAAAGACTTAAGGTTGAGACCGAGTCTGCCTCTCTCACATGGATAGACAGATCATTTCATCAAAATTTAGATCTATAGGAGAAAGCCCTGCCTCCAGCTGTTTGCTTAGAAATTCGAGGGACAAGGAGGCCTGTGTCTTGTGAGCATAGTGTAGGTATGTACGGCAGGACCAAATCAGAGATGGGTAGGAGCAATCCCATGTAATGCTTTGTAGGTTAGCGGTAAAACCTTGAAATCAGACCTAGCCTTAACAGGAAGCCAATGTAGAGAGGCTAGCAGTGGAGTAATATGATCAAATTTTTTGGTTCTAGTCAGGATTCTAGCAGCCTTGTTTAGGACTAACTGAAGTTGATTTAGTGCTTTTATCCAGGTTGCCGGAGAGTAGAGTATTGCAGTAGTCTAATCTAGAAGTGACAAAAGCATGGATTAGCTTTTCTGCATCCATATATTTTACAAAAATATTCAGATTATGCAATGTTACAAAAATGGAAAAAAGCTGTCCTTGAAATATTCTTGATACTGTATGTTGGTCAAAAGAGATCAGGGTCCAGAGTAACGCAGAGGTCCTTCGCAGTTTTATTTGAGACGACTGTACAACCAAGATTAGTTGTCAGATCCAACACCAGATCTCTTTGTTTCTTGGGACTTAGAACTAGCATCTCTGTTTTGTCTGAGTTTAAAACACTTGCCGTACTCCACTTCCGTTAAACATTTAGATCCACAATTTTTATTTTTATTTTTTACCATTATTTTACTAGGCAAGTCAGTTAAGAACACATTCTTATTTTCAATGACGGCCTAGAAACAGTGGGTTAACTGCCTTGTTCAGGGGCAGAATGACAGATTTTCACCTTGTCAGCTCGGAGGAACCAATCTTGCAACCTTAACTAGTCCAACGCAATAACGACCTGCCTCTTTCTCATTGCACTCCACAAGGAGGCTGCCTGTTATGCAAATGCAGTAAGCCAAGGTAAGTTGCTAGCTAGCATTAAACTTATTTGATAAAAAACAATCAATCAATATCAATCATAATCACTAGTTAACTACACATGGTTGATGATATTACTAGATATTATCTAGCGTGTCCTGCGTTGCATATAATCTGACTGAGCATACAAGTATCTGACTGAGCATACAAGTATCTGACTGAGCGGTGGTAGGCAGAAGCAGGCACGTAAACATTCATTCAAACAGCACTTTCGTGCGTTTTGCAAGTAGCTCTTCGTTGTGCGTCAAGCATTGCGCTGTTTATGAAATCAAGCCTATCAACTGCCTCAAGATGAGGCTGGTGTAACCGAAGTGAAATGGCTGGCTAGTTAGCATGCGCTAATTGTCGTTGTGTTGCTGGTTCGAGCCCAGGGAGGAGCGAGGAGAGGGACGGAAGATATACTGTTACACTGGCAACACTAAAGTGCCTATAAGAACATCCAATAGTCAAAGGTTAATGAAATACAAATGGTATAGAGGGAAATAGTCCTATAATTCCTATAATAACTACAACCTAAAACTTCTTACCTGGGAATATTGAAGACTCATGTTAAAAGGAACCACCGGCTTTCATATGTTCTCATGTTCTGAGCAAGGAACTGAAACGTTAGCTTTCTTACATGGCACATATTTTACATGAAACATATTGCACTTTTACTTTCTTCTCCAACACTTTTTGTTTTTGCATGATTTAAACCAAATTGAACATGTTTCATTTATTTACTTGAGGCTAAATTGATTTTATTGATGTATTATATTAAGTTAACATAAGTGTTCATTCAGTAATGTTGTAATTGTCATTATTACAAATATAAAAAAAATGTCTGATTTAATCGGTATCGGCTTTTATGGTCCTCTAATAATCGGTATCGGTGTTGAAAAATCATTATCGGTCGACCTCTAATTTGTATTGCATGTTTAATGGAAACAAATATTAAAAAATCTGGCGCGTTTCGGTTGCATGGCATTCGTCAGGGAGTACAAAGATGTGATAATACAAATGTCCTCTTTTGAAGAGGGAGTGGTTACATAATTGATTGGACAATACCTAGTCACTATACATATTCAAAAGTGAAATACTGTAGATGAGTTGCATTTTTATAACATGAGGCTAGAAGAATCAGAACCCATAGAAAGGTAGTTCTAACCTTGAATATTTACTCCTGAGGTACTGACTTGTTGCACCCTCAACAACCACTGAGATTATTATTATTTGACCCTGCTGGTCATCTATGAACATTTGAACATCTAGGCCATGTTCTGTTATAATCTCCACCCGGTTACAGCCAGAAGAGAACTGGCCACCCCTCATAGACTGGTTCCTCTCTAGGTTTCTTCTTAGGTTCTGGCCTTTCTAGGGAGTTTTTCCTAGCAACCGTGCTTCTACATCTGCATTGCTCGCTGTTTGGGGTTTTAGGCTGAGTTTCTGTACAGCACTTTGAGATATCATCTGATGTAAGAAGGGCTTTATAAATTAGATTTAAATATGACTGGGCAAAGTGCTAAGAATAGGGGTGCCATCTATTTTATTGTACACTAGAACACAGCAAACGTGGACCACAACTGTCTAAACATAGCTGAGGGCAATAGAGCAAAAAGTCCACTAGATGACAGCAAATGGACCTCTCGCGACCCTACAGGAAAGGTGAGAAATCCATATCTTCATTTAAACCAGGGTATTTAGTGGCCTGTAGTTTGTAAATCCATATCTTCATTTAAACCAGGGTATTTAGTGGCCTGTAGTTTGTAAATCCATATCTTCATTTAAACCAGGGTATTTAGTGGCCTGTAGTTTGTAAATCCATATCTTCATTTAAACCAGGGTATTTAGTGGCCTGTAGTTTGTAAATCCATATCTTCATTTAAACCAGGGTATTTAGTGGCCTGTAGTTTGTAAATCCATATCTTCATTTAAACCAGGGTATTTAGTGGCCTGTAGTTTGTAAATCTCAAAACGTTCCCTTTGGTTTAACTGTTTAGGACGGTCCCCTTTTCTAATTGAGGCCGGAACATGATCAATACCCATAGCTTTTAGGGAGGCAGGGTTGCCTTGTTGTAAGGACAATTCCAATAGGAATTCAGGGAACTCGGTGAGGAACGCTGTATACGGCCCAGGAGGCCTGGAAACAGTAGCTATAAAAAGTGATTGAGTAGGCTGCATAGATTTCATGACTAGAAGTTCAAATTGTAAATTAAAATTTGCTGTCATAAATGTTAGCAACACCTCTGCCTTTGCAGGATGCGTGGGGATATGGTCACTAGTGTAACCAGGAGGAGAGGCCTCATTTAACATGGTAAATTCATCAGGCTTGGGCCATGTTTGTCAGGCCAATCACATCAAGATTATGATCAGTGGTTAGTTCATTGACTATGACTGCTTGGAAGTGAGGGATCTAACATTAAGTAGCCCTCTTTTATGATGAGATATCACAATCTCTTTCAATAATGACAGGAATGGACGAGGTCTTTATTCCAGTGAGATTGCTAAGGCGAACACCGCCATGTTTTGTTTTGCTCAACCCAGACACAGTCTCAATGGGGATAGCTGAGCTGACCACGCTAGTGGCAGACTCAACTAAGCTGGCAGACTGGCTAACAGCCTTCTGCCTGGCCTGCACCCTATCGTTGTGGAGCTAGAGGAGTTAGAGCCCTGTCTATGTTCATAGATAAGATGAGAGCACCCCTCCAGCTAGGATGGAGTCTGTCACTCCTCAGCAGGCCAGGCTTGGTCCTGTTTGTGGGTGAGTCCCAGAAAGAGGGCCAATTATCTACAACTTCTATATTTTGGGAGGGGCAGAAAACAGTTTTCAACCAGTGGTTGAGTTGTGAGACTCTGCTGTAGAGCTCATCACTCCCGCTAACTGGGAGGGGGCCAGAGACAATTACTCAATGCCGACATCTTTCTAGCTGATTTGCATGCTGAGGAAATGATGTCAGCATGCTCAACCTGTGTCGCTCATTCAGCCGACAGAAACTTTCATCCGGTTCTCTCGGTGACCTCTGACTGTTTCATCCTAACATTGTTGGTGCCAACGTGGATAACAATATCCCTATACTCCCTATACTCTCTACACTCGCCAGTTTTAGCCTTAGCCAGCACCATCTTCAGATTAGCCTTAACGTCGGTAGCCCTGCCCCCTGGTAGTGTATGATAGCTGGATGATTATTTTTAAGTCCAATATTGCGGGTAATGGAGTCACCAATGAATAGGATTTTCAATTTGTCCAAGCTAATGGTGGGAGGCTTCGGCTGGTCAGACCCCGTAACGGGAGGAGGAGAGACCCGAGAAGGCTCGGCCTCTGACTCCGACTTGTTGCTTAATTGAGAGAACCGGATGAAAGTTTCTGTCGGCTGAATGAGCGACACAGGTTGAGCATGCTGACATCATTTCTTTCCCGAAGACTTGAGGAAAATTGTCCGACTGCGGGGACTGTGCGGGGGGGATTTAAACTACTACCTGTACTTACAGATGCTGTTTCATCCTTTCCTGCACTTACAGGAAGCTGTGCTTGCAACATGGCTATCCTCACCATAAGGCGATAGTTCTCCTGTATATTATGAGTACAGTGACTGCAATTGGATGGCATCATGTTAATGTTACTACCTAGCTTTTTTGGCTGGTGGAGGTTTTGTAGAGCCATGTCCAGATAAAGCGTCTGGGGTGAAAAAGTTGAATGTATAAATTAGAGCGATGAAAAAAATAAGACATTGGTAAATGTATTAAAAGTAAAATTAGAAAAGTTTGGCAGTTAGCCAAGTAGCAACAAACCGCACAACAGCACAGAGACAAGTCCGGAAGTTGAGGGTGGAGCGAATGGCTGGAACAGTCTGGATTACAGGGATAGTTTACAACCTAGATAGTTTAAATGCTAAATTTCTGTGATTTTACAGCCATGGTGGATGGTTGATGGCTTCTTTACAGCATGGTGGATTCCTTGTAATGATGGCTTCTTCTCAGCCTTGTCCTGGTACTCTTTCCCAACAGTCCCCAGTCTTGAGTTTCAGACTAACTATGACGATTAGAAGCAGGGTCTCCAGAGACTACTTTCACATCAAAGCCGCCCCTGAGACGCCGCAGCAGTCCAAATTTGCGGTTCCTCTTTTTTTTAATGGTGAGTGCAAGGTTTTAATTTTCCAAATGCTTGCGGTTCGAATTAAGATCATCTCAATATGTGGGGCTTTGATTGATGTTTGACAAATAGTTTTGGGGCTTTTGATACACATGTGGGATTATTTTTTGATTTATTACACTACCCTGGCGCTGCGGTACCCAGAACATTGTTGTTGGGGTTACAGTCCCAATCCTGCAATGAAAGGTTGGTTCGCGTCGGCGCAAGGCATAAAATCAATGTTACAAAAAACGTTGCCTGTGTAGCTTAACATCTAGTTTATTTTTTGAATTCTTTAGCTGCTTTTCTGTGATTAGGCGTAAACAAAGGGTGGCCTTCAACCACTCTCTTTCCTTGTTACTCTTCTAGCCTATTTATACTCACCTTGATGGGTAGATTTGCTCTTGTGCGGAAGGCACGTTGCATTTTTCTGTCTCTGCTAAGCAGTGTTGTAGTGACGGAGATGAGTCACCACTAGCACCAGGCTGAGGTAGCTAGCTACCATGTTGAGAGAATATGTGGCTAGGACACCTTTCATTATCCCTTTTTTTAGGATAGCTATGCTCATTGCTAACTAACCTGATACTTGCTGTACATAGATGTGTGTAGGCCTATTTGATATTAACGCTAAATAGAACCCTTAGTTTAGAAGGTCATGGTGGAATTCAGTCATTTGTCCAACATCCAAAGGATTGTGTTTGTCTTTTGTTTTGGGTCTGAATGCCTGTTGTGTAGCCTATTTGTAAACAAAATGTAAACAGTAGGCTAGATTTGTCTTTTGGACTCATAAAGATGTGTGATATATATTTCTCCTTTAACGGTTGCTTGGCTTGTGTGGAAGAAGGTAGATGATTCAGCCACAAAAAAAAGAATGAGTCACTGTGAAAAGCAAAAAAATAAAATATCTAGATTTTTTTTTTTTCTCCTGCTAGCGGTTCGATTCCCACTCTGCAGAAGGATAATCTATAGAATCCGATTGGGGTAAGTAGCTTGTTTATTTAGCAAATTATTATTTTTATTTTACCCAAAGTGGACTCCTGGAGCTTGACGGCCTTCCTCCGGTTTGGGCACAAGGGAGGTAGAAAAGGGGCAATTTGGGGAGGGTCATCTCTCCCCTTTTCTGATGCTAATGAAAAGAGGAACGGTTTTCCGCCTTTAGCTTGCAGAGTGTGTCTCTCCTGCAGCATGCTCCACTGCCTGGACATTGTAAGAGTACAAAACTTCAGGCCCGGGATCCAATAACGTGAAATTTCAGCAGAGAAGCGGCCATTGTGTAGAGAGAGGCAGCCGGGGAGGGTGATGGATAGGGGTGGGAGGGGATGGTGACTTGGCGAGCACCCAGGGCTCAGGCCACATCGTCTCTCTCCTCCTCCCCCACTCTTCCTCCACTCTCCCTCTCCTGTCTTTCACCCCCTCCTCTCCCCTCAGGGGCTGGGAAGCCAGAGGGCTGAGGCAGAAGCAAAGCATGATGGCATGCTGGAGCTCTGTGAGCCACGGGCCGGGGCCACAGACAAACGGACACTTTGTCAGGCCAGGAAATGGCTGTCCCAGGATCCCCCTTCTCCACCACACACTGAAGCAGCCAGGCCCTCTGGACACAGGCCTGGCCAGCACGTGCTTGCTCTCAAGTACAGCCCTAGCCTACAGAAGTTCATAATGTAGGCCTTCCTGAGTGGCCTACCACCAAAAACAATGGAGAAAATGCATACCATGACTTTTTAACATGGAAATAACTATTGAAATGGCTGTTCTATGATACAGCCTGCAGTAGCAGCCATTGTGTGGTGTTCAATGTGGGCCTATGTTCCATGAGATTTCTGAAAACATGCAGGTCTTGACATTAACCTGTTTAGCCACTTGTCCTTCAGACAAGGAGGTGACTGAAAATGTTGTTTGATGCAAGAAACCAAAATCAACAATTCCCTGTATGTTATGAGTGCTTGCAAATTTCACCAATCACTTAACTATTTCCACATACAACAGGCAAATCAAAGCAAAATTATTGCATAAAACTGACCCATCACCGCAGTACAAAAAGAGGGTTTGCAATTTCTACAAATCAATGCACATTTACCATTGTGGTTAAATCAAGCCACACAAAAAGAAAAATCCCTCCAGTGCATTTTCCCCACAAATTTGACAAAATCATTGCATATTCCCATGCAAAATGTCAGATTTGCTGGAGCAAAATCAAGCATTTTTGGCCACAAATATCACAAAAAATCCCTGTGGAATCCTAAAGGGACTGACTATAACAAAGAATCAGACAACTGTGTTACCCTCAGCCTATTGGCCTCTTACTTTATTCAAAAGCCCGTCTCAAAATGCAACACTGCCTTTTTAAAACAAAAAAAGCTATTTTCCTTACTCGCTTTTCAAAGATGGCTAGAATAAAACAAGTTTTGTGCTCTTGTAGGAGGCAATCATTCCCTCGTTGCTGACCAGAAATTATAGGGCTAATGACTCATTAACTAGCAAAGAATATAAAGAATTGAGCACACGGCTAGCTGCATGTGGCTTTCGCGCTGAGATCCTACCAATGCTCAATTGTGTTTGCCAATGCAAAAAAAGTATAAAAAAAGACTTAACGTTTTCAGTGTAAACTTAAATAACTTAAACCAAATATTTAGAAAAAATTATATTCGAAATATAATGGAACAATATACTTTTCCATAACATTAACGGTCGCGACTGGGAGACCAATGAGGTGGCTCACAATTGGCACAGCATCGTCTGGGTTAGAGGAGGGGTTGTCCGTCTGGGATGTTCTCGTCCCATCGCACTCTAGCAACTCCTTGTGGTGGGCCGGGCATATGCACTCTGACTTCAGGCGCCAGTTATGCGGTGTTTCCTCCGACACGTTAGTGGAGGACGCATGGCTCTTGACCTTTGCCTCTCCCTAGCCCGTACGGGAGTTGCAGACTGTAACTACCAATCTGGATATCACAAAATTGGGGAGAAAAGGGTGGGGAAAAAAACTAACTAGACAGTCAGGGAGAATCTAACATTCAAAAAATGTCATACCATTGATTTTATATTGGAGTCACTCAGATCGCATAAGAACACAGCATAAGCCATGCAGGAAACTGATTTTAAATCTGCAAATATGCTCTCAGCCCCATGGCAAAATGTGTAGAATTGCAGGAAATTAGCTTTAAAATGTTCTCTTAGACTGATGGCAAAATGCGAAGAATTGCAGAAAATAATCTTTAAAGCAAATGGTCTCTGGCTTCTAATACCGCATCATTGGCTACCCCCCCGCTATATCTTTGCCACCACTGCTAAAACAAATACTAGTGCAAACACTCCTGACCGCTTGTGCCTGTCAATGCAATAGAATAGAGGGAACATTGGCTGAGAGACTCAAGAAATGTAACCACTCAAATTCATACATTGACCTATAGATATAAGGCCTTACTGACAGTACATGAGATCTACATATTTTGAAGTTATGCATTTTTTTTGTTGACAAATACATAGTTTCCAAACCTTGGCGTAAAATAACCTTATTTTGGGTTTCAAATCTCACATCCAACAAGATTGTTTTGAGAGAGGTGTTTGAGCGAACATTCTCAATGCCCTGACTCCACAAACCTGTTTGGCTAGCCTATATTGAGGAAGATGATATAATCCTGAAATGCACATGTATGCCCTCACATGAGAAGAGGAGACCCATGTCCTAGTTTGGTGATGAACTTGAGGGGTTTTAAATTCAGAAGAGAGCTGAAGACTCTCCCCACCCACACCCTCTTTCTACCCCGGGCTCACTCACTCCCTCTGTTTTGTTCTTCTCCTTTTTGTCGGAAATGAAGTCAGTCATCCAGCAGAACATTTGGAATGGGGGGCTCCTCTCTCTTTCTCCCTCTCTCTCCTTGCAGGCCTGAGCCAGCTGATCTGCTTCCGCTCTCATTGTATGTCCAGTGGACTGTGTGCACCCAGGGAGGAGCACGGCGCCCAACCTTTGTCTCCACAGACCGTCCCGCTCTGGACAGGAGGGTTGTGTGTGTGTGTGTGTGTGTGTGTGTGTGAGGACAGTGGAGCAGTTGGTGTCTAGGCTTAGCACACGCTTTTTAGCAGATTGTGGGTTTCTCTTTTTAAGTAGGGGTGTAGGAGTTGTCGCATGAGAGGAGAAATATGAATTGAATTGGAATGAAAGGAAGTGAATCAATTTGTAGATCTTTTAATGTCTGGACAGTGCAAGGCCTATTTTTCCAGACAAATGCTGCTCATTGTCATGTTGCTTTAGGGACGTTCAATTTGATTTCAATCACTTTTTGACCACACCCCTTTTGCTTTGAACAAAAATAACATTTTTTTATTTTTAATTTTTTTATTTAACCTTTATTTAACCAGGCAAGTCAGTTAAGAACACATTCTTATTTTCAATGACGGCCTGGGAACAGTGGGTTAACTGCCTGTTCAGGGGCAGAACGACAGATTTGTACCTTGTCAGCTCGGGGGTTTGAACTCGCAACCTTCCGGTTACTAGTCCAATGCTCTAACCACTAGGCTACGCTGCCGACAAATTTGCCCATGATAGAAGTGGTCAGAGTAACTTTTTAGACCTGAATGCCCAAACATTTAAAGGGGAGAGGTGCTCTAAGTTTGCCCATTTTTATATACCCCATGCTACCATCACTGTAAAACAGGGATGGGTGGGACCCACTTTTGCAGGCCCACGGATCGGTCAGTCTCAACTTAATGTTGTAAAATTGTAGAATACAGAAGGTGCAATTTTGAAATGTGCTTGTGTATCAGCAGTTGTTCTCTTATGTCAGTCACTGACATTCAATCAATTAGCCCATGCCAGCAAAAAAAGGTTAGTCTAGCGGCCAGCTATTTAAACGTATAGTAATCATGGTCGAGGGGGCCCCCATTGATTTTGTTAGCCAGTCTGACTCAAATCTCATATTAAAAACTGCAAATATTTCTCTCCACCTTATGGCAAAATGTGTTCAATTGCAGGAAATGAGCTATAAAAACTGCAAAATGTTCTCTACGACCCATTTTAGCGGACCCCAAGACGGGGTCCGCTAAAATGTTTTGCTCGCAAGGTATGAGAGGGGGGGGCAACACATTTTTGCCTAGGGCCCCATAGAACGCTAGAGCCGGCTCTGACTGCATGTGTGGGTATGGATGTGGGTACGCAGACCCACGAGCCACTGTGGCCCCTCATGATCATTTCAGATTTTGTGGCCCCCGCCCCATCAAAGTTGCCCATCCCTGCTGTAAAAGATAAACAGTTGAGTTTGATATCATCGACAAACAGTGTTGTAAAACTATTTAAAAATACAATTCAAAATAAAGGGATTCAAAATATAATTTTTAAACCTTTAACATCAATTATCAAGAAAAGCGTTAAAAATATATATTTTTCATTTTCGCATATGTTGTAGCTTAGAGCCTGTTTAACATCATCTAAGGTGTTTGCATTATGCCGGCCATCAGTTGAGACACAGCATGCTCTTAAATACAGGGTGGGTGTCATGTTTTGGCTGATAAATACGATTTGAAATGTCAACTTTCAAATGGTAGCACAAAGGTGGTTGGAGGTCCACACATCAGAGAATCTTGACTTGGATGAGAATATCATCTGTTTGAAATTATACTGTCAATCTTCCATAGGAAGCCTATTGAAGTCATAGAAAAATATATAATAGAATAGGCATTCCCCTTTTAAATTGACATTTGACGGTAGGTGGACTGGCAGCCATCTTTGTGGTAGTAATTGGAAGTAAACATTTCAATTCAATGTACTTTTCAATGATGTACCAGCTAAATTGCAGTGGTCTGAAGTAGAGTTGCGCGGTATCTTGAATTTCATATTGTAATACAGTCCTTCTCACATCCTGGGATTTACAGTATTACTGGCTTAGTACTACACAAGGGGGCACCAAAAAAAAAAAGATAAGGCCATTGGCTGTCTATTACCAGAATGCTAACCAAAGTAATAGCACATTTGCATGGACGCTGGTACCTAAATATGCTAAAGTGCGCAAGCGAAAATAATCAAATTGCAAAGACAGGCAAACCAGCTCATAAAGCTATACATGTATAGGTAGGAGCTACCGAATGCGAATGTCATTTTTGGTGCGTTTGGACATTTACAAGCAAATGTGAATGAGAGACATTGTGCAAATGAAAAAAGTTTTGACGCATGCTAGTCTGAAGGACCAACAGTACAGGCTCTGAAGCAGCATGTGTACACGCTGTGTCTGTGTGGCGTCTGGAGTTTCTAGGGCAATGCGCCTGCCTGCTCTGCTTGGAGAAGAGGGGGAGGAGCAGACGGGAGAAAAATGCAAGGAAATCAAGCATTGGCAGCTGTACAGATAACTCATCCAAAGGGCTTGGCCTTCTCAACCTCGGCAGAAAGCGAACAATATACACTGCTCAAAAAAATAAAGGGAACACTAAAATAACACATCCTAGATCTGAATGAATGAAATATTCTTATTAAATACTTTTTTCTTTACATAGCTGAATGTGCTGACAACAAAATCACACAAAAATGATCAATGGAAATCAAATTGATCAACCCATGGAGGTCTGGATTTGGAGTCACACTCAAAATTAAAGTGGAAAACCACACTACAGGCTGATCCAACTTTGATGTAATGTCCTTAAAACAAGTCAAAATGAGGCTCAGTAGTGTGTGTGGCCTCCACGTGCCTGTATGACCTCCCTACAATGCCTGGGCATGCTCCTGATGAGGTGGTGGATGGTCTCCTGAGGGATCTCCTTCCAGACCTGGACTAAAGCATCCGCCAACTCCTTGACAGTCTGTGGTGCAACGTGGTGTTGGTGGATGGAGCGAGACATGATGTCCCAGATGTGCTCAATTGGATTCAGGTCTGGGGAACAGGCGGGCCAGTGCATAGCATCAATGCCTTCCTCTTGCAGGAACTACTGACAGACTCCAGCCACATGAGGTCTTGCATTAGGAGGAACTCAGGGCCAACCGCACCAGCATATGGTCTCACAAGGGGTCTGAGGATCTCATCTCGGTACCTAATGGCAGTCAGGCTACCTCTGGCGAGCACATGGAGGGCTGTGCGGCCCCCCAAAGAAATGCCACCCCACACCATGACTGACCCACCGCCAAACTGGTCATGCTGGAGGATGTTGCAGGCAGCAGATCGTTCTCCACGGCGTCTCCAGACTGTCACGTCTGTCACATGTGCTCAGTGTGAACCTGCTTTCATCTGTGAAGAGCACAGGGCGCCAGTGGCGAATTTTCCAATCTTGGTGTTCTCTGGCAAATGCCAAACGTCCTGCACGTTGTTGGGCTGTAAGCACAACCCCTACCTGTGGACGTCGGGCCCTCATACCACCCTCATGGAGTCTGTTTCTGACCGTTTGAGCAGACACATGCACATTTGTAGCCTGCTGGAGGTCATTTTGCAGGGCTCTGGCAGTGCTCCTCCTGCTCCTCCTTGCACAAAGGCGGAGGTAGCGGTCCTGCTGCTGGGTTGTTGCCCTCCTACGGCCTCCTCCAAGTCTCCTGATGTACTGGCCTGTCTCCTGGTAGTGCCTCCATGCTCTGAACACTACGCTGACAGACACAGCAAACCTTCTTGCCACATCTCGCATTGATGTGCCATCCTGGATGAGCTGCACTACCTGAGCCACTTGTGTGGGTTGTAGACTCCTTCTCATGCTACCACTAGAGTGAAAGCACCGCCAGCATTCAAAAGTGACCAAAACATCAGCCAGAAAGGATAGGAACTGAGAAGTGGTCTGTGGTCACCACCTGCAGAACCATTCCTTTATTAGCGGTGTCTTGCTAATTGCCTATCATTTCCACCTGTTGTCTATTCCATTTGCACAACAGCATGTGAACAGACAGAAGTGTGATTGACTTGGAGTTACATTGTGTTGTTTAAGTGTTCCCTTTATTTTTTTGAGCAGTGTATGATGCCCTGTCACCTTGTTAACCGTTTCACGCATGAGTTCCAAATATCTCTTAACGGTCTCCCCAGCACTCGCTGTTCCAAAATATGATTGTTACTCAACAGGAAAGTTAACCTGTGCTGCCCTCAAACCAAGATGCGCTACCTGCTAATGATCTATAGGCTGTTTCAACTTGTCAATTTCAAATTATTCTCAAACAAGTTATTTTCTAACAACAGTTTGAACTGAGGTGTGTTCCGCCTCATTAATTAAAATAGAAGTAGCCCATTTCACTGTTGTGGACAATTTTATGTTTGAGGCTTTTCTGAGCCGGACAAACTTATCTCTTCAATGAGAGCCCAAGCACTTCCCCAGTGTTTCCCCAGATAAAGTATGTAGGTATTTCCTCAGTCTTGTACAAACTTTTTACGCAGGGCACATTTTCTGGCCTGCGCTCGCATTACCTTCATTGTTGTTTTGCTTACAAATAATAACTCTGGACATATTTGCCAGCTAGGTGTGGCGCCATGTTTGTTGACGTTATACAATGTATTCTAGGTGTCACGTAAATGTCTGTCAGACCAAAGATGTTCATAACAAATTGAGGTTATGCTTTCTGTCAGCCGAGAGTTAGCTTAATATGATCGCCTGTGTTACATCAATCTTTCCTCAATTAGCGCTAGGTCTAATGTAGCCTACATTTTCCGGTTTGGATGATTGTGTTGTGCCGTCGCCACTTCTGTGAATGTCTGAACATTGTTTCCAAAAATAAACTGGTCACATTCAGAACATAGTGTTGTAAAGACTTTGTTTGTGCAAAATGTTTCTGTGTAAAAACAGGGTGACCATCTCAAACGCTGACTGTTGCGTCAATCGAAACTGAAAGTTCTGAATAAGCATTCTAATCACATCGGTTTGAGCGTACGCTGCAGGGACCATTGTAGAATAACCACACCAATTTGTTGGTACATGTCAAAGGGTTAATACAGGCACTTGCTCAGATGCAGTGCATTCGGAAATTATGCAAACCCTTTGACTTTTTCCACATTTTCTTACATTACAACTAGAGGTCGACCGATTAATCGGCATGGCCGATTTTAATTAGTTTTCATAACAATCTGCGTTTTTGGTCACCGATTACATTGCATTCCACAAGGAGACTGTTACGCGAAGTTCAGTAAGGGGAGCCAAGGTATGTTGCTAGCTAGCTAGCTAGCTAGCTAAACTTATCTTATAAAAAACAATACATCTCAACATAATCACTAGTTAACTACACATGGCTGATGTTATTACTAGTTTGTCCTGTGTTGCCTATAATCAATGCGGTGCCTGTTAATTTATCATCGAATCACAGCCTACTTCGTCAAACAGGTGATGATTTAACAAGCACATTTGCGAAAAAAGCACTGTCGTTGCACCAATGTACCTAACCATAAACGTCAATGCCTTTCTTAAAATCAATACACAAGTATGTTTTTAAACCTGCATATTTAGTTCATGAAATTCATGAGGGGCCACCCGGGTGGCGCAGTGGTTAAGGGCGCTGTACTGCAGCGCCAGCTGTGCCACCAGAGATTCTGGGTTCGCGCCCAGGCTCTGTCGTAACCGGCCGCGACCAGGAGGTCCGTGGGGCGACGCACAATTGGCCTTGCGTCGTCTGGGTTAGGGAGGGGTTGGCCGGTAGGGATTTCCTTGTCTCATCGTGCACCAGCGACTCCTGTGGCGGGCCGGGCGCAGTGCGCTAACCAAGGTTGCCAGGTGCACGGTCTTTCCTCCGACACATTGGTGCGGCTGGCTTCCGGGTTGGATGCGCGCTGTGTTTTGAAGCAGTGCGGCTTGGTTGGGTTGTGTATCGGAGGACGCATGACCTTCAACCTTCGTCTCTCCCGAGCCGGTACGGGAGTTGTAGCGATGAGACAACATAGTAGCTGCTAAAACAATTGGATACCACGAAATTGGGGAGAAAAACGGGGCAAAAAAAAAAAAAAAAAAAAGATTCATGTTAGCAGGCAATATTAACTAGGGAAATTGCGTCACTGCTCTTGTGTTCTGTGCAAGCAGAGTCGGGGTATATGCAGCAGTTTGGGCCGCCTGGCTCGTTGTGAACTGTGTGAAGACCATTTTTTCCTAACAAAGACTGTAATTAATTTGCCAGAATTGTACATATATTATGACATAACATTGAAGGTTGTGCAATGTAACAGCAATGTTTAGACTTAGGGATGCCACCCGTTCGATAAAATACGGAACGGTTCCGTATTTCACTGAAAGAATAAACATTTTGTTTTCGAAATGATAGTTTCCGGATTTGACCATATTAATGACCTAAGGCTCGTATTTCTCTGAGTTTATTATAATTAAGTCTATGATTTGATAGAGCAGTCGAACTGGGCAGTGGTAAGCAGCAGCGCGCTCGTAAGCATTCATTCAAACAGCACTTTCCTGCGTTTGCCAGCAGCTCTTCGCAATGCTTGAAGCACAGCGCTGTTTATGACTTCAAGCCTATCAACAACCGAGATTAGGCGGGCCAACCTATAGTCAAAGGTAAATGAAATACAAATGGTATAGACACAAATAGTCCTATAATTCCTATAATAACTACAACCTAAAACTTCTTAACTGGGAATATTGACGACTCATGTTAAAAGGAACCACCAGCTTTCATATGTTCTCATGTTCTGAGCAAGGAACTTAAACGTTAGCTTTATTACATGGCACATATTGCACTTTTACTTCTCCGACACTCTGTTTTGCATTATTTAAACCAAATTGAACATGTTTCATTATTTATTTGAGACTAAGTAGATTTTATTTATGTATTATATTAAGTTAAAATAAAAGTTCATTCAGTATTGTTGTAATTGTCATTATTATAAAAACGATACCGATTTAATGGCCAATTTTTAATTTTTTTTGGTCCTCCAGTAATCGGTATTGGCGTTGAAAAATCATAATCGGTCATCCTCTAATTACAACCTTTATTCTAAAATGGATCAAATACATGTTTCCCATCAATCTACACACAATACCCCATAATGACAAAGCAAAAACAGGTTTTTAGAAAAATATGGCACATTTTCAGGTCTCTCCAGAGATGTTCGATCAGGTTCAAGTCTGGGCTCTGGCTGGGCCACTCAAGGACATTCAGAGAAGCCACTCCTACATTGTCTTGGTAGGGTTGGTGTCCTGTCGGAAGGTGAACCGTTGCCCCAGTCTGAGATCCTGAGTGCTATGGAGCAGATTTTTTATCAAGGATCTCTCTCTGTACGTTGCTCTGTTCATCTTTCCCTCAAACCTGACTAGTTTCCCAGTCCCTGCCGCTGAAAAACCACCCCACAGCATGATGCTGCCACCAGCATAATTCACAGTAGGGATGGTGCCAGGTTTCCTCCAGACGTGACGCTTGGCATTTAGGCCAAATGGTTAAGTCTTAGTTTCATCAGACCAGAGAATCTTGTTTCTCATGATCTGAAAGTCTTTAGGTGCCTTTTGGCAAACTCCATACGGGCTGTCATGCCTTTTACTGAGGAGTGGCTTCCGTCTGGCCACTCTACCATAAAGGCCTGTTTGGTGGAGTGTTGCTGAGATGGTTGTCCTTCTGGAAGGTTCTCCCATCTCCCTAGAGGAACTCTGGAGCTCTGTCAGAGTGACCATCGGGTTCGTGGTCACCTCCTTGACCAAGGCCCGTTTCTCCCTATTGCTGAGTTTGACCTGGCGGCCAGCTCTAGGATGCTTCTTGGTGGTTACAAACTTCTTCCATTTAATAATGATAGAGGACAATGTGTTCTTGGACCTTCAATGCTGCAGAAATGTTTTTGTACCCTTCCCCAGATCTGTTCCTCGACACAATCCTGTCTCAGAGTGGGCACTGTCAACTGTGGGACCTTATATAATGTGTCCCTTTCCAAATCATGTCCAATCAATTGAATTTGCCACAGATGGACTCCACTCAAGTTGTATAAACATCTCAAGGATGATCAATGGAAACAGGATGCACCTGAGCTCAATTTGAGTCTCATAGCAAAAGGTCTGAATTCTGTTATATTTTTATAAAAATTTGCAAGTTGTCTAAAACCCTGTTTTTGCTTTGTCATTACGGGGTATTGTGTGTAGATTAAGGAAACATTTATTTAATAAATTTTAGGATAAGTCTGTAACGTAACAAAATATGGAAAAAGGGAAGGGGTCTGAATACTTTCCGAATGCACTATGTCCATTGTATTTAAATGTTTGAAATGACACCCACCTGTATTCAAGAGTATACGGTGTCTCAACTGATGACAGGCACAACACAAACACCTCAGATGTCAAATAGGGTCTAACTTACAATGTGAAAAACAGAGTTTTAGGGCTGGGTGGTATAACGTGTTTTACTATATTCTGATATTGATGCATATTGATGCACGGACCGGTTTGTGTTTTTACTTGATGTTCTATAACAGTATTTGAATGTTTGGTTTATTAACTGTGATATGCGATGTGTATCGTATATTTTTATAGTTATCCCTCTCCGCACTCTCTCGCCATGCCGCTTTCCAGACCTAGCCCCGCTCCCTGTCACTCAAGAAGTGCATTTGTTCTTGCTTGACTACGAGACACTTGCGTTCAGTCTGCATGGTCAATGCAGCTGATGCAACAATGTTGATAACAATGATGCTGTTTCCACTTTGCTTCTTATTAATATAAATCCACAAGCATTCTAAAATTACACTTAATTTGTGTTTCTTGCCTCTACAATCTGCTAGTTTTTCTTTTCTTAGCAAGTTTTAGCTAAATCGTGTTAGCCGCTAATGCTAATTGGTAGTTAGTTGGCTAGCTAGCTAATAAATATAATGAGTCATAGCAAATGTAGCTAGCTAATACAGCCTAATAGCTGTGATGGTGTTGGCCTAAATCAGCATGTTTGTGCAACAGTATCTTCTAAATTAAATAGGAATATGTTGGCTAAATGAAAACATTTCATGGAGCCAAAAATTATAGGGTCCCCTATGAAACACTGACCAACACTGCTTCCAACCCTGTCACAATAACTCCTCCCTGGCATTTTCATTTGTATTCAAAGTGCCCACTATTATTTATATTCTAACTATTCATGGGTTGCATGTTTCATCACAATATTGTTTTGATGCTAATGATGCACCGACATTACATTTTTGGCCGATATCCGAAATATTTTCCTTGCCAAAAAAATGAAACCGATGACGAATATTAAAAATGTTATTGGCCTTAAGCATTCTAGTACAGTTAAATAGTTAACACACAAACATGGACGCAGCGGTCTAAAGCACTGCATCTCAGTGCAAGAGGTGTCACTACAGTCCCTGGTTTGAATCCAGGCTGTATCACATCCAGGCTGTGATTGGGAGTCCCACATGGCGGCGAACAATTGGCCCAGAGTCGTCTGGGCCGTCATTGTAAATAAGAATTTGTTCTTAACTGACTTGCCTAGTTAAATAAAGGTTACGCACACCACACTGAACAAAAAGTTATTTTTTGGGCATTTACGTATGTTCCCAGTACCAGTAAGACATAATCAAAACCTATTTATTTTACTTATTTGCTGTTCTGTTTCTTTGTTCATTTGGTCAGTCGTTTCATTCTCAACCAGGATTTCTATGGAACGCCGTTTGGGTCTTTGCTATGGAACACTGTTTGTGTCTTTGCGTGTCAAAATATATACTATTTGACATGTCTATTTGACCAATTAGGACCTGAATATGACTGCACGTCGCATAATAATTGAACGCGTTCATAATTTTAACGTAGTTATTACACATTTACACTATCACTCGTATTTCATATGTCACAACGATTCATCGATGCATATGCTATGATGCTGGTAAAGTTGTCTAGCGCACCTACAGTGCTGGTCATAAAGAAAAGCTAGCTAGCTCATGGATGCAAACAATGATCTTCCCCAAAAACATAGCAAAACGATGTCTGTTTCAGTAGCTAACTATATAGCTAGGTGTCATCTAAAATAATTTATAAGACAGTTCTTATTTGATTGATGGTAGTCAGACCAATCTGTGAAGTGAGCCCCGATGATTAGCCACGAGTGGAATTTTTGGTTAGCCTTCAAAATAAAAGTATGTGTGTCAATGACATACTTTTATTTTGAAGGCAAACCGCAAATTCCACTATTGTGCCTAATCCTTATTGTGGCTAGCTTCGCAACACATAACCCAGTCCGGTTGAGCATCACTAACTGGCTGCATATAACCTTAGTTTTGGGTAACAGGGTTAAGTAGCTGGCTAGCTATTTATTTTCATGAACTGTAGTTCAATTTCAATAGGCAAACAACACGTGGCAACCTAGCTAATACTTACTGTCAAGGATTCCTAAATCATTGCTATGTATAATGAAAATGACTGCAAAAATGGCGTTCCATAGTATGTATACCGTGAAGCTAATAGCAGTGATACGATTACTGTGTAACTCCGGTAGGGCAACATCTGAAAAGTAGCGCACTTGATAGTGGGTACTGGTACCCGACCAATCGGCGAAAGCCAACATCACCCACGACAGAACGGTTGTCAGGGGCAATGAATTCCATTATATTGGCTTTAATGGATTTCGCCTTCCACTTGTCTCGCTGAAACTTTCTTACTCTTTCAAATGACTGATCGACTTGTTGACTGCTCAATCCACACAGCAGACATTGTGGGCTAAGTTAGGAATGCTGTGTAGTGCAAAATCATGTACCTACGTTATATAGGTATGCACGTCAGCTTTGACATCGGTTTTCCACATTGCCGTTAAACTAGACATCGGGCCGATGTTGGCAATTTTTTTTAGCTAATATCAGCCGATTCCGATATGTTCACCGATATGTTCACCGATATATCTTGCATCCCTAATTGATGCCCAACTGAGGATTCTACTCAATGCATTGTCAATGAGCGCTGAAGATTTAATTAAAAGTGCATTACATTTGTTTGGAAATACAATGCCAGTGTGTAAATTATCTCAAATGAGTGCAGGAAATGCAGAAATTTATATTTTTGTTTTATACTGTTCAATTCAACATGAACCAATCAAAATGGAGATAGACCCATTGAAATCACTTTGTTTCCACCCTAGGGTAACGCACTACTCAAAGCAAATTTGTTCCAAAACATAAAATACTGTCATACCGTAAAAAATGTGAAAAATACAGTGCTTTATTTTGTCCATATCGTCTAGCCCTACTCAATCTCCTAAAATGTTTTGCCATTCAGGTACAAACAGTAACTTTCGGACTACTTCTACCAAGGGCAAATATGTACGGCAAGTTTCATTCAAATCAAAAGGGCTGCGGTCAAAAAGTGATTGAAATTAAATGGAACGGCACTTTAGTAAGCTGTTGAAGGGCAGAGCGAGTGTATGTGTAGCACCTGATTGTGATACCTCCAGAAATATGGGCGTTCTTCTGTTTATGAAACAGTCTGCATTATTCAGTGATATTGCGTTACCAGGTTTCCGGCATAACTCAAATGGTCATGTGTGACCAGCTAAAAAATTTTTTTTTTACATTGGGTAGAAGCAAAGACTCAGAGCTACAAAATGGTATATCATAGACTGCAGTTGAGGAACAATGGGAAAGTCATTCTGCTTTCATAGTTGATAAACTTGTAACCCCACTTTTGAGAAAATGGTACACCTACTGGAGAGCTCTTTGTCTACACCCTTTCAGCATCATTCACACCCTCTTAAGCCTTAGTCCCACCCATCTCTTTAAGGGTTCACATGTGAGGCCATGTGCTAAACAGAGTGAAAAGTGTAGTAAACAACCAAAGATTAAGACTAAAAATAGTAGCCTACAAAAAGAAACTCCAGGTAGAACTATCTAGTACTTGGCCTATATCCTAATCTAACTTTGGTGCTGGTCATGTTGTTGTTCACATTACTGTCTCTGGTATATAAAAAAACACACATCAAAGTATTTGTCACATGCACAGGTTACAGAATGTGTCAAATGTACAGTTGAATGGTTACTTGCATAGTAGCAATATCAAAAAGTGTCCAGATAAACATATTTTATAGTTATTAGATGACGCTTACCCAGACACACTTGTCTAAATTGATGGGTCATGTGAAGGAAATAATGTAACCCCCAGCCACATCTTGTTCAGGTTTAATGGGTCACTACAGAAGGTTTAAATGGTACAGTGAAATGATTACTAACAATATCAAGAATAGAAAGTGTCAATATAAAAAAAATTAAGTGTCAATGCCAGTAGAGAAAGAACAAAATAATATACAGTATGTACAATAACAATCTCAATAATGATATCAGTGAAACTTGAGACAAGTTAAGTTATATGCATACATTAAGAGGTAAAGTGGATGAGCAGCAGGATATTACAAAAATTATCAGCAACGTATGACTTGTGTGTTAGGAGAGATTCATGTTAATTTGCATAGAGGCACTGAAGATAGTCCGGATGACTGGGAACTTGCCTCCAGTGATGAACCCGTCCGTTCACACCACGTATGAACAAGGGAATCTATATTCGGAGAGCCTGTTTCTGTTCTGCCCTTGACTTTGCTGCAGGGTATGTGATGTCCATGGCCTCTTTGTCGCACAACTCCCCGATCTTCTCAAAAAGGTACGTTTGTCTAGTTGTGTCCAGTCCAGGTGGTGCTTGTACAGGCAGATCATCTATGGGAGGAAAGACATCAGCTATACGCAGCAGCTGAAACCTGGTACTGACTGAGTCCGAACGCTCCTTGGCAACAACAGGAAATAGACAAAAAAATAGAAGACATTACAACCTTGCATAATGCATAACATCAATTGACCTCCCAAGTTTATATAATAAGAATAACCTTATACGATGGACTGAAAATTATATTCACCTGAAGTGCTGGTACTGCTTGTTCTGTGGCAGAGGAGTCAGGTGTTGTTGCCAGCCAAAGCTTTCCACCAGCACCGTACCATCCTCCAGTCCATCCAGCTGTGGAATGTTGACCCCTGTCACAGTGCTGTCCTTCACTACACCAGCAGTCTCTTCACAGATTCCTGAAGGAAGACCGCCTCACTACACAAATAATTAGAGATCTAGAAAAGTTTTGCTAATCATGTTGGAGGTAAAATAATAAACAAAATATTTGTTTATGCTTTATGCAAGTGTTGTCATCGATCCCTTGTAGACACTACACCGCTGATTTTGTCACATGAGATAGCAGCAGCTTTCCACAAGTGTTTGTTTCCTGGGTGGTGTCCTGGTAATGCAATAGTATTATCTTCTGCGTAGCTGTTGATGTAGTTCACAACTTGCTGCAAGTCCTCATGCTTCAGGTGGAACCTGTGCTTGCTTGGGCCGGCTCTATTGATGGGAGGCATTAGACCATTCTCCTTGTATGAATGATTGAGGAGAGTCGGGCGTGTTCTATTGATGCTGCAAGACAAATTCCAGGTGCAAATATATTAGCATTATTATACAATAAATGGCCGTAATCACCGCCAGACACTCCTGGCTAATTTGATGGGTTATGTCATCTGGCGAGGTGGAGTCTTTTGTTTAGACATGTAGCTAGCTAGTGAGCAAGCAAAAAATGAACCATAATCCCAACCCATAGAGTACTAGCAATACAAACCAATTGTCATAGCTAGCTAAAGCTACCCAACTAGGTTCAATGTTAGTTAGCTAGCTAACATTAGGCTATAACTAGCAATGTAAATGTTTTCCTGAGATACGAATAATATTGCTTCACAGATCACACATGTAACATTAGCTAGTGAGCCAGCCAGCTAATATTAGCTAGCAAGCTAACAGTACGCTTTAAATTGGAGTCTTTTGTTTAGACCGCTAGCTAGCTAGCTAGCTAAATAATGAACTATAATCCCAATTCATGGAGTACTAGCAATACAAACCGATTTTTATAGCTTTCTGGCAAAATTATAAACTTTTATATCTGAAAATGTAGCTAGACTCTTACCTGTACACATGGATGAACGCTTCACAGCAGACTGCAACCCTTTTCATTAAATATCACGTACTTTGTCATTTCTGTTTTGTTTGTACAGCTTTCTTGTACAAGTCACTCTGGTTCACACTGACCGTGTGCAATGCCAATGTCATCTGATCTTTCTCCCTCTTTGTCACGGATGCCATGGTTGCCTTTAGTTTTGAAGATGTAATCCAGAGAAACACTTTTGCAGTTCTCCATATCATCATTCAAGAAAGCTGCAGTAGAAAGGATTATCTACATGTACAGAGCAGATCATGTTATAAACAGAAGGTGCTACAAGGCAGACCAATCTGAACTCATCTCTCGGCATGTCCAGTCCATTCATTAGCGGGAAGGTTTCTGTTTTACTAGAATCGTAATTTAACAATTGTATTCGTATTTACAGATGGTATACATGCTTGTTATTAAGGCACATGAAATTTCACATGTTCCAGAAGGCATTTCTGCCCCAAAACACATTTTGATCAACAGCAAAAGTTCACGTTCAAATGGCTCTCCTGGGAAGTAGTAACCTGCAACGTCATGTCACATGCGCTGAATACAACAGTGAACTTTAAAGTGAAATGCTTACTTACAAGCCCTTATGCAGTTTTAAGAAAAATATTAACAAATAAATAACTAAAAGTAACATAATTCAAGAGCAGCAGTGAAATAACAGTAGCGAGACTATATACAGGGGTACCAGTACAGTCAATGTGTAGGGGCTCCAGTTAGTCGAGGTACTATGTAGGTGAAGTTATTAAAGGTGACTATGCATAGATACGAACAGAGAGTAGCAGCAGCATAAAGGGGGGGGACTACTTGTTTCAATATTTTTATAGTTTGGTTAGCTTTTGGCTTGGCTACTTTGAAGCACAGTAAGACATGCATCATAATATGTAGTAAAACATTCAGGTTAAAAAAAATTATGTATATGTTTTCAAAATGCATACTGCCTCCAGCTCATTGCAACGTGGTGTGCGACACGCTGAAGCCTGTCTAGTTGTCTCTGCACTTGAATGGCGAATGGGAAGTGTCAATTACCAGTTTAAAAATTAAAAATAGTACCGCTTAATCGTGGCCATAGTTTAAAAACAAATTTTTACACATGCAATTGCCTTTAGAATAGTTTTACTCAATGATTGGGCTTATTAAAGCACATTTGACTCCAGCAGTAACAACCATTTTCTTGAGCTGTATCAGCAGCTCTCGTGCTACATTGACATATTTCAGTCAATGAACAGGCTGAAGTGCAATATATCGCACATTTTCTGTTCTCCCAGACAATTGGCTGGGGGCAATTTTATTACCAGCTAATGGAAACACTGGTATACAAATATTACTGTATTGTAAAGAACCAAATCTTGATTCATATCTCACGTCACGTACCCCCGTAGGTAGTGTACGACTCTACCCCTAGATTTGAGCCCCCTCCGAGCAGTGGAATGTAAAGAGAATTGTCTCTTCAGGCCAAATGCTCACACAGGAAAAATCTTAGCTCACATCTGTTTCTCCTGTTTGTTTCAAGCCCTAATGTTTGTATGAATCCATCTTCCTAGGAAGGAAGGCTACTTTTGATTAGCATGACCAGTAGTGTGTTACGACATTATGTGCACAAGGGATGTAATGCAGTAGGCTTTCTCCCACCTCTCATCCCTCCTTCAACCGGGACCAGAATTGACTGTGTGGCTTCAAGGCTGCTTAAACCAACTTTTCTATTTTGTTAGTTAATTTATTTTGGAGTTATTAACTTTGGTCATTGATCCTGGAAGGAACTTTGGTCGACTATTACCAGGGCTGGCTAGCATTTGTATGCAGGTCTACCTAAGTTTGGATGCAAGGAAAAAATATGTTTAAGCTCGATTACTAAAATGGATTAATTGATAACTAATAACCTTGGCATAAAGGTTTGCCAAGAGTTGTGGCTGCAGAGCAAAGGGCACCTGTTTGAGTTGTTGCTGCAGTGGAGAGACTTTACACTGGTATGAGTGGAGAAAACGGAACTCGGACAGGAACTGTCTTTTGACGGAGACCATTAGCCTATTTGACATTACTTGAATAGGCAGTCTCTTTGTAAACGTTTTGTAAATTTTCAGTCATCAAGCGTCATTTGACATTTCCTCTCTCATTCCTAGCTCACTGATTACTACAATTGATCACAATTAACAGGAGGGGGTAAATACATGTTCGCAACCAAACCCAGTGGCGCTGGCTATGGAGGATCAAACCTGCCATAATTATAAATAAGTAAATGCACACACAAATAGATAAATACATGGATGAGTAAATGCACACCAATAGATCAATAATTATTTTTAAAATGTAATCCCACTAATTCATTTGATTAATTGATATTATTTATTGCCTTATTTCTTCCAATATGATAATAAGGGGGTGTCAAGAAAACAGACTACATGACCAAAAGTGTGTGGGCACCTGCTCGTCGGCCAGCTCATTTCAAAATCATAGGCATTAACATGGAGTTGGTCCCCCCCTTAGTTGCTAACAGCCTTCACTCTTCTGGGAAGGCTTTCCACCGGATGTTGGAACATTGCTGCAGAGATTTGCTTTCATTCAGCCAGAATCTGAAGTCCTCGGGCAACTTCCTTCAAATTGTTAAGAACTAACGCGTTCACTTTTGTCTGTTGTAGCAGCTAGCTGACCCAATTTTTTTTTAATGCATGCCTCCACACTGAAAAGCAGTTGATCTGGAGAGGCAATGTTTTCAGCAGTGTTAGCCAGCACCGCAAAGTCTCTGGCTACCGCTTGTCTGATTGCAGCCATACTACATGCCAGAAGAACTGGGCTACTGTAGCCATCTACTGGTTGGTCTCTCAAGTATGTGTAGTTTTACTTTGTGGACCATCAGAGCCAGGCAAAAGCAATCTAGCAACACGCCGTGACAACCAATGGTGTGTTAGATACCACCCACAGACATTTGACACCCTGTCATTATCATACAGAAATGAAAAGTGTAAATAATTGGATAATGGATCAATAATTGAATACATACAGGTATGTAGAGAGAAATGCATTTCATTTGGGTCAGTTTTCGTATTTCGTTGCTCTGTCAATTTTTTCATTATTTGTTTATTTTAATTATGGCAGGTTTGGTCCTCCATACTGGCAGGGGTGCCACAGAGAAAGACGTCTCGCGGTCAAACTCCCTCCTTTCTCTCTTCCTCCTAGCCTTTAATATGTTACTAGTAGGATCTGTAAAGTGCTACCCTCAGCACACTTTGACCTTTGTCGTTTCCGGTGGCCCAGTGGAATGTTCTTATCTAATCAGAGAGCCATCAGACTGCAGCCATAGAGCACAGGGAGAGGGCTGGATACATTTACTACACTACAGTAACTACCTGCCTGGCCTGCTGTAGGGGAAAGGTGAGGTCACAGCATGAGCCTGGTACTGTAGCCTGCCCACGTGGTCACTCACCCACTGTTTGACCTGAAAGAGGCGGGACACATCATATGCACTGACTGACACCCCCCAACACACACACACACACATACCGCACACCACACACAAAAGACCGACTTTCTGCCTCTGTCATATGTAGGGGCCTTTTTTAATGTGGTGCTAGTTAGTTATAACCATAGTGCGTTTTAGTTTATGGTAACCTGGGATTGAGTTTTCAGTTGGTATCTTTATAGACTAACAGATTTGCATTTTATGCTTCATTTTATGCTTCTCTCCAATACCTATTGATTGTGGTTTGGTATCCTTGGTTATTACCATTTGTTCAACTCTAACCAGTAGGATAAGTCCTGTCAAAATCATCTGTCAGTGAAGCCCATTGGATATGGAGGTTGTAAATGGTTATTCAAGAGTTTAATATCCTGTTGTTTTTGGGGTGTGTTGTGTTCCCAGGCCCTCCTGCCATTGTCTTTTATCAATCAAATGTATTTGTAAAGCCCTGTCACAAAGTGCTTAACAGAAACCC